>NC_064848.1:141106643-141406643 GCF_024139225.1 Suncus etruscus | reverse complement strand
ATTTATAGGGCCTCTCTCTCTATGATGAATCTATCCAGAGGCTCAGCACCTCCCCCAGATGCCAATTCATAAATCAGGAAATGCTATTAGCCACTGGTCATAAAAATAAGCCCGTTCTAACGCAAAGGACTCTTTTTAGAAGTGGTAGCCCCATTTCCAGGGCAAAAATTAGTTCAGAAAATCCTCCTGGCTGTCCAGAGAGAGAAGAAATATCTTTTATTTGATAATCAGTCTTTCTTTCCTTCCAATCCCTTTTCCCTAGAAATATGTAGAATTAATGGCACAGATGTATGCTGTTTCACAGAAATAATAATAGCAGGGCTAACTATATTGAAATGAGGCAGGGGGAAAAAGTAAGAGTGGGGAGGAGGCTAAAAATTTCCTGGGAAACCTTTCCTATTAGCTTAACTGCAGTTCATGACTAAAGAGCTTAGAGACAATAAAGTGAGCTTTCTTTCTAGACCTTCCACCCACATCACCATTCAAAGATAGGCTTGATGCCAAGGGAAAGGATAGGCAATGAGGGAATCCATGCAGTGAAGACAGGAAGAAAGGAGGTAGACATTTTAGGATTGGTTTGGGATTCTTCCCATGTTATAATGCTTTCTCCTTTTGATCTCAATGAATGTATACTGGAATGGCAAAGAGACAGAGTTAAGAGAAAAACTGAGGGGCCGGGCGGTGGCGCTAAAGGTAAGGTGCCTGCCTTGCCTGCGCTAGCCTTGGACGGACCACGGTTCGATCTCCCGGTGTCCCATATGGTCCCCCAAGCCAGGAGCAACTTCTGAGCACATAGCCAAGAGTAACCCCTGAGCGTTACCGGGTGTGGCCCAAAAATTAAAAAAAAAAAAAAGAAAAAGAAAAACTGAGAAACGTTCTTAAAGTATGGTCAGAAATGGTGGGGATAAAATAGCGACCAAACCAGAAAATGCCTGATGCATTTATAGATTAGGTTTGATAGACAATAAATGAGTCAACACATAACTAATTAAGGTTAGTCCCTCAAGTACTATATGCTCCCAGGGAAACAAAGCAAAAATGAAAGACAAAAACTCTCCCTAGTGGGTGGTAGCAGCAAGTTCAGAGTCAGTGGCTCAGGAAGTTCTTACTGAAAATATACAGCATGTAAGCGGCCTTTCTATAAGAACATTCTCATAGACAGGGTAGACAGTAAATAAAAAGTCTTAGAAGCTGCAGTGGGTAAATTCTCATCACAAAATGTCTTCACTGTAAAAAAAGATCATTTCAGGAGAGTCCACCCTGATATGAGAAACCTAACTCTGTGGGAGCTTTGAGAGTGCTAGAGTAGTACTCAGTCCAGGTTCATTGATCAACTTTTGACCCAATTTATCTGCAAAGACAGTTGTCAAGGAGTTCTACAAGACATCAAGAGCCTCTTGGAATCTAGGTTTACTGGTACACACCTTCTTCCACAATCTCTCCAGTTTAGGAGAAAAATAAGAAAGTTGGACCAAAAAATGAGCTACAATAAGTATATTTCATGTTGGCCTGATGTAGTCTGATGAGTTTGTGTTGAACAGTTTGGAAACTTTGAAGTACATTGAACACACATCATCAATTTTAAGTGCACAGTGAAATGGTGATGATGGAATAATTCTACATCCTGGTTGTTATGTGGTTATGTGAAATTCCACATGCAACACATAACCATAGATTTATTTTATAGAATTAACCATAAACCCACACACTCAGTTTCATTTTCTTTTTGAGGGGGGCACACCTGCTGACGTTTAGGGGTTACTCCTGGCTATGTGCTCAGAAATCACTCCTGGCTATTGGGACCATATGGGGCACTGGGGTATCAAACCGCGGTCCATCCTAGGCTAGCATGGGCAAGGCAGATGCCTTACCCCTTGTGCCACTACTCTGGCAACTCAGGTTCATTTCTTGATCTTGATTGTATACTAAGATTTTATACGATAGAGTCAATGAGGAAAATAGGAGGAGAAGATACTTGCAAAAAAAAAAAGATACTTGCAACCTCTTTGATCTCTGCAACTTCCTACAAATCTATAATTATTTTTTTTTAAAAATCTATTTTAAACCCCTCCCCTTTCAATTTTCAAACTGGAGAGGGAGCCTGCAGTTGGACCCAGAAGAGCACACATGCCAGGAAAGCCATCCTTCTTTTTTCTGTTACTAACTGGGTAGACACCAAGACTGACCTTCTGCCCAACAGACCACCATCCAGCTCTTCATTGAAAGACACCCTCTCTGTCCCCATCTCATGCCTCGACAAAGAACTACAACCAACACGCCTGCTGACCCATGATTGGTGGCCCCTCTCAGCCCCATCAAACTATGGACTGTTGCATGATACTGGAATCAGCTTCAGCAAAACCCCTAGTTCAAGGACAACATAGGGTTCTGTAATGCCGCAAAACATGTCTCAAACTCAATTATCACCTGTTGTCTTCAAATACCTTTGTTTTCTTTCTTTCCTTTTTTTCTTTTTAAACACAGGTATTTATCTGTTCTATTTTAATGTATTCATATTTTGCTATTATTATCATTTTTGGTGCTGCTTGGTACTAAAGCCTTGCCTGGGATAAAATGGCAGATCAAAAACGGACCACAGAAAGTGTGAGTATAACCAGTCATCCTTACCCAGAATAGCACCAGCAATACAACATGAAACCATACATTTTTGTATGGGCACAGTAAACAAGGGGAAACCATAGACACAGAAATAAGATCTTATCTTCTAGGGATAAGACCTTACACTTTTTATAACACTAGGGTGCCTCCCATCCTGGACATGTGTCATGTGGATTCAACCCAGTCTCCAGGAGATTGGACAGTGGCAGTTCAATTCCAAACCCCAGATCCCAGATGTAGAACTGAAACAGCTCTGGGCAACAACTCCAGGAACCAACTCCATTGGGAGAATTATAGCACAGCTCTGGCACTAACTTGTACCAGTTATGATATGACAATGAGGAAATGACAGCTTGACTCAAGACCAAGTCGTCTTATCACCTCACCTAACACTGGATGGAAACCAGAAGATGTACTGTCTTTTGAACAGCGAAAAATAAGAGCACCATGTACAGAAAACTGACTTGGACAGCTGCGACTGAGCAGAACTATCTTGGGGACCGATAAGGAAAACACTGCCCTAGACTGTGGACCAGAACGCTTATTTAAAAAAAAAAAAAAGGATTTCTTATTGCAGAGGCCCAACTTGGACAACAGAGACTGAGCAGAACCCTTAGATCCATAATATCCCATACTTTGGCTTGGGGACTGAATGAAAACAGGAAGCATCTGGTACAGAAGACTATACAACAATGGTGGAACAGAACCTTTAGAACCGTAAAGACTCTAACCTAGACCCTGTCCTAGGACCTGTACAAATGCCAAGACCGCTGGATACAGTGGCCTCATTGTCTCACCCACAACTGAGAGGAAAGTTTCCTGGAACCACATACAAAGCCCTTGGGATGAGGTAATGAACACCCATGGAGTCAGGGGTTGATCCCATGATGGTATGCTTCAAGGATAGAGAAGCCCTGAATCTCCTAGGCCACGGGAATTCCCATTCTCCCCCAATGCTTACTGTGTCTATACAAAAAAAAAAATTGGAGGGAATGCCAAACCCTACCACTGCAGCACCCCTTCTTTTTCTTGTTTTGTTTTGATTTGTTAGTTTTTGACTTTATTTTCCTTCTTTCCTCCACTTTTCTCTTCCCTTTTCACTCCTGTGATTATTATTTGGTGATTTTATTTTCCTTTTCTCATTAGCCAGGTGCATTTTTTCCTTCTTTTTCTCTTTCTTTTTTTGGTAGTTGCAGCCAATTTTTTTCTCTTCCTTTTTTCTCTTTTTTTCTTTCTTTTTTCTTTTTTCTTCTTATCCTTTTTATCGCAAACAACAACAGAATAGACAATCTACAACAAGCTATAAAGTGGAGACCAGTTGCACTAGTATTCTGGGAGGAAAGGGAGGGAGATATGAGATGCATGCTGGAAATGGGGGTGGAGGGAGGACAGCACTGGGGTGGGAGTGCCCCTCATTCGTTGTCACTATGTACCATAAATCATGCTGTGAAAAATAAAAATAATAAAAAAATTTATTTTAGAAATTAAAAAATAAAAATGTACTTTAATAAATATGGAGGGAAGATTTTTAAGTTGCATACTAATACTCATTGCAAAAATATTTATACGTCAGTATAAAAGTGGGTGGGCAAAAGATTAAGGAGAAACAGGCTCATAATTGCAAAATACTCCCTCAGGGTATTATATAATCTACAAAAGGAAAAAAATAGCAACTTTACAGTTAAAGTTACTGGAAAGCACTAAATTGCAAAGTCCACATCATCAGTAACAAGGCATATCAATAGCATGAACCCTTTGATAAGTAGCCTTGAGAAGGATGCAAGATTATTTTTGTGATATTCTTGCCAAAACTGCAATACCTCATTTGAATCTTGTAAAATCCTCAGGCAAATCCAGACTGCAAGCTATTTCACAAAGTAACCTACTAGTATTCATGAAAAGTGTCAAAGTCATAAGAACAAGACAAGTTGGCTACACACCAGAGGTGACTAAGCAAATACAATGACTCAATAGAACATAGGCACACACACACAGACAGACACACACACACGTGCATACACACAAAGAAATTAGTTGAACCAGTGAAATCAGAATAAGGCCTAGAGATTAGTTAGCACTATTGAGCCAATGCTAATTACATTGTGTTATAGTCATGTTTCCTCATCTCCTCTTTGAGTGAGGGGAACCAGGGGAAAAGGGACACAGAAAAGTTTTGTATTTTAAACTCTTCAGTAAGTGTAAAAGTCAGTTGATATAAAAAGTTCTTAAGATAAAAAATACCTGAATATAGTAAAGCAATCATCACTACAACACTTTAAAACAATCATCACTACACTTGTATTGACATTTCTTTCTAACATCACAGAAAGCTCTTTCACATTTATTTCCAGTCAATTTTCTTTCCCTTTTCCGACCCGTAGAAATCTGTTCTTCCTTCTCTAACTTTGTCCTTTCTAGAATCTCATGTACATTGAATCTACAACTCGGGATTCTGTTTTCATCTTTTACTTTCATTACTTTTAAAATTTATCTGTTGTTCCTTTTTATTGCTGGGTAGTAATCTATGTCATAAATTGATCTCAGTGTTCCCAATTTGCCAGTGGAATTGATGTTTGGTGTTTTTCTGACTTTGGATGATAATTAAAGTTTCTATAAAGTTTATATGTTAACTTTCCATTTCTTTTTTTGTAAATAACTAAAAGTAAGATTATGGTTCCCATTATAAAAAGCTACCACATTTTCTGCCCATAATGAGTGTACTTTGTACTCTTACCAGCAAAGTATAATAGTTTTCCTTGCTTCCATTATTCTCACTAATACTTGCTGTTGCTATTTTATGTTTTGGAAATTTTGCTTCTACCATTACATTAACTTTATAGGCATACTCACCGTGTTTACTTCACATTTTTCTAATAATTAATGTTGTAAAATATTTGGGGGTGGGGCAGAGTGATGGCACAGTGGTAGGGCATTTTGCCTTGAACAAAATTGACCCAGGACAGACCACAGTTTGATCCAGTTAGCACTACATATGGTCCCCCAAGCCAGGAGCAATTTCTGAGCGCATAGCCAGGAGTAACTTCTGAGCATCACTGGGTGTGGCCCAAAATCTAAAAATAATTTTTTTTGCTTATTTGTCATTTATATGTCTTCTTTGGCAAAAATATATATTCAGTTATTTGCACTCTTTAAAAATATGCATTTTTGTTTTATTCTGTTTGTTTTTGCTTTTTCGAGTCACATCTGGTAATGCTCAGGGTTACTCCTGGCTCTGCACTTAGGAATCACTCCAGGCAGTACTCAGAGGACCATAAAGGATGCCGGGAATTAAACCCAAGTTGTCTGCATGCAAGGCAAGGATCTTACTTGCTTTACTATCATTCTGGCCTCACAGACCTTTTTTCTTATCTCTGTTAAAAGTGAAAATTTATATATATGTACACACATATATACACATAGATTTAAAGCAAAGGCTTTGTCAGATATGTGACTTGCTAATAATTTATCCTTATATGTAGTAAGTTTGGATCCCATTTTACAGATAGAAACCAAGGCACAGAGGTTAAGTAATGTCCCAAGTAACACAGTTTAATAGTCTATAATCTTAGCCACTCTTCTTGAGCCCATTAGACACATGTTGTCCATGGGAGAGACAACACTGGGTTGACAGGAAGTTCTAGAGTCCCCCTGCTGGATTCTTCCACCTGAGCAAGACTTCACAAGACCTAGGCTAGTGAATCAGTAAGATCAGCTACAGCTCTATTGTTCTCCTTAAACAATTCTACTACAAAATATATCTCAATGGGGGATAGACCTTCTAAATTCCATGAAAAAAATCACTCATTAATATTTAATGAGTGAATATTTAACCGCATATAGCAACCACTTCAGAAAACAAAAGAGAAGCTGTTTCCTAGTGACAGCCACCTATATTCCAGGCAGAAGAAAACAACATCAAGAAGTCCTGAAATATTGCCATAAGGAAGCTATTGAGAATTTTATTTTATTGGAACACAAATTCTGATGAGAGGTTGGCAAAAGCTGATCAGCAGGGCAGGAATTAACTCATTCTACATCATAAATGCCATCCTAAAAATCAACTTAAATTGAGTGCTATAAACAATTGATATTTGCTGACATAAATCAAGTGCATGAGATATGGCAGATATGAATGTCAAGCAGATCATTATGGTGGCCATAAAATGAACACATTTTTTAAAAAAGAATGAAAACTAATGCTAGAGGAACCAAATAAATTTTTGATTATCATTGTGTCAGGTACTTATTTAATATTCAAAGTAGTACTACCAAGGAGTATTTTTATTTCCATTTTACAGATGAGAAATTAAGAGGTTTTTAATTTACTTGAAGTCACTCAACTAGTAAGGGGTAAATCTGTGATTAAGAGAGTTCCATAAGAATCAAGAACCTGATATAAAGCTATTCAAAGTTAAAGGTTTAAGGACTACGTAGGAGGTTAAATAGCCTTAATGATAATGGAACATCAGGGAGGTTGAAGGAGATAAAGCTGTTCATGAAGATTTCTGGAGTATTCAGGCAGTAAAATTTAGTTCCATAATGATACCATAAGAAATAAATAGAGGATAAAAGCTTTTGTGAGCCTTTAGAACTCCCTCTATTTAGTGTAATGTCCCACTCTTGTGTTCTGAACTCTACCCTCTTCCAACTTACTAGGGATGTTAAAACTCAATATTTCATCTTCTGTGTCTTTCTGTTGGTTGTTTCATTTACACCTGTAAACTTAAGTTTTGTTTTCCTCTTTTTAACAACAGCTCTGTTTCCTTCCTTTGCCACCTTATTCTTTAAAATTGTAGTTTACACTTTCTACTTCTATTTATTTTAAAACCTCTCTTCAAGTGTCTGCAATCTGTTCCTTACACTAAAACTGCTCTCTTAAAAAGGTAGCTTATGACTATATCTTGACAAAATCCCATGGTCTCTTTTCAGGTCTCATTCTCTTTGACCTCTGCTTTATAGTCACATCCATCATCTGTGGCAGTGATGTTGCCCTCAAGTTGGCTTATTCATTCACTGGAGAGCTCTGATCACCACAAGTACAACATGAATATTCCTACCATTTAAATGTATAGAAATATTCTTCTGTGACAAGTAGAACCTTCGGTATCAGGAAATATTTCTTCACAGACCATTGTCTTGTGATAAAATTATTGTGTATGTTTTTTTTTGCTTCTAAGTGAACAAACTTCCTTTCTTCCCCAATGATTTGTTCAATATATTTTATAGTAACATAAAGTTTTATTGTGATGGTCTTGATTTGAAAGTACAAACGTAATTAATTAAATGTGTCAATTAAGTTGGAATAGGGCAGAAAAGAAGCATCATTAAATTTCAGGAACTTAACAGAAAATGTTTCATTTTTTGTTTATTATTTACTCGGAGTTTAACAGCCCTCTAGAGAAGAGGCTTTCCAAATAGAACTCAGGCAAAAAATTCTGGCTTTGCTGTCTTACACATGGATTGTAGTGTTATTGTTGGAGAGGAAAGAGAGAACATACCAGGTAACAAACCAAACAGGCTTTGGTACAGCAGTTATGTGTTTTTATTTTTTACCAACATCACACTAACCATATTTTCCCACGTGGTTCTGTATAATTAATTGCAAAGGACAAGAAAGATCAATTTATATGTGCCTCAGAAGAAAAATAAAAAGATGAATGAACACTACTCATTTATACCACATTGAAAGGTACAAAGAATACTTTTCTTAATATTCTAATAAAATCCAGCCACTAATAATGATACAACTATTCTTGCAAATTTTTATCTTTATTTAAACACCATGATTACAAACATGACTGTATTTGGGTTTTAGTCACAAAAAGAACACCATTCTTACAAATTTATGTTGAATGTGGTTGATTGATCAAAAATTCCACCCAGGGAAGGGAGTGGTGGAAGGGAATTAGTTTCATGTTACAGAGGCCCCTGAGAGGATACAGATTGGTTCTATTGTTTCAGCACCAGAATTTGGGACAGCTCCCCATGCTCAAAATGATTTGGTCTGGATTTAGTTTTCTCTTTCTCTTTTCCTCCCTCCCTCTCTCTCTCCTTACCTACCTTTATTCCTCCCTCCCTCCTTCCATTCCATTCCTTCCTTTCTTCCAAGATAACTTTTATTGAAATTTATTTTTAAAATGTGAACAGAGAGAAATTTCTGTTCAAATGAGAGAACAGAGTTACTCAGAGTGTAAATAAGCAAGCAAAATAATGGGGATAAGCATGTGATATATGTATACAAAAAAGAACTTAGACTTCAAGAGCACTGGATTTCTTACCAATTCATCTAGTTGAGACATAAACACAATTGAATATTGTTGTTAAAACCATCTTAACTCCCATTTCCCTATATCACAAATTTCAACGACTTATTTGATGAGCAGAAACAGAAATTATGTTATCCTCTCTAATTGCTTGGGGTGACAAGTCTAAGTGTTAAGTGGCAACCTCTACTCTCTTTATACTTATGAGGTTGCACTGCCTTTCACCCTAATGACATTTTCAAATAATTTGGAACCCTGAAGGAAAGTCTAGCTCTAGACCCCAGGGGATATATTGAATAACTTGCTTCTTGCTGACCTCAATCGGTCTATAATTTCTAGATGTTGTTAGCTATCATCTGTGAATCTGTCTCTCTCTCCAGGTTATTATTTGGAATCCAACCCCATGGTACATATGACTTAAGGAGTCATAGGCACAGCAATTACTGATGCCAGAAACTCACATGTAACAGCTCTTCCATATATGATACGAAAATTAACAAACATTTATTTGATAACTAGGTAATACAACATTGTAGGTAAAGATGTGTCCTTGTTTCTCTGTAGATACATATCTCTGTACACATAGTATTTTTCTCCAAATAAATGTTTAGGAAGATATATTCAGCTCTGAAAACCTAAGGGTGAACAGAATGAATTTCTGAGCATGCTGACATTCTCGATTATTCCTGTCAACCCCTCAAGCACGTTTCCTTGTGATTCCTATTAAGGTGGGGGCCTCAGTACTGACTTACCATAATATGCTATGAACAGTTCCTGCTTCCCTCAGCAGGCCCCCCTGTTTGCCTCATTTCTTTCTCTGCTTTTGAATGATAGAAACATGAGCCATCCCTGCAGTGTGTCCCTGTTCATCTAAACTTGGCAGCATCTCAGGGAAAAGTACAACAAGATGAAGCCACTCTCTCAGATATAAATAAAAATAAAATAAAACCACTAAAGGGACCTGTTTGGAGAAGGGAGAGAGTGGGTAGAACAAAAGTGTCTGAGTCATATGGCTGAAGCATTCTTTGATTCTTCTCATAGTAAGGCACTTTGGCACCTTTGGTCTCACAGCTTCTGCAGACACACATCACCCTTCATTAGAATAGTACCCAGTTCCCAAGAGAGTGGGTGTGGTGGTCCATTCTACCCTAGGTATCAGCATTGGAACCCTATAGCTCCTTTCTCATCTCAGTTGTTTGCT
This sequence comes from Suncus etruscus, assembly GCF_024139225.1. Classification (NCBI taxonomy): domain Eukaryota; kingdom Metazoa; phylum Chordata; class Mammalia; order Eulipotyphla; family Soricidae; genus Suncus; species Suncus etruscus. The sequence continues at coordinate 141,396,560 of NC_064848.1, read as the reverse complement.
CACCAGATACATTTGCAAATCGTAGAACATAAGCCAATAGATAAATAATATCTTGTATTTATATAACAATTTTCTTGGATGTACTCTAAATACTTGACCAGCTGTTGTATACTGAATGTTCACACAGTGAAAAGTGACTCTTCCCTTGTCAAAGGCAGGGACAGCTGAGAAAGCAACCAGAACAACTTTGGAAGGAGGACAGGTCACTTCTCTACCCTGCCACTTATCCATGGTCGGCATATCAGAAGCATGCCTCTGTTGAACAAAGCACCAATGCATAGCATCTCAGAAACCTGTATGGAGGCTGTGTGTCTGCTTCCTGTGGGAGTATCTGCTATCCTGGTTATCCAGTGGGGTGATTCACTGCATTGTGCTGATGAGGCCAAAACATCAGAATCTAATTTCTCTCAGCAGTTTGTAGGTGGTCCCCTTAACCCCGAGTCAATTCATACAGAACCTTCCCAGTAGACACAGTAGACACTCTTGCTTTGCTTCAAATAGTTCTTTTCTGGCTACAGCCAGAGGCACTCAGGACTTACTCCTCATTCTGCTCTCACAAATTACTCCTAGTAGGCTTAGAGGACCATATGGGTGCTGGATTTGGACCCAAAATGACCATGTGCAAGGCAAACACCCTACCTGCTGTGCTATCCCTCTGGCCCCTCAAGTAATTATATATTCTTTTCCCTTTCTTTTTTAATATAATAATAATAATTACTATATTATTATTTGCATTTGGGCCATACCCAGAAATTCAGGAATGTTCAGGGATTACTCCTGGCTCTGCACTCAGAGATCACACCTAGCAGGCTCTGGGGACCATATAGAATGCTGGGGATCAAATCTGGAATTACTGTGTGCAAGGCAAGTGTCCTACAAGCTGTATTATTATTGCTCAAGACTCATGCTTCAAGTAATTTTGAAGCAAAAAATGTCATGTTATAATCGGTCAGGTATTCAAGATTAGTTGGATAAAGTTGGATGAAGCTGATCAGGATAAAACTAAGGATTCCAGGGGCCAAAGAGATAGTATATAGTACTTGTAGAGCCTAGACCCGACATATATTTGCTCTGCACTTTATATAGTCTCTTGAGAACCATCAGAAGTAATCCCTGAGCACAAATCCAGAAGTAGAGTCTGATAACCACCAAATATGACCTCCCCCATAAAACAACAAACATAACCAAACAAAAAACTTTTCTTTAAAGAAAAGAAGAAAATAAACATAGAATTTTGGCAAAGAGACAGGGATTTAGTGCTGTCAGTGCTGTATTAGGGAGTGAGATGGGATGGCTAAGTGAGAAGTGGTTTTGAGAGTCCTCAGATGTTATAGGTGTCTTCTACCCCATCTTCTACCAGGCCTTGTGGAAAGAACAGAATAGTTCTTCCCACCAAGAGGGACCATCCCATGTTGTTTCCTATATAATCAATTATTTTCCAAGAGACCAATGTAAGCACAATAGGTTAGAGAGTTCCATGCCAGCCACAATCACAGACCACAGTGTGGCACTAGAGGTTGAAGAGTCCATAAATTATCCTCCCAGTCTATTGCATTTTTAATCAGGGTGTGTTCCATGATCACTCCTGGCACTTGCTTGCGGGATGAAGCTCCAGTATTTATCTTGTTTTAATTATATCAGAAAACAGTGATATTCAATTAACCAACTAATCAAGCAAGCCAATCAATAGTAGTCCTGGCAGGATTCTCAAATTGCCCAGCTTCTCCTTGTTCAGGGTGGCAGTCCATTCTGAGTCGGATGGAATTAACTCTTCCAGCCCAGGGTCATCATACTAAGTAGTAGGATTTAGCCTTTCAGACAAGGAGTAAACCCACAGTTTCTTGCCATAGAGTGCTAATGGGGAAGGTTTATAGCAGTTTCCCTTTGGATGAAGACATTATTTGTTCTATGACATGTATTCATTCCACATGTTCTTCTCAATTTGGGGATAGAAAAGTACATGACAGAAAAATATGTTTTCTTATCTTGGGAATTAGAGTTCTCCATATCCCATCATGAGTCAGCCAGGTGATTGCTAAGGACACTGAGTCATCCTAATAGCAGGCAGAGAGCCTGGAGAGCTGCCACCAAAAATATTTTAAGTTTGTATGTCTAGACTCATGAACTACAGGGAAACAGAGATGAAGAACAGAGCTTCTTTTTGGCTGAGGCTTCAAGAGCCAGGCACATACCTTCACCCATGTTACACATGTCCAGGGACACTGGCTTTGAAAAAGTGTGGTTGTCCAAAGATAGGAGATGCTTGTGGGAAGAGAGGAAGTAGTTTTTCTAGGACTCTGCTTCTAAACCCTTTACTGTCATTGAGATAGTTATATACACAGAGACCCAGACTCTCAATTAGCCTTTTTCTTAGGAAAGTTGATGGCTGAAATTTGAGCAGTGTGGCCCCAGTCACAGATGATTATTTTTCTGATTTGTAGGTCAAGACCAAGTATAGTCTTTTCCTCTGAATGTTTCTACTGGTGTTTAGACTATTCACAAAATCGCAAAACCTGTGATGATTTAGAATCCCCACTCTTTGCAAAGCTGAGTTTCTCCACTGGATTTTATGCAAATAGTTTGATCCCAGATGAGATGACATTGGAAAAGGAAAATAAAATGTCCAGGACAGGACATTGAATTCCAGGATATCATTCTACCAACTTATAACTGCCTAGCAGTTGGTATGGTAGCTATGCCAGTTAAATCTTTTCCAAAAGTAGTTAAAATACCCTCAAAGAGTAACTAAAATTTTTTGATAATGCAGTTTTAGCACCCAGTAATGTCTTTTCAAATGCATTCAAGTTCCCAAGACATCTTTGGAAATAAATAAGGAATCACTTGATGAACCCAGAAAGCCAGGGTGTATGCAGGAGTATAGCACATTGTTGGCTGGAGAAAACATATAAGCACTGAAGATTTTTTGCCTCTATGGATAGACAACACCTTGTTACTTCAAGTGTACTGAGAATCTAAACCTAATTCCAGATGTGCTTCATTTAAGTAATGCACAGAGGAGGAAGACGTGGCACACAGAGATATGTTAAAAGGAACAGAACCCTAAGTTCTCAAACTAGTTTCCAACACTTAATAAGTTTCAATTCATTAAGATTTTTATAGGCTTGTTACTTAATAGGTGCAAATGGTCTTTAATGTCAGACAACAAGCAGTAATTTGAAGTGGGTGTAAAAAAATAAGAAGTAAAACAGTCATTACCTAGCACAATATTTAATCAAAAACTCCAGGAAATTTCAACTTCACAGTAATGTTTCCCAAGGTTGAAGATTTCAAATTTACACAGACTTGGACTTTGGCTGGCAGGTTGGAAAAAAATGGACATAGTTGTAATAATTGGCTGTGATGATATTTTAAAAGTCCAATACATCCTCACCCTCACCTGCCAACAGTTACTTGAGTCTTTTCATTTATCTGATCTGGATTTAACCAAGAGAACGCAGGCAAGCATGACATCATCAAATCAATAAAGTCTTGATTTAGAACCAGGTGTTCCAAACTTTATATTGAGTCAGATCTTTAAACTGTTCAAAACCACCTCTTTTTCTTTTTTTATTAAATATAATTTTTATTTTAATTATAGTGGCTTACATATCGTTGACAATAATATTTTAGGTACATATTAACATAAAATCAGGGGAATTCCCATCACGGAATTGTCCTCCCTCCACCTCCGTTCCCTTTCTTCTTCCCATATCCTCTTCCCTTACCCCTGGGGCTGCTAGAATAAGTGGTCCCCTCTGTTCCTAGCTTACTACTTAGTGGTCTTACACATATTTGGTCTTGGTACCTCCCTTATCCCCCCCCAATTGGGAGGCGGGACTAGATAGTTCAAGTTATGCAGTTTTGTTTGAAGAAAAGTAATAACCTGGATAAAAAAAGAAAAAAAAGAATCAGATACTCCAGAAATGGGCGGATTCCTTCTAGAGGCTTTCTTTTTCTAATGGCCTCTCTTATTTTCACCTCATCCCTTTCCATGCTATAGACAGAGCAGCCCATGCTGCTCCAATACCCCTGCTCATCACTATCAAGGGCCTTAGCATGAGATCTTTGGGTTTCTCAAGTCCTTTGGTTATACTCAAACCACTCCTGCTCTAACTGTCTGCCTATTGATGACTTCTCAGGACACCTGTGTTCTCTACACATCTGGATCACAATGGACAACACTTGCTGCAGTGATCTCCATGTCCTTCAAGCACCTCTGTATGTCTTTCCAGCCTCCATGTTCTCATCTCAGCTGTCCTGGCATGCTTAGGCTGAGAGTAAGAGACCCACAGCTGCTAGTGGATAGTTACTCACAGTTCTCTGCTTTAATTCTGAAAATAATAACCCCAGTTCTGCCACCCAGCCCTTCCTTCATAGCCTTGTATATAATTCTAGGTAATTCTCATTTGTCCAACTTATGATGCCACCTGACCATCTGAAAATGTGTAATGGTTCCAAAGTCCTTCTATTTAAAATACAAGTCTCTGCTGTCTTGCCTGACCAAATCCAGCAAGCAGACAGACATTTTTTGATAAAAACAAGAAATTATTATTTTAAGAAGGATGGGATTAATCCACCTATTTTGATCTAGATGCTTTCAATTACTTTTGGACCTCAATCTGGTCAGGCTGATTAAAGCATGACTTTAGTTGATCCTAAACCTAATTCAAAACCAACACCTAGAACATTCCTAAAGTGGTCCTAGTAAATAGTGCCATTTGGACCCCAAACACTAATATTTCCAGAGCAGGATTTCCAGAGACACCAATATTTATAGCTCTACTAAGCTGCTTTCTGTTGCCTTCATCCCACCTTTACCACCATCATCTTGCTTCTTGTATTTGTGGCTGTCTTAGACATTATTAAAATCTTGTGTTTTATTTATTTCTGAGACATAGTTGCAATAGTGGCCCTAAAAACAGAAAGACAAGATATGTTTTTTGTTTTTATGTTAGTTTTTTTATTTGTTTGTTTCTTTTTCTTTTCTTTTTTTACTTTTGGTTTTTGGGTCATACCCGCAGCACTCAGGGGTTACTCCTGGCTCTATGCTCAGGAATCACTCCTGGCAGGCTCAGGGGATCATATGGGATACTGGGATGCGAACTGCTGTCCTTCTGCATGCCCTACCTTCATGCTATCTCTCCGGCCCAAGAGACCAGAGAGATTGTTGTCCAAAGAGCATGTGATGGTGGTTCAGAGCTTTCAGGAAACAAGTTAGTATGGTGTTTGGGGTATTAGTCCTCAATAACCCATGACTAACCATCTACGACTGTAGAAGTCACAGAAAGGCCTTGACAGTAAATACGTCCCACTTGAAGTGTCCTGGTAACAACCTTAAAGGGTGGCACAGTTGACCTATTGTCAAAGAAATGTGTAAGTTCTGGGTCCATGAAGGGTTTGCTATTCTACACAAGCCTCACACCAGCCAACCAACTACTCCAGAAATTGAGGGGGTAACCAGATGCTCTACCTAAAAATAGAAGCAAATTCCATTCCTGAAGCAGAGAGTGTAGAGGAGGAATCTCCAAGGGGACTGGGTTCCATGGGGGGGAGGTTGAAGTCTATAAGAACAATTACCCTATGCACCAAAGGTTTTTAATTTCATTAAATCAATTCTTCAGCTTGTAAATTTATGTCTATGCTTAGTTGCTTTTCCCTGTTTTGTTTTCATTTTATTTTTTCTAGTATACATATAGTTTATATATATTTATAGCATTTTTACCTCCTCAGCCTTGTAGCAATATATAGGAAATGATGAAGAGTGAATGAAAAAAGGAACAATGATTTCTCCACTGGTACTTAATGAAAGGGAGTAAAAGAATGGAATCAGGAAGTTAATAGATGCTATCATTTATGTTCCCTAGAAAGCTTGATGCAGGCGAACTCTAAATTATCTTTGCTAATAGGACAATGGTCGCAAGTGAAATGGGATCGTGGGTCTGTTTAATGCTTGCCAGCTCCCAAGTGAGATACTCTACAGCCAGTATCTCATTGCACTTACCCAGTCTCATTTGAACCAGCTCTCACTGCTTTATGTACAGACCAGATATGGAAGATTTCATGACTCTCATGGGTCACACAGCCTCATTGGCCTCAGATTCAGGCCCCTTAATTCATTGTCCTGCAATGACTCCATGGTAGGTTTTTTTGTGGGCTTCTACCTTTCCCTTTTTAAAACCAAGGCAAGAAACAAAATGGTAGGCATTGAGTGGCTACCTATCAATGGAAAGTGATACCTAGAAGCAGAAGAGTCTCTCAGACCAAGGCACTGATGGGAAATACTTTCAGAATAAGTCCAGCAAGGCAATTATCCCCATGTCATCAGAAAGGAGCCAAGGTTTCAGAACCTCAGTAACCTTTCCAGGAGCACATATCCCATATATAATCAGCAGAGCACTGTAGGTGGTACAGAATTCAGTGAGAATCCTATCTATACATGATTGCTGACCTCACAGTCTAGATGCCCACTTCCAGAGATCCATTTGCCGAGATGGCTAGAACATAGGCTATGTTTGGAGCACATAGCCTATCTTTGGTTGGGTTGATCATGCCACCCCATGCCAAAGATTGGCCAGACGTTTCAAACAGTGAGATTTATGGCAGGGGAAACAGGAAAGCCCTGGTCCTCTTGGAGAAGCCCACTCCTAGCCCACCTCTTCCTTTCCATTAGTCCTCTTGTTTCAGCTGCTTAAATGCAAGCCATAGGGCTATGTTCCCTAAGAAACTCTGGATGCTTGCACTGAGCAGATGTTCATGCCCAAAGCTCAAACTCCTGACTGCTGCTAAAATGTCACACTAATCCCTTTCCATTCAATTACTGGGTTAAAGAGTATGTAGGTTCAAAGCTTTGACTTAGCTAAGAGATCATATGATATGATTAACCTCTATTGCACAGCAGTCCCCTGATGTTCTGACTCCCTGGGACCTACTACTTACCCTTATCTGGCTTAAGTAGGGTGTGTGTGGTGAATGCTACAGAAAGGCCCTTCTCCAGTTCCAAAACAACCATCAGAAGTAGACTGTGCCTTCTCCTTGGCACCTAGGAATAACCTTAACACTATGATTATTAGTCGGTTCATTCATACAAAAGGCCCGTTGCCATGAAAGCTATTATATAGAGAACACCAGGGTGTCCCTCTGCATTTGTGCCACTGGCTCTTCAATCAGGACCATCCCATTCCCTATCAGGCAACCCCCTCTTGCCCTGGAAATGAAGAGGAAGTTCATCAGAGACTGCTGTCAAGAGGTCAGCTGGAAATCAAGTTACAACCCACGCTCTGTGTGTTTCAGAGCATCTCAGCTCCCATCCATCGGCCATGAACATCATTAATAATGCCTAGGCTAATGACGGAGATGAATGCAGGCACCCAGTGCAGGGGGCGGCCCCAGTGCCAGGAGGCGGAGGGAGAGAGTGACTTATTAGCTCCTCTGCAGGTGTTACTTTCCCTACAACCCAGCCAGGGCCAAGATGATAGATTGGCACAGTAAACGGATTTTTATAATTAAAATTGATTTTCAGTTTTTGCCAGGTCTGGAAGGACCCAGTCAAATTTAAGAGGGGACTGTGGGGGGGGGGGAGTAGGGCAGGTGGAAGGAGCAATCAATGGGATGAGAGAAGAGTGTGGCCATTCTCTCTATGATCCAAGCAGAGAGGGTTCTCTTGTTCCAGCAGAAGGGGTCCACATTTTTCATATAAGGAGGCAGCCACATGGGAGGTAGCTCTATTTGGCCAACCTCAAAGGTGGGGCAGGAAGGTAGAGTGCAGAACCCACCAAAGACACATTTGCTCCTTAGTTTGTGCCTGCACGACCAGGTGGGAATACAGTGGCCGAGAGGCAGAGACTGTTGACTTCACAAGAAGCATCAACCTAAGGACTGTAAAAAGAGTGGAGTGTGCACAGCTGTTATCTGTCTCTTCTTTTTCTGACTGTCCAGAGGCATGGTCAGAGGTTCCTTCTTGACCTTCCTTCCTTCCTTCCTTCCTTCCTTCCTTCCTTCCTTCCTTCCTTCCTTCCTTCCTTCCTTCCTTCCTTCCTTCCTTCCTTCCTTCCTTCCTTCCTTCCTTCCTTCCTTCCTTCTTCCTTCCTTCCTTCCTTCCCTCCTTCCTTCCCTCCTTCCTTTTTTTTGTGGTTTTTGGGCCACACTCGATGACACTCAGGTATTAGTCCTGGCTATGTGATCAGAAATTGCTCCTGGCTTGGAGGACCATATGGGATGCCGGGGGATTGAATTACGGTCTTCCTAGGCTAGTGTGAGCAAGGCAGATAGATGCCTTACCGTTTGCGTCACTATTCTGGCCCCTATTTTTGTTTTTTAAGACATACCTGGTGACAAATGCCCTACCTGCTGTGCTATTTCTCCAGTCCCAAAGGACTTTTTCTTTCAAAGGTCAGCTGTTGGCTGGGTAGCAACTGCCTGAGTCCTCTGAGGGCAAGTCCTGGACCTTGAAGTGACATTGGAGATGATTATTGCAAGCCCAATGAGTTCTCTGTTAATATTGGAGAGCATTGGTCTGTGGGGCTTTCAGACCTGTGATATTCACCAGACAAAGGAGTTTGGGCACTGGCAAAGGACAGAGAAAGGTATATGTCTACATATTGGGTATATCCAAGCTGAGCATACTCAACAGACAGGTACAGCAATATCACTATATATCCCTTGTTCACTCTGTCCAGGAAAGCCAATGAAAGAAAAGCAAGTTCCAGAGTCACTGCCAAGTCCATGTAACACTTGTATCTGGTACAGCCCCTCACAGACAACATGGCTATGGGGCTGAATCCCTCTTACCAGGGATTCCCGAAATTAAGTGAGGAAACTTAAGTATGAGTCTATATTTTGCTTCTTAATGCCTGGTGTAGCTCACATGTCCCTGCCATAGTCTTGGGGACACTAATGTTTGGGACCTCAGGCTCTGCAATAGTAAGATATTAAACACATCGCAGCCAGGTGGGTGGCAGCATCAAGAAGCAATGCTCAGGCAAACATGGAGTGCTTGGGATTGATCCTGAAAATCTTGCACATAGCCATTGAGTTGTCCACATGACCCTTACACATATTCATTTAAAAAAAAACTTATACAAGAATAGCATATTGTTTTTCATGTTTTTTAAAATAGTTGAGTTAATTCGTAACTTAATTTTTTAAATCTCCCACTCCTTACCTTTATTTTTTTTAATTATTTTGCTGCTGTTGATGTAATGGCTGGAGTCATGCACACACTTGGTTGTGCTTGGCTAGTGCTGGCATCCCAGATTTCCAGAAGTCACTCACTTTCCCTTTGGCACTCACACATATGCTCATTGGGGGATCATGCCTCATGCCTCTGGTTGAGGTGCTGCCAACCACCTGGCTGTGATGTGTTTGATATCACACTCTTGTAGGGCCTGGGGTCCCAAACAGTGTGTCCCCAAGACTGTGGCAGGGCTATGTGAGCTACACCAGGCATCAAACACATGGCCTCACCTCCAAAGGAAATGCTTTTGCCATTGAGTCATCCCTAGGTACCCCCCAAAATAAACTTCATTGTTACAGCCCCACCTGTTTGACCCTTCCACCCTTTCCCTCCATCAGCAGCTCTCACCAGAGTAGCCACTCCATGCAGTGAATGAACCTACACTGACACCTTATTAGCCCCCAGAACCCAGAATTTATATTAGGGTTTTCCAAGACTGTTTTATTGTTATGGTATATGACAAATATAAGATGATTTATTGTGTATATTGGAAGGTTATTCTAACTAATTTCACTACCTAAAAGTCTCATGCTCCCTCTGTTCATCTCTTTCTCCAACTCCTGGCAACTGTTGTGCTTTCTTTTGTCACCATATTTCTGCCTTTTCCAGAATGTTATAGAGTTGGAACCATACCTTTTCAAATGGACTCTTTCTCTTTGTTATGACCAGTAACTTTCTTCTATCTCATTCTACTTCATAGCTTATTCTTTTCTAGATTTGGAGAATATTCTGTTCTCTGGATGAAGTACACAATAGTGTACTTCTCCTTTCACTTACTCAAAGTATTGGTTGTGGTGAATCAAGCTTCTATAAACCAAACCTTTGATTTTTATCTGTCTAACTGCACTAACAACTATTGCAGAGAGCCCCAGGACCCAGTGGTACACAGACCTCAGTGAGCCCAGGTAGTAGGAAAACTTGGCAAGGTCATGCTTCATCCCATAGATAATCCTGCACACAGCCATTGCGCAGAAGGACCTCCGATGTCAGCTAGGGGTGGAAGAGGGCCTCCTTAAAAGGCTATGTAACCAAGAAATGTCAAAAATGCCACAATCCTTTGTTTTTGTAAACATGAGTAGATTATCATGGTGCTCGAGCAACAAATTAGGGCAGCAGTGCAGATAAGTGCAGTTTAATGCTGCATTGAACTCTTTCATAAGTCATGTCTGGTTACATTTAATGATGTGTCCAACTATAATAATTTGTCCTTCGAATTGGGTATAACCAGTAATAGGCTGCCTGCTTGCCTGTCTGTGAGGATAACTGCAGCTGAGAAAAGACAAGTGTCCATTGAAGGTTCAAGGTTTCATCTGAGGCTGGGATTCTTGGCTTTCTGGATTCATTCTGAGTAGCCAAGCCATACTTGGATGGTTCCTTCTCATTTGGTCTGACGTGGGTGATTTTTCTCAATCCTAGAAGTATGAAAACTTTATCACATGTAGCTAGATCTAGGCGTGCCCTCTGGAAACTTATGACCAGGAGTGCAAGAGAAAAAAGAATAACGTGATGGGGGAGGGTACAAAGTTATTTCCAAGGGTTAGAGTTGTAGACTTGCTCCCAGGTCATTGAGTGCTCAGGTCTGTCTCTTCTGCTTCACCACCAATTCTGCTCCTGAAAACCAATTCTTCAGCGGCCATTCTTAGGCAGCAGCAGTTCATTCAAGTTTATTTAAGTGAAGAACCTGGGAGTGATCTTTTCAGGAAAGAATAAGAAAAGCATAAGAAAACCCATGGGCACGAAAGGATGCCATGAAGGAGACACTGAATTTTTGTAGACTGCCATGTTACCTGTACCCCTGTTTTCTCCATGTCTAGCCCTTCTTGGTAGCTCTGGGAGTGACATTTTGTCTTCCCAAAGATCTTTGGAGGAGCAGTGGACAGAGAAGCCTCAGGGCTGGAGCTAGAATCAGCCCTCTCCAGGCATAGCTGAGACTATGTAAACAGAATATAGACAAGAGGACACATATGAGCCATGGTTCTTGTAGGGGCTTCCCAGAACCCTTGGGGGTTACATTCTATCCCCAAGGATCCTATGTAGCTGCATGCCTCACCCCAAAGTCATGTATCAATAAGAAGGCCTTGGGGGTGTTCAGGGTTGACTGAACCCTTCCAAGTTGGACAATGTAGAATGTAGCATGGAAAATCTAGATATAACCTCTTTATAGGGAGTTCCTTATCTACAGGTATAGAAAAAGTGATCTCTGGGCATTGCCTTAGAATTCTTCCACTGTATCCTTGTTCAAGATCTTGAATAACACTGAGCTTCTGAGAATGAGTATGGTCATAAGCTACTCCCTCTAGTTCTACCAAGTGACTATATGAGTGTGGTCTCATATCCTGGTGGCTGGGGCAACTTGTGCATTTAGGTGGCCCATGTCTTTAAGTCACTCCCCTGAACCCCAAGACAAGAAAAGGCTTTGCCACTTTAACCTGGGAACAGCTTCTCCATATGAGCCCTGACAACTGGGAATCCTGCAGCTCCCAGTGTCAGTGAAATTATTCATAATTTGATAATATATCATGGAGCTGGCATGACCACCCATTCTCACTCCTGCTAGGGTGACATGAGCTCACACAGAGCTCATAGTCTTGACTCCTTTCCAGCTCATAAGGATTGAGTTTGCGGATGAGAGTTATGCACAGCGGACAATGTGGCTATAGAGCAGCTCTAAGAGTCATTAAAAGGGGCAGTCTCCAGCCCAGTTCTGCCTCCATTTATCTCTGGGGAATAGGCGGTGACTCAGGCTACTGCTGTTCTTCAGAGTAGGAGAAAAATTGTGGAGGGGTGACTGAGAGCCCAAAGAGTCATGGAGCATTTGCTGACTATGATGAGTTCAGAGCCCTGCCTGAGTCAAATCCTAGCTCTACCTCTTCCCTATAGTGGTTGAGAGACCTTGGAACAGTCATTTAACTTCTTGCAGTCTCAACTGCAGAATGGATAGCACCCCCAACTTCCAGTAAGCTTCTTGTGGTGGGGGTCACACACAATAATGCAGGTGAAGTTGTCTTATAAATTAGGAGGCTGAGAAGCACTATCTCCTCTCACTGCCATCCTCTCCAGCTTCCTTGGCTCTGAAGCATATAATAATGCAGAAATATACCAACTACACCAACCAGCTCCCACACCCAAGATTTTCTGCCTCCAAAGTCCAGTGTCTGCTATCTAAGTGCCCCACCATATAGATACTACGTGGGGACATGAAGGAATATGGCAACTTTGGGAAAATGCAGGCAGAGAACCAGCTCTTGGAAACCCTAATGTTAATAGACTGCATGGACTGTACACATCAGCCATTTTTTAGAGATCAAACTCAATGCCTCTTCCACATAAGGTCCTACCACTGAGGCATGCCCCTGTATTCATTTTCTGAATGCTTTGTATTGATTCTTATAATCAGTTGGATCTGAGGCCCCTTCACTAGCACCCCACATCTCTGCCTTTCCCTTCCTAAGTCCTACTCCCCTTTAAAGTATACGATTTCCTGAAAGTGGTCCTCACTTGGCACCTGGTCTTTTCACAGGAAGCTTACAAAGAGAAATTCCCCCACTCCACACAGCTGGTTCCTGAAACCTCACAGTCCAGGTGGGTTGCATGGAAGAGAGGCATTATTAGAAATGTGTGCCATGCAGCTCTCACCACATGTGGGCACTTGCATTTGTTTGCAAACTCAGCAATGGCTCCGGTAGAAAGTCTAGTCTTGATCTGCCTACTTTGGTGACCTAAGCAGCAGGCTTGGCCAAACTTGGCAAAACTAATTCCACTATACTGGACAATGCTGTCCGGCTTTGCCCAGACAGTTGTGCTCTACATTCAGTGATCCAACCCCAATGCTAGCACATAGCATGGCTCATGTGCTCAGTTCACGCATGCTCAGCCACATTTTCTGACCCATAATTTCAATCTTTGCAGAAGAGGCAGATATGTGGGAATGGGCAGTGTGTCTTCCAGGTACCTGAATAATTCCCTCACTCCCACTCCCACATCTCTGGGAAATGTGAGCATCTCCCCTTTTCCTCCTGGCCTCTGCAAGTATAGGGCAATGAGGCTTCAAGGAGGAAGGGTAAAAGGGCTGGTAACTGGCTGGAAAGTTCTGGAATGATCGTAAAGCTAGACCCTGATAAAATGTCAGTGGACAATTCAGAGGTCTAGATTGGTTAGGAATCCAAGCCAGAGATGCTGCCTGTACTTTTTCAGTTCTAGCACCGTTCCTGAGGTAGCAGTATTCATCAGTGGTTGTCAGAGCACGTGGGGAACCATGTCAGACTAAGTTTGTCCTTTATGAAAGTGGGAATCTATCTGAAAGGAGAAGCAGCAGAGCCAAAGGGCTGTACCTTGGGCGGACCTCACCCAGTGACAGCTGTCATTTCTGGGGGTGGATACTCAGGGACTGTGGGGTCCCTACATTTATGCTGTTGATCAATCTGTGCCAGTGTTAAGAAGCTGGAAGTGTTCCAGCCTGATGTAGAAATGAAGAGGCAGAGCAGGATTCAAATGGGGACCCCACCAAAACCACAGAACTCTAGTCCTAATAGCACTGCCTGGTGACCCAGGAACCCCTACGTTTCTCCAGGTTCTCTGTCTATTGAGCTTGTTTGTTGCTAGAGCTGAGATTCTAGGAGCCAGAAGGAAAGTGTGGCAAGGGACACCTGGGCTACCTTTGGACAAGTCCACATTTGTTCCCTAGAACTAAGATATAGGAGTCAGGATCAGACCCTTATCTCATCTCCTACTTCCTCTCCTCCCTCCTGGCCCCAGTTCCTTCTACCTCTCACTTATAGTGGACATTTGAATATCATGTAAACCATCCACTTATTCTTGCTAAATCCTGGTCAGTCACTACCAGATGCACTAGATTCCCTTCTTGTGAAATCCTCGTGGACCTCTGCTCACTGCCCCTATAGTGAACCTAATGAAGACCACAGACCCATGTCCAAAATTTAGTGGGGTCAGCACGATAAAGGCAAGAGCTGGGGAATTCTCTGCCTGAACTCTCCACTCTCTTGGCAAGACATGGGAAGTCCAGTGGGGTATAGTGAGGGCCCCCACTAGACTGTGTCCCCACTTGGAGAAAGGCCACAGTGGACATTGCTGATACTGACTCTATGTTAGTAAGGGTTGATTTGCCTGCTAATGCCACTAGTACCATCTAATGCTGGAGTACCACATTCATATGCATATAGGGAAACTGAGGCCAAAGACATGGAGTAACAGACCCCACATTGCACACTTGACCAGAGGGTAAGCCAGGTTGCAGATCTAAAATTGGGCCCACAAAGCCTGTATTGAAGGCCTGGAAGAAGGTACAGGGGTTAAGATGTCTATCTTTCGGGGCCCAGAGAGATAGCACAGCGGTGCTTGCCTTGCAAGCAGCCGATCCAGAACCTAAGGTGGTTGGTTCGAATCCCGTTGTCCCATATGATCCCCCGTGCCTGCCAGGAGCTATTTCTGAGCAGACAGCCAGGAGTAACCCCTGAGCACCGCCGGGTGTGGCCCAAAAACCAAAAACCAAAAAAAAAAAAAAAAAGAGTCTATCTTTCATGTTGCCAACCCATTTTGATCCCTAAAATCACACGATTTCCCTAGCACCACCAGAAATGACTCCTAAACAGAGAGCTAGGAATAACCCCTAAGCTCTTCTGAGTATGGGCCCCAAACAGAAATCCTAATGACAAAAATTCTGTGCTGAGGGGCCGGAGTGGTGGCGCAGGGTATAAGGCGTCTGTCTGCCTTGCACACGCTAGACTAGGATGGACTGCAGTTCGATCCCCTGGCGAACCATATGGTCTCCCAAGCCAGGAGCGATTTCTGGGCATATAGCCAGGAGTAGCCCCTGAGCGTCACTGCGTGTGGCTGAAAAACAAAAACAAAAAATCCTGTGCTGAGATCAGGCTCTGCACGACCCCTCTCACACCCACACCCCACTCATCCCCACTGTATGGAGTGACTCCTATTCTCATATTTGTATATTAATATTTGGTTGATGGACAAAGAATCAGTCACACAAGTGGGTTTGTACTGATGATCAGAGCATGTGAAACATGCCTTAGGATTCAAAGTATATTTCTGATCAATATCATTTATTGCAATAGTCCAGAACTTTCTCATGATGCAGACAAATCACACTATATGGTGCTAGAATGTGGAAAATCCTGCAATGACTTCCTTTTTCAAATGCTAATTCTTTCTACGGGTGCTTTTTTTTTTTATGTTGGAAGATGCTCTCTGGACAGGGTCTCTGAACCAGAGAGAGATATATCTGCTGGGCAGAAAAAGCTGACCATGGTCACAGATCTTCAGCAAGAAGATATCTTTTCCAACCGCACTAATATTTGGCACCCCATTTACCCCCAATGCTCCACCCAGGGATGCCAGAACTGGTTGGCTAGTCAGCCTTGGGGATGAGGAAAGATAACAAGCATTGAGGAATCTTTGGAGTTACCTTTGTCTCTGCCACCTCTCTCCTGTGCTAGCAGCCCTGGGCTTCCTGAGTAGGGGCCCTGGATGATAGGATCTACAAGGTGCTCTGTCTGGCAAGGGTATCAGTTTCCATTCATTGGGGACCCAGGATGTTTCCCAGGCTCAAATTCCTTTCTGAAGGAAGATGCTTGTCTGCTTTCCAAAGGCACCCCCTTCCCTCTCAATAAGGCCGTCTGGAAGGAATTGTGTGTTCCCACACCGGCTTGCTCTATGGCTGGAACATTTCTCCAAACATGGATCTGAGAGCCACGGACATTGCCAAGCACCCAGCTGCCTCAGTTCTCCTGTGGCCCATTCCCCCCAGGCTCCTCATGTGTTCAGATCTCCGAGCTGCTCTGTCAGAATGTAGCCAGAAACACTGGCCAGCCGTGCCCAGGGCAGAAGGCAGTTAGAACCAAAGGCTGGGTGCTGGGCGGAGGAAGGAATGCTCCCGCCCTGCCTGCCCTGCCACTTCCCACCGAAAGCTGTGCCAGCTAGCAGAGGGTCTGGGCATATGTCTGGGAACAGGCTTGGCTCAGCTGCCTGGCCTGAGAGAGAGGTGTCATCCTGCCAGCCCCTCCCCCACCCGCTGCTTCTTGGCCACAGGAACAAAGGCCCCTGTTGAACAGACAGAGCTTGGGAAACTCAGGACAGCCGGTCCCCAGTCCCAGTGTGGATGGGGCCTTCGGGTCTGTGTGCCCCTCCAGACTTGGTGAAAGATGGCTGCGAGGAGAGCAGCCTTTGATCCCTGGATAAAGGCTCCATCCCACCT
This sequence comes from Suncus etruscus, assembly GCF_024139225.1. Taxonomy (NCBI): domain Eukaryota; kingdom Metazoa; phylum Chordata; class Mammalia; order Eulipotyphla; family Soricidae; genus Suncus; species Suncus etruscus. The sequence continues at coordinate 141,380,100 of NC_064848.1, read as the reverse complement.
GCTGGGCTGGAAGTGGGGAGCAGGATTCCCTCAGATTTCTTTCTGGTGGGGGCTCTCTTCAGGGCCTGAGCTATGGGCAAGGTCAAGGGCACCTCTCAGGGCAGGGGTGCCCTTGAATGTCCACATGGAAAAGGAGGGAGCAGGCAGCTCCAAAGCTTCCCAAGTTTCTCTCGGCCTGTTAACCCTGTTAAGCCCAGATTCATGTTTGGAGAACTGTTCCCAGCCATAGAGAAAACCAGAATATAACTCCCACCTTTATAGGTGAGGTGTGGTTAGGATTGGCTACTAGGTCGCTTTGCAAATGCACTCGGTGAGCCTGCCCCAGAGATCACCTTGCTCTATCTGTCTCCCCTTTGTCCCTCACCCTATGGTTATCTGCATGTTCTCCGAGAACCCAGATGAAGACAGAACTTAACCTCTGCAGTGAGAAGGGAGCTGGTGGCAGTTATCCATGAGCGTTAGAGCCAAGAGGGCTGAAACATGGTTCCCTGGGATCCTTGGAATCTGTGGAGCTTACAGGAAGCCATTCATTACTTCATTCATGGACTCTTTGTTCATTCATTCACTTATATTATTTCCTCTGCACTGACTTCTCCAATGTGGAGTGAGGAAGATACTGAAATGACAGGTAGATTGTTGTAACATGTGCATGTGTCAGTCCAATTAACCCATGGAATGCTTCTTCAGAGCGCTTACTATTACACCTGGAGGAAGAAAGGGGGGGCTCAGAGAGATTTGGGAAGTTTGAACTTGGACTTGTCCTCTCCATTCCATCCCCATCCCCATCTCTGCTTCTCCCTAAGCATTAAGCTCTTCCAAAGTTCATTTTCTTTCTTAGGTCAGGGCGGTGAATTGAAGGGCTGGAACACAGGTTCTGCATAAAGAATCCCAGATTCAATCATGGTACCACAAAGTCCCCCAGCACACACTAGAAGCAACACCCTAGTACCATGCTGAGACATATAGCGCCTAAGCACCAACAGTCACCCCAAAACTAAAACCAACTTTTTTTTTTATCAACTATTATTGAGGGAGCTAAGAAGTCTCTGCCCTGGACTTTCTTTCTTTCTTTTTTTTTTTTTTTGGTTTTTGGTTTTTGGGCCACACCCGGCGGTGCTCAGGGGTTACTCCTGGCTGTCTGCTCAGAAATAGCTCCTGGCAAGCACAAGGGACCATATGGGACACCGGGATTCGAACCAACCACCTTTGGTCCTGGATCGGCTGCTTGCAAGGCAAACGCCGCTGTGCTATCTCTCCAGGCCCTGCCCTGGACTTTCAAGTGATTGGTCTCTCTTTTAGAGGAACCCTGAGCCCCTGAGCATGTCAGACCTTCCTAGTTTATAGGGAGCAATGGTGAGGTTGAAGAGTTCAGGCTAGGTAGAGGGAAAAGTGTCTGTCCTGTCCCTGAACTTGGTCTCTAGAAGTGGTATGTATATGCCCACAAAGGGCCCCAATTTTCTTTCAGTCTCCATCTCATCCACTGCCCTGAGCAGTGACCTTGGGCGAGATACACCAAGACACAATCTGGCTTTTCCATCTGTGCATCCAAGAGAGAAAATCCTCCTTCCTTCCCTCCCTTGCCTGGTGAGGTGCCTAACTAATAACAAGCACATTTGGGTGATGCAAGAGAGGGAGATAGTGTGAGGAGGGGGCAAATTCTCAAGGCTCCACTTGAAGCTTGCTGTGAGCCCTCACCCAGATTCCGGATACTATTGGTTCTTAATGAGCAGAAGCATATGCTGGCGATTGCAGTGTCAACGCCTGCTCTTTGGCTGTCCGAGTTCCCGGAGCAAACTGGATTCCTATTAGGCATTTATGCTTATTAATAGCAGCAAATTGCAGCCCTCCACAACATCTGCTACTTTCTCTTTGCAAGAGTCTCCCAGACCATTTGCATGAACAGTATTTTTACGACCAGTTCTCTAAGGAAGAGGAGACCTGGGGTTTCACTGTGCTGAAAAAGAGGCCATGCAGGCCTTGTGAGGGAAGAAGCTTTGTTTATAATCATCCAGCTGTTGTTCTGAAAACTAGCCACCTTCATTCCATCCTTGAAGTTCTGAGTAACAATGACCCCAACAAATTGGCTAGAGATACAGGTAAGCGGGAACAGTTACATTAGTTAAGGCTGTCCTTGACTCTCTTGAACAAAATTTACTCTCAACGCAGGCTGCCTGGCTCTAGCAGGAAAAGAAACAGGACCCTGGGATGATGTTAGCTAGTCATGTCAAGAAAGCACCAATGTCCCCGGACCCACAATACATGGACATGGAATGAAGAGAACGCAGCCCACAGGGGTGATGCCAGGGAATTCCTTGATATTTCTATTGGACTCATCTTTAAGATCTCTTTCCTGGTACTGGGCATAGAGCCTTGTTGTTTGTCTAATCCTGTTGAGGACTCGATGTAGACTCTTGCACACTACAATGAAGAGTTACATCTTCATTCCTCTGTATTTGGATTTGTTATGGCTGTGCCCAGCCCCATTGTATCTGTTAACTACTTACACTATAGAGCTATGAATCCAGCCACCTCCAGGCTCAGTGGCAGCCAATGAGAGTTCAGTCTCATGGTCATGGATCGGAGAGACCTTGCATGTAAATTGATTCAGGTTTATTCTCTTCTGGTTTGTTCTATACCACATCTACCAAATGGGCTTCACTTTTCACCATGGCTTGGGCTCAGGCAGTCTGTTCCCTTGGGATTTATAAAGAGCCCATGTGGGAGAGGAAGCAGTCCTCATCTCTGGAAGAGAGAAGCACTTGAGGGCTTGTTGGGCCCACTCAAGAGGATCACTGCAAGCCTTTGCTGGCCTTGCTTCCATCCAAATAACCCCAGTGAAATCCTGAGGCCAAGTGCAAGTTTCCATACCCAACACTTCCCTCTCCATTCTCCCAGAGACTGCACTAGAGTTGGGATGGAAAAGTTTCTTTCAAAAAGCAAAGAACTGAACCTGAAACAAATTCTGCCGTGGCTTTGACCAGTCTCCTGTCCTTGACACTCTGATCTGTCTGCCAAGTTCAGCAATGTCTATTGCCTCACAGAAAATAGGAGGTGAAGGATTTGTGTTTGAGGCATCTTGAGAGAATTGGAACAGATCTAGCTCCCAAGCTCCCTCCCATTCAGCCCATACAAGTCTCAGCATAGAAAGCTCAGGGGGCTTTAAGGCCACCCCAGATGTGGATGGGATAGGTGAGTCTATAAAACCATATGTAATCCTGATCAGCTGAAAGGGAATCTATACAATTTATCAGAGCCCACCAAGGAAATGATAACCCCTCACAGAGGCTTGACGAGGTTCCCAACCATGATTGAGATCTATACATACTGCAGTGCTAGTTATTTTCTAGCAAGGTCAGACTTTCCCAGCTCTCCTTCCATTCCCTGGGACAGGAGACATGTAACATTGTGCTCAGGCATTGTGGCATCTGGCATGGAATCTGCATGATGTGACATTTCCTGCAGTCACTTCTTAGAGTTTCTTAATGGGTTCTCTCATTTTTTTTATTTTTGACAATTTTGAAGGAAATTGGATACTTAAGATACCTTTTGGACATTTAAATTAACTCCCACCATCAGGCTCTGTATAGCCACTGTAGCATTAGCATCCAATTATAAGAGGAGTGATGGAGTAATAACTCACATTTTAACTGAATGTCAAGCACCTAAACAAATGAGGGACATACATACATGTACATGCACACACATATGCACACAAAGACCACTGGTAGTGAATATCTAGTATGACTCTGAGTGTCATTAGCAGAGACACAGGATTTAATTGAAGGGCCATGGGCAGTATGGGGCCTGCTGTGGGAGGAATATATCTTGCAGCCTATCAGAGAAAACTGGCAGGGAGGGAGCAGGGCTGGCATACCATGGTCCTGAGCATATCCAAGGTCCAGATCCCCCAGGACACAGGCTCCATTGAACATAATATAGAGACTGAAACAGACCAAGGTCATGAGTTGAAGTCCTTTTGGGTGCCTATGCTCTATTTTTTATTGCTTCTTTTTTTCTTCTGTTTAGCCATTGTTTTATAAATGCCTGAACTTGGCCATGGGCCTGGACACTTAAGGGAGTAGAGGTGATGATATTCGTTGCATTAAATTGAAATCACATAAAAGTACACTCTATACTCCTGGAACACTTTGTTGGGACAGTAAATCATTTTTCTAAAATATCAACTCTTGAGGGCATGTTTCATATTGTGCAAGATGAACTGGAACATATGCATCAAGAACATTGCTGGTCTTGAGTGCAGTGATAGGCCAGTTATCTCACAGAAAAGATCCATTTACTATGGAACTGTGAACCAAACACATAACTACAAAGAAGTCCTGAGTTTGCTTTGCTATCGGTGGTGGTGGTAATGGCACTGATGGAATAAGTTTGAAACTATTTTGTGTCTACAACAAAGGAAATGTGATAAGCATTGGAATCAGAGTTTGTGGTAGAAGGTGGAGAATAATATGGAAATAAGGGGGATAAGTAAGATCCTGCATTGTTGGATTTGAATTCAAGATATTTAGAATCCTAACTTAAAGTATGTCAGTGAAAATTATTGTCACAGAGGCAGGCAAGTAAGAAGGCAGGAGAGTGTGGAGAGAAATGGGAATATTGGTGGGGGAAATGTATACGAGTGAAGAGTATTGTATATTATATGACTGAAACTCAATCATAATAAACTTTGTAACTGTGTATCTCAGAGTGATCCAATTAAATTATTATTTTTAAAGTATGCTCATCTGGGGCCAGAGAGACAGCAGAGTGGTAGGGCATTTGCCTGGCATCCAGGACAGTGGTTTGAATCCCAGCATCCCATATGGTCCCCTGAGCCTGCCAGGAGAGATTTCTGAGTATAGAATCAGGAATAACCCCTGAGTGTGGCTGGGTGTGACCCATAAACCAAAAAAAAAAAAGAAAAAAAAGTATGCCCATCATTGGTATATCTCATAGACAACAGTAGTTTGATTAAGTGGTATACCTGAAGTCACCGAGTTTAGTTGGGCCCACAGTCAGCCATACTTTCCAGTTTATGTGGTGCCATTTTGCAATGGTCATGTCATCTCAGGATACATTTTTCAAATAAATTTTATCCTTCAGAGACACATGGCAGTGTTATTTTGGGATATTCAGCTTTGAGAAGGAAAGATTGACAAATCAAGGTGATATGGTGGGCATAGAAAGGTGAGAGTGAAGGGAAGCAGGAGGGCTCTTCCAGGCATAAATGCAAAAGAAATGACAAAGCAGAAGTTGAGTAGTAGTACCAAGTGCATGTTGTAAGGATTAGAGGTCCCTTAAGCTTACAGAATCTGCTTGAAATCCAAGCACAAACCTCCCCTACCTCTTGGAAGGGGAGGAGTTGGGAGGTGAGGAGTGTTTCTGAGTAGAAATAAGTTTTTCCCTGATGGTGCCACATCAGGTAATAGAGCTGAAGTTTGGGAATGAGGTCCAGTTATGCACCCAAGATGAGACTCATCCAAATCTGTTGATCCATTAGTGGTTAAATCGAAGGATATAATGTCTGTCTTTCCACTCAAGGACCTGAGAATAGTCCATAGTTTCACAACAGAAAGCTATTTCCCCTTCGGCCTAAGAGAACTAAGTATAGAATCAGCATGCTCATATCTATCTATCTAATGGGTTACTTTGAGAAACATATATATGCAGTAGAAACACAAAGAACATGAAATTCCCACTTGTGTGTATTGGGGGACAAATTGGGCCACATCCAGCTATAATCAGGGATCCATCATTCCTGGTGGTGTTGAGAGGACCATATATTGTTCCAGGGATCAAACCAAGTTCTAATGTATGTAATGCAAATGTCTTCCCCTGTACTAGCTCCCAGTCCCCAGCCTTTATGTTGCTAAAACATTCAATGGCATTTAAAACTCCCTGTTGTTGCACCTCATCCCCCACTCCCAATCTCCAGAACTTTGTTCATCTTCCCAAACAGAAACTGTCCCATGAAATAGTTCTTTCCCTTCTTTCCTCCCTCAGCCTTAAAAGCCATCATTCATTTACTGTTTAGTTGGTTGGTTTGGGGGCTACACCCAGCGGTGTTCAGGGCTTATTCTTGGCCCTGCATTGATGAGTCACTCCTGATACTTCTCAAGGGACCATATAGGGTACCAGTGATTGAACAACATTTTCTGTATCTGTGAAGTCCCTGTGTTCCTAGGTTGAAATCCATCTAATATTTGTCTTTTGGTGAAGGATCATTTTCATTTATTATGTTTCTAGGCATCCTTGATACAGGAAGCCTGTGTCCAAATAGCCTTCCTTTTTGTGGGGCTTTGGAGACACATGTGGTGATGCTCAGGGGTTATTCCTAACTCAGAACTCAGGAATCACTGCTGGTGGTACTTAGAGAACCATAAGGGATTCCAGGGATCAAATCCAGGTTGGTCATGTAGAAGGCAAAAGAGCTACACAATTTTTTTTACTATAATTCCATTCACTATAATTCCCCTGGCTTCATTTTTAAGGCTGGTATTTTTCCATCATACGACCAAACAATATTTTGCTTATCTACTAACCATTCATGGGCCCTAGGGTGACCTCAACTTTTGGGTTAGCATGAGACATCTTGCTATGAAGCCAGCAAGAGTCTTTGTGAGAGCCAGGTTCCTGTTCTTTGGAAACCACACTCTAGAGTAAAATTTTGAGAACATACAATTCTCTGCTTCACTTTTTGAAGTGTAGTTTTACTGCCCAAAGTTGAGAGAAAGTGTTGGCTATGTTGAGGTTCATGCTGACTTCTCCACTCAAGACGACCCTCTTCTCTTCCTAGAACAGAGCAATCACACTATCCAGAGCCTCCACAGAGCATCAGGAAAGTGAGTGCTCCTGTCACTTAAAGTGGAGGGAAAGTATTTTAGTCCTATTCATCCACATCTCTCCTAAAACCCTGGGGCTAGCAAAATAATTCAGTTTTTTCCTGGTCTTTGAGACCCTCTGAGACCCAAGAGAGCTTGGGTCAGTTCACCATCTGAATCCTTTGTACCTTTTCCTGCAGCCTGAATTCCCACACTCAGTTAATTAGCATGCCTGGTACTGAGACTGAAGACTTTAATCAGCGTGGGGTGGTTTTAATTAATCGTGTGGCTCTGCATCTGGAATGGTGTGTGTTCTGAGGTTAGGAGAAGAGGTCATATGGGGGTGGGAGAAGCAGCTATCTGGTATGGATGGGACCACTGGGTATGGAGGGATGAAATGAGTGTAATTACCTACCTGGGCTGGGCCCTGGGCAGCTCACAGGGCAGGGGTGAAAGGCATGCGGGGGTGGATAGAATTGCATTGAGGTAAATGGAAGAGGGAGTCTAGTTTTCAAAAGTGATTTAATGTGGCAGGAAAATATACTGCTTTTCAGAACTGCCTGGGGTTGGGGACAAGACACAGCCATGATAGGATTGGGGGGGGGGGGATGTAGGACCAGTCTAAGAATATGGAGCCATGAAGGAGAATACAATTGGATGATGGGACTCTGAAAATTTGACAAGGAAAGTTCTAGAATGGTGGGGGATCAGAATTTAGCACTTATAGTAACCTTTCTGCTTGGTCTGCCAGTGCGTATTTGATGTTCAGTTTTAACACCTATACTTTTAAAAGAATAGAGAAAAGCTAAAGGTCAGAAGAACACTGGAAATGACTAAGCATGTAGGTAGGAAGCATTACTAAGAAAAGTTGAAAGGAAGTTGAGTTGATTCATAATTACCCAGGACTTAATTTGTTGACCAACAGGAACCTTAAGTCACTGGAAAGACAGAGCTAACTTAGGAAAGGGATTCCCAGAGTTGCCCTCAGAAATGAAGCAATGGGTGGCCCAATAAAGATTCTCATGTAGATAGAGATACTATATAGAGAAAAATAACTTGTATATGTTCGGTGGATTCTGAAAGACATTTAGAGCTATTTCCTGTGATGTAGAGAGAAGAATGGACAGGGCCAAGAAGAATGGTACCAGATGACCAGTCACCTGAAATTACACATTGAACATTGCCTTCTAAGAACATTGCCTTCTATAAAATTAAGCTAATAATTGTCACTATTGGAAGATTATGTAAGCTCCTACATATTAGCTATTGTATTCTTCTAAAAATGAAACTAGAGAAGGGGCCTGTTATGAAAAAGACATAAGAAAAAAAATTCAGTTAGAGCCCTGCTCTATTTTTACCCATAGGGTAAGTTTATTTAAGATTATGCTTTATATTTCCACTAGAAGTCTGCAACATGAAACCATACCTGCATCAATATTGATGCAAAGCTCTTTTAGCAGTGGTATACCTAACAATAACACCAAATATCAAAAAAATGAAGATACTGCAGAAAAGAAATTTTTTTCTTTGAACATGAAGGAGTAGCAATATGATTGCAGGTGATTTTTTATATTCATTGAGAAATGAATAGATTTTGTGGATCCAAACAGTTCAGACCTGTGCTGTGCCAGAAACAGCTTGAATAATAATTCACTTGTATCCAGCTCAGTCATTTACAAAGCACCTCCATACTTGGTTGGGAGTAGGAGGGTCATCTGTACTTGGGGAAACCCCATGAATTAGAAGGACAATTTTTATCTCTATGTCAAAAAGGAAAGATTAAGAAGGAAACTCAGATCCAGAGATTCATTGCTAGTGAATGAGGACACCAGGATTCACACCTTTCTCTGCAGGATCCTGCCCTCTTTCTTACCCAACTGAAATGGCTTTTGTTTAATATCGAGAGCAGATGGGCCTTACAATTCCAAGTAGTGATGTTATGAAACCCAATTACACGGTACTTTCAGGAATCAGAAGGCACAGCAAGTGAGAATTTTAGGCTCCCCACACTGCTGGCTTTTTATATTGCAGAACCTGATCCTTCTAGTACATCTGTCCAAAACAGATCATGGAACATTTCAGTGGGAGCAACTGGGGGAATCAGTAATTAAGTTTAGATCAAAAAATTGCTTCTGACTGAACCAGCCAAATGGCAAAGCCAATGATAGAGGGTGAGGTAAACAAGCCAGAACCCACACAAATGTGGTTAGTGCTTGGTTTTCCTACTTTGAGACTCACAGTTCCTCTCCCTAAAATTTTGCTATACATTTCCCTCCAGGCCTAGGTTTTGAAAGATTATTGCCTCCTAAGGAAACTGCATTTATTAAGTAATATGTTTTCTATGTTTAATATGGGACATAAATCACTAGGATTGCAGGTAAATATTGAGCAGTCACAATCCAATTTCTATTCGACTTTTGGAAATATTAAGCACATGGTCCTCCTTAGGACTCATGAATTCCTAGAAACCCCAGTACTCAGGGAAGAAACCCATAATTTATTTACCTACATGGCTGGTATGCTTACTTAAGAGGTGGGAAAGAAATGAATGTGGCAAGAAAAAGTAGAAGTTCTTGCTCAAATGTCTTTTAGAACCAAGAATCTTTTAGAGAAACTTTTACAAGACTAAGTAAGCATAGTGATTAGTTACGGAAGTAAGAAGGCCTTGGGTGGCAGAGCTGAGAGCCTGATCCTGCTGATAACAAGGGTGGTTATGAAAGGAAAGGCAAAAGGAGGCTGAGGAGATGGGAAGATGTTGGCTTACTGATCCTACCCTAATCAATTATCGCACCCTGGGTGTGACCTGGTAATACTATATTGGATTATTCCTTACTTGGTATTCTGCTCCCACCCTAGGGTGGCACCTGATTCTTGTCAATAAAAGCAGGGGTCTGAGGAAGGCCGGGGCTCACTTTTCAGTCTTCTTCCATTGAGCTACACTCCATCTTAGGAGCAGAAAGCTTTTGTGGTTTGAATTGAGCACTGGATTTCTTGAACCCATTCTTGTACCTTTTTCACTGTGTGAATTATTTTCCGTGGATCTCTACAACTGGAACTGTTCCCCCTGATCTAGTCAGACAGGGGAATAGGAACTGCCTTTCCTGTCTGGGAGCTCGGTTAAGTAATCAAACCTTAATCAATCTCCTAGAGAATGTGACACTTCTGGGAGATAACTCAAGTGATAGAGTATATGCTTAGCATGTATGAGGCCCTGAGTTTGATCCCCAGCACCACTAGCACCTCTACTGTCATCGATGGTCCTGGTTCTATCTTCTTCAGCACTGTCAGATCAGACCTTCTCCCCATCTTCCCTTCCCCCCATGCTAAGCCTGCATATCAAACCATCAGGCCTGCATTACCAGACCATTACTAGCAGTGGGCTTTATGGAAATTAAAAGAAACTAAAACTCACTGGGCACAAATGTTATCTGGTAAAGTGGAGAAGAGGACAAGGGTAGAGGCAAAGTGGAGTAGGAGGCTCCACAGTTGGTATCTAAGAGCTGGATTTCTTTGGTTTCTTTTGGTTTCTTTGGGAACCACCGTGAACATTGAAAAGCAAAACAAAGTAAATGTGTATAGAGAACAAGATAAATAAGGTTGCCAGACCATTTGACTGGAACTACCAGTTTCTTTTATGTAATTTCAACTGGTCTCAAACTCCATATCATGGAATGAATCCTAATATGGAGTTTGAGACCAGTTGAGTGAATTACATAAAAGAAACTGGTAGTTCCAGTCAAATGGCCCTACAGTTATGGAGACAGAGTCCAGGACAGAGATGAAACCCTAGCAGACAGCTGCTGGGTTGACACCTGAAGCCCAAACCTGCTTGAAACTCTGCCCTGGCTGATGGCTTAGGGTCTGCCATCTGCCATGAGTAATGAAAAAGGACAACCACATACAATTTCCTTAGCTCATGCTGAAAGAGTCACATTTAAGTCTTCTGTTGAGATTTTTAAAAAGCTTCTCAACTGAGAGAGAATGACTAAAAAAACAAACAAACAAAGAAAGAAAGAAACAACCACCTTTCTGTAAAGAAGAAACAAGACATTGGAAAGAACAGATTCTGCTGTTCCTGGGGGTTCTTCCTTGGATCCAGTCTTCAATCTCAGTTCTCTTGCTGATTGGCTGAGGAAGGGTGCTTTCTTGGAGAACAAAGGCTTCAAGGGATCTTTAGGCTTGTTGAAGAAATGGGTGCCTTGGGGCTAAGTAGAAATACCACATGGAACTCTTTAACAAGAGGCTGGTGAAAACTAATAAAATATTGGGGTGTGTGGGGAGGAAACCCCTCCTTATGAAGGGGGGCTTGGTCAGGATGGAAATAATACCAGCTGCTCTTTGAAAGCACCAGTGAGAAGGGTTTTAGAGCCTGTGGAGCAACTTAGGGAAGGGAGCTAATAGATTCAAGTGAGGGGTGGGAATTAGATACAGGTAAAGGCAAGGTTCAGGGACTTAGGGTCAGCACTTGGGAATAGCAAACATAACAATCCCTGTGAAAGAGAGCAGGAGTAGGAAAATGTAAAACCCTTGGCAAAAGCAGAACCAACCAAGAAAAAAATTTGTGTTTATGTCCATGCTGTTGCCTAAGAAGCCTGTGTGAGGGCCTGAGAAATAGTATAGTGGGTAAGGTTAAGGTGCTTGCCTTGCATGCAGTCGACCCAAGTTCAATCCTTGGCATCCTGTATAGCCCCCTGAGCCCACTGGGAGTGATCCTAAGCAGATAGCCTGGAGTAAACCTTAAGTATAGTGGGTATGGCCCAAAAATAAAATAGGCAAAACAAAATAAAACAAAACAAAAAAATCAGTATGGGATGCATTAACTTCTGGCAGATATTTGGTAGTTTAGGTGGTGGGGCACTGAAATATAACAGTACAAAGGGTATGTATCTTTTAGACAGTTTATCTCAACTCTTCAAGTCTCTTCCCAGAGTCTCTTCTAAGGGAATAATGGTGAGCAAGGTGCTCCAGTCACCTGCCCCAGTACCCTCTCCATGGGCTGGGTCCCTTTTCATGTTGATAACACAGGTTCCTGCACCTTTTAGCTGAAATTTATGGTAGCTAGCCTCCCTCTCCAGAACTTAACCATTCTCTCCTTGTCTGTCCACCTAGCTCACCAGAGTCCCTGTGGAGTCTTGTGGGCAGTATCGAAGCTGCAGCGAGTGCCTGGGCTCAGGGGACCCCCACTGTGGCTGGTGTGTTCTGCACAACACGTGAGTACTGCTATAGGCTTCCTACTCCAGCCCCTTTCTTCCTCAGTCTCAGACTTTTTCACTTCTGCTTCCTTGTGTCATTGGTAAGTTTATCTTTCCTCCTTGTTCTGACTTCACATTCATTGTCACATTCCCAGGAGAAGTCTGTGGAAATGGTAGCATTATGGGAAGGATGCTGGAGGAGTTGGAGGTTGGCTGGGAAATGCCTAGATATTTCTCAGTGATGTTGTTGTCCCCAAATCAATTGAATTCTTGAGTGGATCCATCAATTTCATATGTAAAATAAGCAAAAGAAACTCCAGACATTGATGCAGTGTATTGAACAGCTTTAGAAGGTAGTTTGGAATTCTTCCAGGTTCTGTTGTCCAGGCCTCACACTGATACCTCACTGCCTCCTCATTGCTTCGTGTTCTGAGTCCTTGGTCCATGCTGGTCTTTCTCTGGTTCCATCTCTTTAATCCACCGTTGTCCTGTTTTATTGCAAATGCTCAATATGTCTCCGGGGCTACATGACTGACCTCCCATGTCACTGCTTCCAGTGCTGAGCCTGATGTCAGTTTGAAACGCATTCCAGGCCAGGACAGCCTTTAGAGACTACTCATTAGGACCAATATTGCCCCCTTTTTTTTCTTGTGCAGCATTAGTGGCTCCTGGTGGCCTCTGTTCCTCCAAAATGTAATGTGGAGAGCAGGCTGGGAAAGCCATAGGGGTCTGTGAAAGACAATTGGAACAAATAAGAAGCCACTTACCCACTCTTTGTAAAATTCACTATGTCTGGAAATAATAGCTGGATCTCATTATCCAGATGTGTGTTATAAAGCCACCATGAACCCCAAATTAACAAAAAGACAGGGAATCTCACTTTTATTGAGGAATGCTATATCCCTAGCTCCACCATACTTCCGCACTATTTGCCTTTCAGCACTGCTCTTTCTCTGTGTCTGGCACTTATTAGACTTGGGGTACACAAACCCCTTTGTTAGGCATCCCTTGTTAGATTATCACTGTCATACAGCTTCTTGGAAACCAGGCCTCTGCCTCAGGGCAAAGCCAATGCATTTCAACCCTTAGCAGAGTCAGAACCACATACAGGTGGGACACTGGCGAAGTGCCACAGTGAACATGACTCTGGGAAAGAAAGCCGGGAAAGAGGAGCTCCTCGGGTCAGAGATTCCTTCCATATCGTGTTTCCTCCTTTTCCTTCTTTGCTCCTGCCAAGATTTCCCTTGGTTGTCCGGAGTAAGACGGGAGTTTGTGGGAGGGGAAGACAGGCAAAACTCTGTGTGTGTAGGGAGAGCAAAACAGAAAAGAAAGGAGGACCTAGGACTGAGCAGACAAGACAGTGTGCGTAGTTGAAGGGCAGGACCTGTGAACAGGTGGCTCTGGGATCTGAAAGGCCTGTTTGTTCCAGTAAAGGCCCAGGTGTTTGGCTGATTGAGCAGGCTGAAGAAAGGCCTCCTGTCCTTAAAACCCTCCCTCCTATCTGCCACTCTTTCTCTCTCTCATCAGGGGGCATTGCCCTGCCAACCCAGGAGCACTGAGAATCACTCAGTGCCCTCTTTGACACTCCTGGGCCCCAGCCTCAAACCAGGCCATTTTCTGATGGCTACCGAAGCTGGACATTTGTTTGTCCATGAGCTGGAGCCTTTGTTCCCTAGACCTTTATCTTGGACCTGAGCCTATGCTTGCCTACTCTGACTTAGCCTGTCAAAGAAAGCCCAGCAGCCCAGCCTGTCTGTCCCTGCCTTCTCTCTTCCAAGAATACCAGACTCTGGGCTCCCCATCCCCCTCTCCGCCCGCCCTACCAGGCCCAGGCAAAGAAGCTTCTCTCCGCCTCAGCAGGTCATACGATCCTGCAGCAGACACAGCCCATTGATCAGTGCAGACCTGAGCTTTTCTCTAAAGGGCCATCAGCAAGACTCTTGGGGCGCTCCTGTAACCCAGGCATGGGCAGGCTTAGATAAGCTCAGCTTTGCTCACATCCCTTTCTAGCCTCTTTTGACCCCTCCTCTGTGCAAATTTCTTCTGTTGGAAAAATGCCCTTGCCTATCAGGGCTTCTTGGGGTTACTTCCAACATTCCCTGCCTGGAGATCACCCCAGTTTCAAGGACTGTGTCAGCCAGAAATCAGGAGAAGGAATGCTGGTGGAGGAGGGGCCTCCCTCATGGACCCCCCCCAAATCTGAAGGGTGGTGCCTGGGGTGGGTGACAAACCTAGAGGGTGGATGAAAAACCTACATTGGAGAATCTTCCTGCCTCACATGCCAGATTCTCCTGAGGTAGTCATATGTCTCAGTGATGAGACTGATGGTAGATGTAGGCCTTCTTAATGAAGCACTATCTTGGAGTTCAGCCTGTGAGTCTCCTCATATTCTTATTCAGTGTGACCTGGAGTCTGGGCTTCTTTGACTTTCATTTAAATCCAATTCAAGGTGTTGCTTCACCTAAACCGCGTTAGTCAATGAATGGGTGCTGGTACAGTGTCTACACATTCTTGAAGAAATGTTTACATCCTGTAGGTTCTCCCTCATTCTGCAGCCTCAGGTCCTAGTGTGATCCTCCACTTTTCAGAGGTTTCTCTCCTAAATTCAATGGATACACAGTATGGATTAAGGAAACTGACTTTTCCCCTCTCATTACTGCCCAACACCCAAATGCAAACAGAAAAGATATGCCTTTATACCCAGAGGACAGAGAATGATCAGTACTGTCTTCTCATATCACCTAGGAAAACCCTGTGGTTATGAAACCAGGGAGCTCCAGTCCATCCTGAGATTAGGGGTATATTGGACACAAAGTGTTCTCAAACTCTGTCCTGTCATGCCGCCATGACTCTGATACCCTAGTTGTGTTCCTGGGCTTCAAAGTCCTGGGCAATTGGGTCAAGGGTAGTGAGATTTCTGATCATGATCTACTGGAGCAACTATGGGAATTATCTTAAGTAACTATAGCATCCTACTAGTTCTGCAGACCTGGATTATTCCATTGCATAGGCACCCTTTCTTTTGGCTTCAGTCTATCAGCCCTCACATGGACTTCCTCTTTTCAGCCAGGAGGAACCTTTCTTTGTCCCTGCAGGCAAATTTGTGGAGAGGTAGCAGAGCACTCTCTATTTCTGTCTCTCTTTCTCTGTCTCTCTGAGATATACATGTATATGCACAACACACACACACACACACACACACACACACACACACGAGTTCTTGGGTCTGTCGAGCTTTTATATAGAACACAATAGTAATTTAACCAGGTTTACCTGGTGCCTCCATGCAAGAAGGCCATTGTCCCTCATCCCTGTCTTTGTCTCAAATGATCCAGCCAGAAGAAATTAGTGAAAAGCAAGACAAAATACCTTTAGGTTGTCTCAGGCCAGGAGTGAGCCTTTTGAACACCAGAGCTCCCACCTGTACTCTAGACCCCACTTTTTGGTTCCCTTTTATTTTTGAAATAATAAAATAAAATAGCACTTTCGAGAGTTTGCTCTTTGGAGATTTGTATTTAGGATTGAGATCGATCTGCAACTTCTCCCCTTCAGTATCCTTAAAATTCAGCAGTGAATCTGCTGTTTTCCAGTCAGTCCTCACCCCACCTTCACTCCTACCCCAGCTCTGCTGAACCTCACCATGGTTTGAACCCAGAACCCAGAAAACTCAGCATCTGCTGCTCAGGTGGAGTTTGGGTGGTTGGAGATAGAAAGCTGTGGTAGGCTATGGTGCTGCTGCATCATATCATCTCTTTGTGGCCTTACTATTTTGGGGTTAATCCAAGAACAGCCTAAATGTTATGCTTCTATGAATTAATATGAGAGGATCCTAAGTCCAGGAACAGAAGCTTGTAGGGAGAGGGGGACACAGCATGTCCATGCTCTCTATTCTAACACTCCTCAGCAGAGGTGCTTCTTGTGCTGCATTCTAGACTCACACTCCAGTTCCTTTTGTTCTTCCTGGATTTTCCTGTAGGGGTAGAGCAAGTGCAGCAGGAAGTCTGCTCCATTTTCTTGATAGGGTTCTCCAGTGTGAGGACTAAGACCTAAAAACCCACCATTTCTGACTCCCATGTCCTTTTCACTTTTCCTCAAGGCTCCATTAAGAAGCCCCACCCCCATTTTTTTTCTCAGCAATTAACACAGATTCTTCCAATAGTATTCAGGATTATGAGAAATTCAATGTTACAAATGAGATACCCCCATGGATGAAAGCAGAGAGCTGGCTCTAGTGTCTAAGGCTGATAGGTTCCTCCCATGAGGACTGAAGTGACAGACCTGCCATAGCCCTCACTGAAACTCCCAGTTGGAGGTTCGCTGAGGCCAAACCCATAAAGAGTCCCATTTCCAAATTGAAACTTGCTTGCCTGGTGGCAGCCCTGGGAATTAATATTTCTATCAGTATACTTAGGAATTAATTTCTAGAGAACTTAATCACCACCACCACCACCTCTCTTTCTCTCTCTCTTTTCCTCATCCCCTTCCTTTCTCCATCCTGCTTCTTTCTAATTTTCCACTTGGCTGGGAATTCTCCAGCAGTGAAAGTTCAGATTTAGGGGAGGGCGGAGGTAACTGCTTCATTAGAGAGAATAATCTCATTGGAACCACTGAGTTGAATAATAACCCCTCCAGGGGCCAGAGTCTTTGTCCCCAGTGCCTAGTGGCACATCCTAGGTATCTTTGAAAGGTCCCTCTGCAAAGAAAAGATGGAACAAGGGAGGGAGAAAATCAGGGTTAGTAGGGATGAATATTAGGTCTGGAGACACTGACTTGCTTCCTTTTGCAAGTCAGTGGGACTCTGGGGATGGCAGCTGTGGGGTGATACTGGTGACAGATAAACCTGTCTAGATATATGCAGCACATCAGTCCTTAAAAGCTTCAGTTTTTAGACCTGGAAAGTAGTGGATGGGGAGATGGTTATTGTAAATAGTTTTTTGCATTAGACCCTGAGTTAAGTCATGAGGCTGCTGGCATAAATCTGCTGCCCCTTGTATTCTCAGTCTGTAGCATGGATCTGACCTGTATGGTTGGCCAAGTATTTCATAGAATGACACCTGAGTCCTCTGAGTATGGCTTGAGAGTGTCCCCATCACCACTATCACAACAAAAAAGGGAAGGTGTAAATGGATAAAGTAGGAACATTCTCCATCTTCAGGGTACTTCTGCCTTAAAAAAAAAGATACTAGCGTCTCAGGAAAGGAAGCTTTTACACTGTCCCGCTTTCACCTAGGCCTGCCTGCTCTCCATAAGCCATGAGGATCCCTGAGCACATGTCCCAGCCTGTGTAGAGGAGCAAGGGTAGTCCTGCTGCAGCAGAGGACCCTGGTATAGTCCCAAGGATTCCCCCAACTTCCTTTTCCTTGTCCTTTGCCCATCTAAGGCCTTCTGTTTGAGCTTTTCTCAACATTTGCAGCCTTCACCTCCATGGACCCTAAGGAAAAAAGAAATGTCAAAACTTCCCTGACACTGATCTTAATACCTACTTCCCACATCAGAATTGAGCTCCCAGAAGCCATGGGCAGCTCCTAAAAAGGCAGAGGCCCCCTCTCTCAGGCTCTCCACTCTGCACACAATCCATATCTCCCCATTTTGACTTCTAAGGCTCCTCCTTGCTCATTGAGAGGTGCACCTCAGTCTCTAACCCTGCCAAGTGGTTTTTTTTGACATTGGGTGGAACCAAGAGAAGATTCAGGGTTCTGTGAGGGCTATTTTATTTGGAGAGGCTGGAGGAGCTGGTGGAGAAGGGTTGCATCGTGGAATGTTAACTAGAATTTATTGAGATCCTGTGTGAAAGTCTGGTTTGCACAATAGTATAGAAACCCCATAATAAGCCTCAGAAATAAAGAAAGTTCTGTCCCCATTTTATGGATGAGCAAATGGCATGCCAAAGGGTTAATTTATTTGATCAAGATGACAACAGATTGAGCAGAGTTTTAAACTCATGATCAAGAGGCTAGGGATATAGCTCCCAGATAGGCATGCATGCCTGGCAAACTTGGATCCAAGATCCTGACTTTGAGCTTGACTTCACATGATTTTCCAAATACTGACCAATGAAGAATGTAAAATCAGGCAGCAATGTCATGTTGGACCCAAGCATCAAAACTGTCAGTCCAGCACATCAGGCTGAGTATTACTGGGAATGGATACTGAGACCCCAGTACCCACTAGGACACCCCTAAATAAAATGGCAAACAATATGATGTGATATGATGGAACCACTCGTGGCAGATTAAACAAATGACTAAACAAAACAAACCCAGTGTTTAGGAACAAGGAATAAATTGTGGTTATGGGAAGGGATAGATCAAGAAGATTGGGGAAACCAATAGGGAAAGAGTAGAAAGTAGACTTTGGAACAAAATCAAAGCAGTACATGTGGATGGTGATATGTTACCTGAGCTCCACTGTTATCAGTGTGACCTCCAGCAATTAAAACCATGACAAAAGGTGAGTTTTAGGCAGCTTCCCCAGCAAAAACGCATTCAAGGGAACAGAAGCAATTGTTAATGCTCATTTTTTAAAAAATTACAGAAGGCTCCAATACCATAAATTATGGAGGTTTTAAAGAGGCTATTGGAACTGGCCTGGACATAGCTACCTCCCCCCAAATACTTGTGTGGGCCTCAGGAGAGTGAGGGAATTTCATTCCTGTCTAGCTCCTCATTTGTGGATTCCAGGTGCCAATAGACTGGGACTGGCTTCATTTTCATCCTACTCCTAATTTTATCAAAGACATTTTTCAGACCTCCTAATTGCTCTTAGAAATAGGAACTTCAAAGTTGGGGAGCCAGTGAATAATTGAAGCTGGTACTAGCTCTCCAAGTCGGCTGTTAATGGGAGTAATAACACTATTAATAGCGATGTCAGAGCAGACACCCTGGGAAAGTCCATAACATTAGCTTAATGGCTGGAGGTAATGAAGTCCTCCCAGTGCAGTCAGCCAGCTGAATTAACTTCCAAAACTAGGTGGCAGACACCCTGGTGGCCATAATCTGCTGGATGGCTGACCTTTCATTCCTGAGATGGTGAGCCTAGAAGGGACTGAAATATTCACTTCATGAGTTGTTATCCCCTTCACAACATTTCCCAATAGTAGGCCATATCACCCTGAACCTAGAGAAGGGGACATTCCAGTGTTCACTGTGCATGAGGTGCCATAAAGATGGGGAGGAGAATGAGTTCATTCTATACTAGAGGGCCTCTGGCCCTCATCCCCCAGTCTAGAAACTTCAGAAGGTAGAATGACTTGGAAGCAGGCAAGTCATTAGTGCTCACAATCTTGCCCCTTTAATAAGCTATTGACTATGTCCAGGTTCCTTCCTCATCCTCTTGAAATGAAAATGAGAAGTTTTAGGTCCCTCTTCCTTACTTGTTGTGGAGATACTTGATGGCAGTAGCCATGATGCCATCCATGTGGTACTCGATAATGACTATGACTGCCAGAATGGGTTTTCTGACCCCTTGACTCCTCCACTGCCTGGAAGTTCTGGTTTCTCCTGATCTCACCCATTGCCCCATTTAATCCATGGCCTTGCAGGATCTCTCCCCTATTTGTTAAGTATTCCTCAGACAACTCCTCACTTAGTTGCTTGTTCTTACCACCATAACCTAAAGTGATTTTCTCCCCCCTCCCCGAGAATGCAAGGAAACACCCTGTTCAGTTCTCTTATATGTCTGATTATCATCCCAAGAAGATCCCAGGGTGTCCTTGTGAACTTCAGTTTTGACCCCATATCTCACCCATCTGTTCCTTCTTTATATTTTTCTCCTCGCACCCCATCCCATGATTAATTCCACATCCCTGACTACTACTTCCTACCAAGCTCCTCCCTTCTTTATCCCATCATATGATCCTTTCCCTGTGGTCTCTTCTCTTGAACTCAGAGAGACTAGTGCCTTTAGAGTGGTTTTCCTGGAGTCTATTAGACATGTCCTTCTGACAACCCTATTTTTCCTCAGTCCACAGTAGGATCCAATTTCCAAATCAGGATCACTCAGTTACCTTCCTGCAGAGACCTCCAAGGTCCTAGCCCTAACTGAGAGCACAACATCTTGCCTCATGATTTAGGCCCACATTTGGGAGAGGGGCATGATTGCCATGTATATCACCCAAAAGCCTCTAGAAGCTAAGAGTGTAAGGTCTCAGGTCACCTGGAATGGGATCCATGTAGGACACAGCCTCCTTTGAACAGACCAGGGCACCAGGCATAATAGTCAATTTCTCCAGCACCACCACCGCAGCATTCAGAAATACCCTCCAAGCAGCTGAGTTCTGGGGCAACTCTGTCAGTGTGATCTTCCCCTAGATCTTTACCATTTGACTGTGGGACAGGGGCTACACAGAAGTTAGGATAGTTTCATAGTTTAAGTGGCTCACACACTTAGAAGGTTGCATTTTACCCAGTAATTTCACAGTACAGAGGATAACTGAAGTTTTCCTAACTTTGCCTAGGGTGGAAGTGGACTGGAGGGAATTTAGAGGAAAAAGACATAGTAGTGTAAGAGCTGAGCTGAGTATGGAAAGATTAGTAGAAGTTGAACGAAGGAGGGCAGTCTAGACAGAGACCTGGCATGAAAAAGAAGCAGATAGGAAAGAGAGGGTGGGAAAAACAAGACTAGTTGTAGGAAGAAGAAGGGGCAGCCCCAGGGTCAAGGATGAGGTAGGAAACAAAATAGATGGACTTGGTTTCATCTAATGGGAATGATGAGAAGGCAAAGGGACTTTAGAATGACCCTGGACGTTCTGCATTCATCACCAAATGAGTGGGGGGACTTGGTGGGGAGCAGCAGGTGGAGAGGGAGATGGAAATGCATGGTGGGGTGCAGGCAGTTGAGTACATTCTGGGAGTGGCTGGTGATGTGGATTGGGTGAGCCCCTGATTGGTTCAAGTAAGCTTCCTGAGTCTTGGATCTCTTCCTTTTCAGGTGCACTCGGAAGGAGCGCTGTGAGAGATCCCGGGAGCCACGCAGGTTTGCCTCTGAAATGAGGCAGTGTGTGCGGCTGACGGTCCACCCCAGCAACATTTCTGTGTCGCAGTACAATGTACTGGTAAGACCACTGGGCCCAGGGCCAGGACTGTGACAGAAATACTCCCCTCATGCATGCCAAACAAGGCCACAGCCACATGACTCTGGTCCTGAGTACCTATAGGCAAGGAAGAGGATTAGGATACACAGGAGAATTGGAGAAGGAACTCTGCTTCTTGAGTGGAAAGACAGGGAAAACCATTGTTGCATTAAATAATTAACGATGGGGCTGGATGGTGGATGATGCCATCCAGCCCACATGGCTCTGCAACCTCCATGCAGCCGACGAGTTCCAGGCCCAGGTGAAATCACTCACACGCAGGCTTCAGGAAGAATCATCTTTATTTATGCCCTAGCCACCACAGGTGTGTGGCCTATGTCAACCTTTTAAGCATTCAGCTATATTTTGCTAGCCCTGCATCTTATCTCCTGTTAGCCATCTTCCCTTTGGGCTCCATGCGGCCCAAAGATCCAAAAGCCAGGAAGCCAAGCCGGGCCAAGAGAGAAACGGCAAAAGGGCACCCGCCCCGAATCCCCTGGCTCAGAGGTTTATCTATCCTTTTCCAGACCCCTCCCAGAAATGGGAGGTCTTGCAGGTAGTTACACCTATTATCCGGTTCCCAAGACCCCTCCCAGATATGGGTGGGTCTTAGGGTCTTTGCACCCAACTTCAGGGTTTTAGCTAGGTACACCAACAAACCATGATAACAAAATGGATGGAAAGAATAAGAAGAGAACATGCACTGGGGTCCTTGTTTTTGTTTCTGAGTGAGCAAAGAGACAGGACAGAGGGAGAAGGGGTACAAGTTCTGGCCCAAAGTACTTGGGGGACATTTTTCCAGAATTAGGAAGAATGTCAAAGGATATTTCATCATCTAAACCTCAGTTCTGCCCACCACCCTCCCACCCATTCCTGCTTCCTGAAGCTGAGACCATTCTGATTATAATGAAGTTTCTTGGGGTTTCCCACCCCATTTCTTTCTCTGTGCTCTTATAAACCTCTCTATCTCTTTTTCTGTGTTGCTGTCACCTCGTGGTTTCTCTCTCTTCTTCCTTTCTGATCTCTCTTGCACCCCCCCTTCCCCCAAATCCCTGGGCTGTGAAATTCACAGCTGGTCCTGGAGACGTACAATGTCCCTGAGCTGTCAGCGGGCGTCAACTGCACCTTTGAGGACCTGTCAGAGATGGATGGGCTGGTGATAGGCGATCAGATCCAATGCTATTCCCCAGCAGCAAAGGAGGTACCCCGGATCATCACAGAAAATGGTGAGTAGTCCCTGGAAATGAAGATGGAGAGCCATAGCCTCCCCCACTAGCCCAATAAACGAGAGCTCAGGACACACTCAGGTGGTTACAGTCTGACTGCAGGATGGGGAGGTGGAGGAAGGTGTATGAATGAGTGAGTACATTATAGGAAAAGGGATGCAAGTCTCTTTATCACATGGACCTTCTCAGAGGTTGGGAAACTGCAAGGAGGGCAATGGTGGGACAAGACCAGAAAGTCTCAGGGAGTAAGGGTCAAGTTCAAATCCTCTTGCTATTAGAGTGAGAGAGGACTTGCAGGGAATAGATCAAGGAGGGGCTCTGTCAGGAACTGGGCAAAGGGTTCCGAAGCTCATCTGATTCCTTTCTGTTTCACTGGCTCTCCGAATCTAAATTCCCTTCCCCCCACCTGATTCCAGCTCCCCAGAGCTGTCCCTTTGTTGCCAATGGCCCTGGAAATGGCTTGGTGGACAGAGGCCACAGGTTGACTAGAAGCAGCCTGGCCAGAGACACATTGGCTTTTCATATTTGCTAGGAGCTGATTGACTAGTGACACTTTGAGGAAGGCCCATTGTGGAATGGGCCAGAAGTACTGGAGTCTGGACTGCAAATTACATATGGGTTCTATCATCTTCCCAGGCACCAGCTCAAGATCAAAGGAACTCCCCAACCCAGTGCACCCTGAGTCTAGTGGAAATAGGGGGCACTAGAACATGGTCACTATCAGCAGAGATGGGGAATGCTCCACATCTTATCTGAGCTCTGGCTCAGTGTGTGTCTGCTATGCTGTGGGGATATACCTGTCACCCAGTTGCTGTCAGCCTGCATGTGTGTATGAATGCAGTTTATGAAGTTCCCTGAGTGTTTGTTGGGGATACATACCTATAGAAGAAGGGAAACAGTGATAACTGGAGACCAAGGGAGTGGTATGGAAAGAGGTATGGAGCACAAATTCCTCTGCAGCACTCTCAGTCTTGTCTGGGCTTATGTGGAGCGAAGAGCCTCACCTGGAAAATGATTTCCCTTTTCTGAGTACAGATTTCTCTAGGGTAGCCCTCTGTAGGGCCTTAGCCTTCCCCCTGACCTTGTGGATGGTTCTGTCCTATAGGGGACCACCATGTTGTCCAGCTGCAGCTCAAGTCCAAGGAGACAGGCATGACTTTTGCTAGCACCAGTTTTGTCTTCTACAACTGCAGCGTTCATAACTCGTAAGTGTCACCCGGTTATCATCATACATAAACAGCTCCCTGCTCCTGGGGTCCAAATTTATCTAGAGAGAGAGAAGAAACCTCCCTACAACCCTGTTTCAGGGAACCACCATCTGGAAGAGACTATTCACACTTCACCATCTCTCATCCTATGGCTGTTAACAGGGTTAATGGAAAGAGAGGAGAGGAGAGAGTGAAAACTGGTGGGGAAGGCCACACTTCCAACAATGCATCTTCTACCTTCAATCTATCTACATATGCCTGGCATATACATAGGTGGAAAGTACCCTTATTTCCAAAGGGGGCTATAAGGAGAAGAGAGGAGCTCCTGCTTGCCCTGACTGTCATCTGGGGACTCATTAGTTAACTGTCACCTGTATGCTGGGTCTGGACCCAGTGAGGGAAGAGAGAAGGCTCTGGTCTTGTTAGTTGAAGCTTCAGTTTCCTAAAAGACAGCAGATGGGACAGCAGACAAGTTCTGAGTTCCACTGAACTGGAGAACATCTGTCTTAGGGCCCCAGAGTCCTCTGTGCATAGTAAAATAGTGGCTTCTTTTTAGGGTACCACTCATACAGCAGCTACCTGGGCACGGAGAAGGTGATATCCCTGTAGTACATTTAGTCTGGCCACTACTGCCAAGAGAAGGTGTAGGCAGTAATGAGGAGAGCTATATCTGTGGTGAGGAAGAACAACCCCCACCCCAAACCTACATGAATCTGGCCCACATGGCTATTAGAACTGCTTTCTTATGGGCATATCTATGTGGGTCCTGATAGCCAAGATAATAGAATCAATTAGAATGAAAATGTCATATTTGACTTAACTCTCATGGGTTCTCTGGATGAGCCCCTTTACTCTAGACCTCCCAATTTACCAATTCAAAAATGTTAACATCATAGGGATGTGGAAGGTGACTGTTTAGGATCTGGGAGCCAGAGTTCACCCGAATGAGGATTGGGGAGGCCAAAGGCTCAGCTTCCATAGGAGTTGGAAGAGAAGAAATAGATTTGTGCAAGATCTTTATATTCATGATTGGAGGTGTTTTCTCTTCCCATAAAAACCCGTTTTACTAGAATCTTAGCCCCCCAGTTTGAGTTCACCTGAATTCTTTGACTCATACTCTTCCTTGTCTATGCCCAGGTGCCTATCTTGTGTGGAGAGTCCATACCGCTGCCACTGGTGTAAATATCGGCATGTCTGCACCCACGACCCCAAGAGTTGCTCCTTCCAGGAAGGCCGAGTGAAGCTGCCTGAGGTAAGTACCAGTAGCCAGGGTGCTAAGTGCTGCCTAAAAAAACTATCAGGCCATGTCAAGACTTTGCACCGACAATACCAGTATGCTTTGCACCAAACAGAGCAAAGATAAAATGTGTGTGAAAGGGAGAGAGAATTAAGGAAGCAATATTCGACTTATGAGCAATGTGGGCTTCTCCAAGTATGGTTTTCAGACTTGCAGCTATGGCCTCACCTGCCACCTTATTAGAGTCCCAGTGTCTTCCATCACCTGCCACACTGGATGAGAGACTGAACTGAATATTTAGTGAATCCCCTGCAATTCTAGCTGGAGAGTCATTGAGGCAGCTGGTCGAAGGGCTAGGGTAGGCTGACACATTTTTATTCCTTCTGCTTTTTTATTTTTACACTTGAAAATTATTTTTCATCATATTAGAAGTACATTACAACTATGTGCTTACTGCCTTAGAATGGAGGTTGATGGCAAAAGCTTCAATGACAGAGGGTTTGAAAACACTTTGCTTGGAAGACAAGCAACTAGAATTAAATAATATGTAATCATACAATGTAGTCATAGAATGCAAATATACAATGCAATACAGTAATACAATGCAATGCAATGCAAACATGCCTAATCTCCTCTGATCTTATAAACTAAGCTCAATTGGCTGGTTAGTACTTGAATGGAAGAAAATTTTCTACATCTCTGTCTCTCTATCTTAGTCTCATTCCTAGCCTTTCTATTTACCCCAATAGGTAGATACATCTCTGTGTATACTTATACTTACCTCTCTCTGTATTTCTCTGCTTATCTATATATCCACTGTTGTTAGGCCCCTCTTAATCGTCTAGCAGTACCACCATTTTCCTGCAGATACAGAGCTGTATCTATGCATCTCTGTATTTAATTATACTTAGCTCTCTCTGTATTTCTTTGCATCTCAGCTGTTGTTAGGCCCCCACCTAATCATCCAGTACCACCACTTCCCTGCAGATACAGAGCTTTCTGAGCCCCAGGCCTGTACTCTCTCTGTAAACAGTGGATTCAGATAGACTCTACCCTTTTCATAACCCACCTCCCATCTTGGGTGTACCTTCACATTTCCACACAGGGACAATGACCCCCGTAGCCCTAGCCTACCCTAACCAGTAAGAGCAAGTATTAGTCCTAGAATCTAAAGTTTAAGGATAGATTGAGGGATATGCTGAGCACAGAAAGACTAGAAAAATTTATCATAACATCGTTGCTCTCCTCCCACAAACTTTTACCCTCAACTTTGAATCCCACTTTGACCAAATGATTCATGGCAGGAGGAAGATGTGTCACCTGAGAGGCTAAAAGGGGAAAGGGATAGTGCTTGTACCCAGACACACAGCTACATTGGGCTTCCTAATTCAATGGATATTAGCTAGATTGCCTGGCAGTGGGGAGGCCCAAGCCCCTTTGGAATGAGCTTTGACAGAGAAAAGAGGAACAGGCCACTTATTTAGAGATAGGGCTAAGGAATGGTGGTGAGGTAAGGTCAACACCCAATTAGAATGATGCTGATTGAAGGGACTTCAGCAGAGCAAACAAAAAATGAAAGCAGAGATCTTAAAAACACCAGAAAGCCCAGGGCCCTTGGAACTGCATGGTTTGTGTTTTCACTAGATACCCAGGCCTCTTCACATTGCAGATCCTGAACCACATCCTCTGAGTTGGAGGCTGGGGAGACATCAAGCTCTGTACTCTCCACTCCCATGGAGGTGCAGGCATATTTCCACATACGAAAGGCTGGTGGGAGTCTCCACCATGAGGTCTCTCTGTGGCCAGAGTAGCTGATCCATACTCATTATCAGAAGAGACCCACCTAGAGGGCCTCTTCCTAGGGAAAGGGAAGGATGGCGTCTTAACTTTACATAGGTGTTGTTTGGATTTTACATTTGATTTAATGCACCTGGTCTTTTAGACACATGGACCTAAAGCTAGTAAGACTGACAGCTCAGTGAAACCATGTTTGTATAGATCTAAGGAAAGGCTCTCAGCTCCACCCATTTTAGGCATTATCAGGAGGCATTCAGGCCAGGAGGCAATCTCTTCCTATTTTGTTTAGAAATCTGCAAGACACTTGATGGGAGTTGAAACAAAGCATTTCTCAGATTCTCTTCAGCTCTCCAGACTGGTGAACCTGGCACCTGTTTCACTGTTGGAGAATCTCAGGAATTCAATGAAAAGCAGAAACAATGGATCTATTTGGTAGATTTCAAAGGACCCTAATCAGTTAATTACCTTGAAGAGGTTTTTAGATTTCTGCTTACTCTTGTTTGTTCCTCTTGTCCCAAGTTTCTTTCTTTTAAATTTACAAAAGGGTCTTGCATCGGCACTGGAGCAATAGTACAGTGGTAGGACATTTGCCTTGCACATGGCTGACTTAGGACAGAGCTGGGTTCAATCCCCAGTGTTCCATGTGGCCACCTAAGTCAGGAGCAATTTCTTAGTGCATAGCCAGGAATAACCCCTGAGTATCACCGGTTGTGACCCAAAAACCAAAATAAGGACCTTGCATTAACTACTGAGTAAAAGTCAAAAACAACTAGAAGACAATGAGTCAAGAGGCTGCTGTGCTGCAGAGCAGTTTGGGGATTCCTCTAGATGAATGGTGACTTCAGATGCTCAGATTGCATGCCAGGATCACCAGGCAATAGCTACTCAACACTGGCAAAGGCTACTGGGACTCTAGCACATCAAAGTACTTGGTCAGTGAAGGAACATGGCATTGTTCTGTCCTACAGCTGCATTTGGTGCTTCCCTTTTCACTGTCATTTTATGTGGGCCATTGCAGTGACAGACATTGCCATGCCATTATCCCATCATTGACTGGATTAAATTTAGGTTTATCTCTTTCCTTGGATGGGTATTTAGTCAAATAGAAAAAAGTCTAAAACTGTGCTTCCATCCAAACTTGGAGGTTGCATTCAGCACAACTCAGTTTTGGGCTATTTAGAATTTGACATAAAGGAAGAGTCAGAGTTGATCACCTTAGAGCTATCATTGAAGCAGCATCTCCCTGGATATTATATCAGAGGGAAAAGAAGCTAATCTTTGTCTGTGACTGTGTTCTTACTCCAAACATTTGAGGTTCTGTGAATGGAGATCATTGTCCTCCTTTTATGAGACATTCTTTATACTGCTAATAGAAATATAGTGCTATTTTAATGCTTATATTCCTCCCCTAGTACATGATATAAATATTTATAAATAATATATTATATTTGGAAAGATTAAATAATAGGAATTAAGAATAACAAAGAAAAGCACTCTTTGAAAGAGGATTCTTGTAGGAGTCACAAATGTCCCTACTCCACATCAGGTATAGAGTTCTTTGGTTGTGTGCTACTCTGATGCCTTACTGCATACCATTTTTCTCCTCACGGTCCAGTTCTTGGTTATTTCCCATACTTGAGGAATTGTAAGAGATTTTCAGTTGTATGAGATATCTGGAGATCCATTTTCAGAGAGTGGGGTCCTTGGTCTGCATCAGAGGTTCTCAAATTTATTTGGCCTATTCAGAAAAATATGACTCAGTGCCCTCCCCTGAAACCTTTAAGCAGATGAAAGTGCCTTACCGCCCCCCCCCATCCCAAATTGCACTAGAGCCTACTAAATTCTCCTTGGATCATTCCTGCGCCCCCAATGAGGGGCCAGGGCAGTAGGTTCCACTCTGGGAAAGATTAGGACCTTTGATAGCTCTAATTATAATCCTGGGAATACTTTGGAGAGCAGTGAAGAGAATACATGCCCCAAAAAGAAAAGGTGAATGCTACAGTCTAGGCCTAGACCTCCCATCCTGCCTACCTGCATGACTCTCAGCCTGCCTTAAGTTTGTAGCTGCCTTGGGGCTCCAGGTGCAGAGCCAGGTTCAGGGATTCTTCCCAAAGTCCCCAGCTTTTATTTTCTTGTACCCTTCAAGTGTGAGAAGATGAGCATGGTCTTTTGTAGACTGCCAGGTGGCTTGTATCCCCCTCAGCACCATCTTGCACCCCAGGAAGGGGCTCCGCTGGGCAGTGTCCAATTTCAGTGTTGGCTTTATGAGCTACCACCAGGGATTGTTGAATTACCCTTTTCTTTTTTCTTTTTTTTTTTTCCTGAATAAAGAGTACATTCAAACGAAGTTATTGGCGTGGAACAAAGAAAGCCCGTCGATCATTGTTGTTATTATATTAATGGCAACTATTCTTGCATAATTACAATGATTAGAAATAGAATGGCCAATAACATGTCGTTTGTGGTAACTATATCCTTGTTACAAGGAATGATTTTGTTTCAACTAATGGTGGCATTATGATAACAACCTTGGGTCCTTAGATCAACTGCCAGATCCAAAGAGAAGACAGAGGGGAAGAAAAGGGGGAGTTGAAGGAATATGCTAAAGTTCCTGACCTCAATTCTGCTCATATCACCTCAGCTAAGCCTCTTTGTTGCATTCCCTCAGTGAATGGTCTTTCAATACCTCTAGTGAGCAGTGGAGTGGGCCACTCAGGCTGATAGACTTTGCTAAGAAGGCAAAATGCTCCTGTTCCTGGCATAAAGGCTCAGAGCAGAGCCTTTGTCCAGAGGTCAGGTAGAAGATCAGATGAAGCAAAATGAATTCTATGTAGTTTACAAGGTTGGTCTAGAAAAATTCACCCAATACCCCTTCTACCCAACATTGCCTGGTACTCTGAAATGCATTGTTTCTAAGATACTGTGCTCTCCAAGATTGAGACGATAACTATTAAAATTTTAAGACTGCTACACCTTCCCCACCACCACCCCAGGATCAAACAGACCAAGAATATTTTTTTTCAGTTACACTAGAGGGAAATCAGACCCTTGAGTCTTATCAGGAATTTTGCTCCCCTTTGCAGATCTAACCCAAGAGAATAAGCCATCAACCCCACCTCTGGGTCTGCCTTTCACTCTCCTTTGAGAAAACAAAGCCAACCCCACCTAAAAGAACTTCTCCCCTTCTATGCCATAAGGCCCCTCTCCAGAGGCCCCATTACCGGGTTGCCATTACTTCCGACTGCACTTTCCATCAATCTCATCTGCCCCTCCTCCTTTAAGGTTATGGGTATTTCCTTTCTGTATTATTACTTGGCTCTCTTCATAAACCAGCCCATCGTAGATCACACTAATGGCATTATAAACTTTGGGGACAGCAAGAAAATATATGGTGCATTCCATTTTTGTATTGGGTATCTTGGGTCTGAGGAGGTAAGTATAAATTGGGGGGATTGGTTGAGACTAGGGCTGGCCTGTCTTTGGAATTGATGGGAATTGAGGTGGCCTACAAATCACTTACATCTTAGTGCCCCAGTTTCTTAGGTTCAGGTCCCTGCCCTGATCTCTCCCCCACCCCACAGCATTCTCTTCCTCCCCCCAGTATGGCTGGAGCATGTTGGAGAGTTAGAGCTCTCATCTTGTAAACACACCAGGGGCTGTAAATCCACCTCCCACCTTTTCTCCATGCAGCCCCAGGCCTGAAGGCAGACTTTTCTCTCTCTCTTTCTCTCAGCTTCAGAGCATTCTTTATGTCCTTGTTCAATTATTTAACTATGCAAGGAAACCTCTATAGAACACAGATGCTGACATGTTGGACATGGCAGCGGACAGCCATTCTCTAGCTTCTTTGCTTTGGCATGGTGTTGGAACTCCTTGTAATTAGCAGCACTGTCTTCACTCAACTGTGGCTTTGAGTGAAGGCCAGAATAAGCAAGGGGGTGGGGGGCCGGACAGTTGACCTGGAGTCCCTGATACCATCTCCTGGAAAAGCCAGACATGAAAGATGCCTCAAGCTGGTCTTTCCAAATCCGACCCCCCCCCTTCTTTCCTTACAGCTGCAGAATGTAGCTGCAGGCAAAACAGCCTCCTAGGGAATCTGATTCTTAAGAGTCTGCATTTGTCTCCAAATAATCTTGTTCAGTGCAGGTACTTTCCACCTTCCAAAAGCTGGCTCTTTCAAATGATGGTCTTGAGAAAGTTGCCCTTGAAAAGAGAAGGGTTGTGTGTTTTTGGAGGAACTCTGGGTGGGGAGTATAGATAATCATCTGGGGAACAAAAGTCAGTAAAATGATCAGGGGAAATATTTTGTTCATCAGCTTTGTGGGAATGAAATAAAGAGCTGGTGTCCTTTGTTGCTTTATTTGGAGCTGCGAGGGGGTGATCCAATGAAATGGGATATAGAGCTGGCATGCCCAAATTGAATCCTTGCACCTGGTTAACTGTGCTCCTTTGAATCATAGTACAGACCAGTCTGTGCCACTGTGTGAAGCTGCTAGGTGTTGCTTACTAAAATATTAAGCCAAGCACTGTGGTGTGACTACCCTGCCCCCAAGTACTGCCAAGCCTGTGGGCCACACTGATGAGAATTGGTGTGCTTCCTGGACCTCCAAGATCCCAGGAGTGACCCTCCTTTAGAAATGTGAAAGTATTTCCCTCCCAGTAGGTAAATGGTTACTCCCAGGGGGCCCATCTACTCCACAAAGCCCCCCCCCCCAACTCCTCCAACATCCTATCAGTGGGAGTGGTTTTTGAAATTCCAGAATATTTTGAACTGGTTCATCAGGTATTAAAGTGATAGGGAAACAGAGTTTTCAAAAAGATTGTGTAATCATATTTTCTGGTGTCTGTTGGGTTCCTAAGAGCATCTGGACCACAAAAATCAAGGTATCCCAACCAATCAAACAAACAAACATGGCACCCCCACCAACCTTTCTCCTTTCTGCAATAGGGATTTGCCAAAGGACACATGGTGGGCTGTCCAGGAGCTTTCACACTCAGAGCCTGGGACCTCACATCCCTAGGTATTCAGCGACTAGAAAAGAGGCTGCTAGTGGAGGGAAATGATACCCTAATTTCAGCTTTTGCCCCTGGTGTTAAGGGTACCTGGAGTTGAAATTGTCAGGTTGCACTAGGAGAAAGTGGAGAGAAAATTCATGGGAAAGTACCATTCTTTAGCTATATAGCCAAAACATAGACTCATTAACACTGAAAACACAAAATCTAAGCTATAATCACAAACTTTAAAAAGTGCCTGTCGCGGTGGAATAGGATAGGGTGTGGGGTGTAGGAGGGTGCATGAGAGCACTGATGGAGAGAAGCTGGCACTGGTGGTGCATTTGTTGTTGTTGGAATATTGCTTGCATAAATCTCAGTTATCAATAACTTTGTAAACCACAGTTCTTTAATCAAATAAAAAGGCTTTGGGTTGTGTGTGTGTGTATGTGTGTGTGTGTGCATGCGTGCATGCATGCATGCGTGCGTGCGTGCATGTGTGTGTGTGTTTTAAGCACAGGGCAGGGTAATCTTTGAGAAGTGAAATCAGAAGTGACAAGAGGCCAAATGAGACACAGCCTGAACCATGAGGAAAGATAGCAAAGAACAACCCTAACTGCATACATCTTTGTCCCATCCCTGATACTCACATTTGGTGATTTATAGGATTACCCCCCAAATGGCCATTTGACGGAGGTAGGGAGTCATGTCAAATGGCATTTAGGAACCTAGGGCCACTTCCAGGAAGGGATGAGGGGTGCTGTGAGAGCTGCATCTAACTACACAGAGAGTAATGGTCACCAGGGCCTGGACCCAGTATATACTCTGCTATTTGAGCCACATCTCCTGCCCTGCAGGCATTTTTATCCCAGCTGACAGGAGATGGACAGCTTAGCCCTTTCAAGACTGACTAAGGGAGCCTTGTGCCCAGCCAGCTGGATCATCCAGCCTGGGGCTTTCTCTTTAAAGAAGCTTAAAGGTACTGACAGGGTCTGGAGGGCCCCAGCCAGTTTGGGCAGAAGTGCTGGAATTATTTGATATGGATATGGCAGAGAAATGAGGAGGTCTTTGCTCTAAGTGTCAGACTTGGACTTCTCAGAACAAGTCAGGTGAGGGTGGGGAGTTGGGAAGAGAGAAACAGGTTACAGGGCTGCCTGGTGGGCTAGCAGCATGTACCCAACTCCCAATAGGAAAATGGACCCAGCCTAGCCCTGGGCCTCTCCAATTATTATTAATGAACTTACTAGAAGAGCTATCAGTCTTTTTATATGCAAATGAGGCCTTTATGGGACCCTGGGCAATCAGGACTCATTAGAGATTGCCTAACAAGCTTCAGAAAGGATGTTCTAGTTGGGAGAATATTGAGGTTTAGGCATCCCCCAGGCCTTGGATCAGCACCAGATCAGCCTGTACGCAAGGTTCTAGTCCAACCAGCTCCCTGGTTCCTTGAGATCCTGGCTCCCCTTCTTTGGTTGGTCCTGCCCACTGGAGGGAGCTTTCATTAAAGGGGAGAAAGATGGTGGGTGTGAGCTCTCCAGCTGCTCATACATCTGTTGCCCTTGAACTATCATTTGCTTCTCCCGGCCTCAATTTCTCTACTTTTTATGTTTTGGGGTGGTTTTTTTTTTCCCAATGTTTTGGCCAAATGGTGTTCAGGTCCCATTCCTGGTCCTGAACTCAGATATCACTCCTGGTGGGCTTTGGGAACTATGTGGAGTGGTGAAGATCAAACCTGGGTTGACTGTGTGCAAGGCCAAAATTCTACCTACTATACTATCTTTCTAGCCCCTCATCTTTACAAAGTAGAAAGAATCCATGAGAGTAGGTTTTTAGGACTCTAAAAAGTCTAGCTACCTTGGGCACCATTTTGGAAGTGAGACACCCTATTCTTGTCTAAAACAATGATGTTGAGCTATCCCTTGTCCCTGGGCATTTCTCCTCACTTCACAGGCAACCATTTGCAGAGTACAATGCCCAGGCAGAAGTCATGGAAAGAAAGTTAGGCTTGAAAATATGTGAGGAGGAAAAAGGAAGTCAGAACTACTGGTCCAGAAGTCTGGCTTAAAATGTCCCACTTTTTTCTAGATACTCCTTTTTGATTCTTAACATCAGCTGAGATAGAGTTGTTAAGAATCTACCTGTCTATGGTCTCTGGGAGCCCCCATACATTAAGGCCTCATACCAGTTGACTTGTCTCCCCTGTTTTATGCATCCATTTTTAATTGTATAAAAATAAACAAGAAATTACTCTCCACCATACTTTATTTGGGAGGGAGCACACCTACTGTTTGGTGTTTGGGGCTATCTCTGGCTTTGTGCTCAGGAATGACCCCTAGTAGTGCTCAGAGGACCATATTAAGTTCTGAAGATTAAACTGGGGTCAGTAACATACAACAAAAGTAAATTAACCCTGTGATATCTCTTTAGCTCTCTTTTCCATTTTTAAGTGCATGGTTCAGTGGCCCCTAAACTCACAACCATCTTCTCTGTCCATCTTTGAAACATTCTCATCTTCCCTAACATCTTTCTTTGTATTCAATTATATCATCAAATCCTCTTTCTCTAGGTTTCTAGATAGCTTCTATGGGTGGATTTATTGGAGTCAGAGTTTTTGCTCTGTTGCATTGGGTTTATTCACTTGGCCTGATGTTTCCAAATTTTCCATAGAATTACATATACTAAAGTTGACTTCCTCTGAGAACAGAATCATATTCTAGAGGATCATTTGAATGATCTATCATTTGATCATGGCATCATGCATTGCTTCTACCTCTTGGCCATGGAAGATGATATTGCTACAAATGTACTAGGCAAGACCTTCTGCTATCTGTTCTTTGGGAAATAGATCTAAAGTGGAATTGCTAGATCTTTGGTTCTCTTCTAGCTTCTCTTCAAGGTAAAAGTAAGGGGCACTTGAATCAGAGGGAGAGAAAAGAAAGGACTGTGGCCAGAGTGTAACAGAGGAAAAGAGACGAAACCACCCCTAATTATGAACTTGGGATTGATTGTAACATAATGGGTCCTTAGGACCCTTAGAGCTGGCAGGCAAGGAAGTAGAGCATCAATATGAGAATGTGGCCTATAGAGGATTCAGGAAAGGACAAGAGAGTTCTGTTCTCCACATGGTCCACATGGTTCTTGGCATGACCTTCACTTGGGGGCTGGGCCATATTTGATTTTAAACTCAGGAAGGATGTTGACAACTGCCTGATTACTGGTGCCCCTCCTGCCTGCCATTTATACCTTCATCCCTCCTTTCTGCCTTGCTCTTATGAGTATAGTTGCTGCAAGGAGTCTTTGAGAGCCACTTGTCTGTGTATCCCAAAGAGTGCCAGGAGGATTCATGGGGGTGAGGGTGGGGATGCTTGGCATCAATGCCTGGTTTTGCATCGAGTCTACAGAGGCTTCACTGGACCATGTGAGCACAGACTCCCTGTACCCCTCTAATTAGACACCAGTGACACCCTAGCCCTACCCTCACATAAGACAGGGCATCTACATTCCTTACTTGATTCCCAGCTTTCTGAAAAGAGTTGCTCTCCCCTGAAAGAGGCTGTGGTTCATTTCCCACACCCCCCAAGAGGCCCTCTTGATCTCTCCCTAGTGCCAGAAAAGATTATATACCCACTGGTAATATTTGGGTACCCTATGTGGGACAGAGGCAGTAATGTGGGGCAGTAATGACTGTGGAGTCAGGCCATCCTCAGAACTCAATCAGAAGCATCTAGATTCAAAAAATTGGGGGGCTTACAGTAGACCATTCTCAGAGGACTCTACCTCTGAGTAACCTAGAAATGGAAACCCTAGGCACCCCCACAACACTGGCCACAAGATGAGAACATAAGACCAGTGGGTATTTCTGACAGCCTAATAGATGGTCTGACAGGATGGGAGCAGGCAAGCAGAGTTCTAGAGTTTGTTGAAATGGAAACCTGGGAGTTGGGGCTTGTTTTCAATCCTGTCCTGCTCAAACTAGGACTGTCAGGGAAGATCCATGTCCGGATGGAAGGTTCACTGTGGTCCTTCACCTTCATCCTACCAGCCCCCAATTGAGCTACACCGTCTCTCCCCAGGACTGTCCTCAGCTGCTGCGTGCAGACAAGATCCTAGTACCTGTGGAGGTGATCAAGCCCATCACACTGAAGGCCAAGAACCTGCCACAGCCTCAGTCAGGGCAACGCGGCTATGAATGCATCCTCCGCATCCAGGGTGGTGAGCAACGGGTGCCAGCATTGCGCTTCAACAGCTCCAGTGTGCAGTGCCAGAACACCTCGGTGAGTTTCAGTCTTCTCCCACAGTCCTGCTCAGCAGCAGCAGAGGCCTAAACTCTAAAACCCCACTTCAGTTCATAAACCTTCATGAAAGCAACAGAGAATGATGGAGCATGCCACAGCCCAGTTTAGTTAAATCTGGGACCAAGGTCTGATCTGCTGCCTCATTTCCTAAGTCCCTGGAATGGGGAACAGTGCAATGAATGAGCTAGGGAATCAGAACAAGTACATCATGTCTTGCTCAATATTTGGGGTCAGGTCCTGAGCCAGATCCTATGCCCTGCAGTTGGATACTTAGGACCTCCATTAGAGTTGCATCCATGGGGATGTCTGATGTTGCTCATAGGAGTCCTTTGAACTCGTCATAGTCACTGCTGATGCCCCAGCAAGTAAATTATCAGATGGCTATAGAACTGACCACAAGGTATGATGGATTCCAGGCTCTCAAGGGCCATTACTGTGTCTGGGGAAAGATGGGCTGGGGACCTCCCTAGGCATGTGATTGCCCGCTGTCTGCTCTTTTGAGAAAGAACTAGGTAGGGATTTGGTCATGAGAGAGAGACATGGAACCACCGAGGACTTCCTACGTGTTTCAGGTTTGTTCCCTCAGCAGGACAGAGCCTTGCAGCAACATTATCTCAGAGCCCTCAGCAAAGAAAGAGTGGGAGGAAAGAAGGTCCAAATTGCATTGCTCTCTACTATAGAAGGTGGAGAAACTGAGGGTCATATCTCCTGAAGATCATGTGGGGAGTTTTCCTCTAGTGGGATCTGGGGTTTCAGACCTTGATTGAGACATTTAACCTCCAGGCTCCCGAAAGACTCCTTCAGACTGTGGCTTTGTGCAGATGAACTGTCCACTGGCCAGAGAGCTATATAAATGCTAAGTGGGGAGGCTGGAGTGGGGGCCTCAGGGGAGGGGAGCTATGTCTAGGCTCCTCTTATATGCCAGTGCCCCTCACCCCACTCCCTGATGAAGGTCTTGGAGGAGGATGTCCAGAAATGAGAGTGACTTCCCAAGAGACTGAGGGGGCGGAAGGAGCACTGGGGTTAATGATTTCTATAATATTTCATCATCAACATCCCGAGAAGGGGCTGGGCAAGAGCAAGCAAGGCCAGCCATATGGGAGCCTGAAACTCTTTTATTTTTCCTTCAATTTCCTTGCAATGAAAAATGTGTGTGCAGACACACACAGGCATCTCAGAGGCAAGAGCCATCTTTTGAGCACACAACTCCACACACACCAATCATATGACAGGAAAACACTCCAGAGAGGGCTGATTTATTGTTCACACAAAAATCTAAATGCGGGCAGATGGCTCTGATCTTGCACTGCATTTTAACCTTGGAGATTATGTGCATGTGGCATCAGAGGCACCAGTGTCTGAGTGTTCATGTTACATGAGGGGCTTGGACTCTACTGTGGGCAGATATCTGCCCTTGCTGCACTCCTGAGTTAGTCTCAGAATTGAAGTGCAGATTTGTAGGAGGGGAGCCGGACACTCACATCTCTGCTTGAGCCATGCAGCTAGTCTCTGCAGAACCACAGTGTGGCAGTGCATGTGCATGTACACATGTGTGCAAACGGGCAAGTGATGCAGATATATGCACTGAATGTGTGTGCATAAATGAATTGTGTCTCATTTAGCTTCTGAGAAGCTGGCAGGTTCCTACAGACATATCCAGGCACCAACTGCCACCTCCCTCCAGGAGCTTGGCCAGAACTGGCTGGAGTGGCAGGAGCTGGAACAAGAAGCAGCAAGAGGAAGAGATAGATACTGGAAGCAGAGGCAGGAAGTAGAGACAAGCTCTGATTCTGGCTTGGGCATTAATAGCAACTTTCCTAGAAGCCAGTGTGGGTCTCTGAGCACCTCAAGGATAGCCCTGGTGGTTACCACAAGGTCTCAGCAACAACCTCTTCTTGAGTCTTTGCATTGAACCCTTCAAACCTGGTCAGCTGAGTATCACTGAAGTTACCCCCCAGATACCCTGAGAACCACTTAGGAGCCTACTCCTCATAAGAAAATAAGTTTCTTGGCCTCAACTAATCCAAATTCAGACCTTGCAGCCAGACTGTAAGGACCCCTTTGTTCTGTACATGCTGGATCAAGTTTGGTGTCTTGGGAAGAACTGAAAACTCTGTGGGGATTCTGAATAGACACCCCAAGTATAAGAGGGAACTCAAAGCTGGAGGGGCTGAGGCTGGCCTTCCAACACCATTCCTGGGCAGTACACTTTGTGCCTTCTTTCTCCCATCTGAACATAGAGTCCAGAGCATAGCGCAGGCAGACAGGGTAGAACCCAAAGGACCCCAGGAAGCCTAGAAGCTACTCATCTATTTTATGATTGGGGACCACACCCAGTGGTGTACTCAGTGGGCTCGGGAGATCATATGAGACATCAGGGATTAAACCCAGGTCAGCTACACACAAGGCAAGCACCCACCCATTGGCCCCTGAAGCAACTCCTTTGTTCCCCCACTCTCTCTTGGCAGCCACCACAGTGGATCTAAGGCCTTTCTCTGAGCCAGTAAAATACTTGGGTCTTGACCCCACTGTCATCGCCAAATCCTTTACAAGTTCACCTCCCCTAAAGTCCCAGCCCTTCCAATGTTCTCTGTAGTTCTTGACTGCAAAGTTCTTATGGTTCTAGAAACTCTAGTTCCTCCAAAGAACATGAGGAGCATGTGTTTGGCAACCTGAACTCAAGGGAGTTAGTGGGTTACTTAGCTACTCATCCCAGGGAAAGCCTCCCTGCATGATGTAGATCTGTGTAGCCTGACCAGGCCCTGAGCCAGTGGCAAAAATCCCACCTTATCTAGAATACTTTGAACTTCTTTCCTCTGGTCTCCCCACAGTACTCCTATGAGGGGATGGAGATCAACAACCTGCCGGTGGAACTGACGGTTGTGTGGAATGGCCACTTCAACATCGACAATCCAGCTCAGAACAAAGGTTAGGTCCATGGGGAAAGCAGGGTGTAGCTCTGTCTCCCTGGCCATGTGTTTGCCAGGAGTCACTCTAGTGTATATTTTTGGTCTACACTGTCCACCATGGCCTCTCCCTGTTCCTGGAGACTTTTCTACTATGACCTTAGAGCAGGCTGCAAGGAGCTGCTAATTTTGGAGGGATTGCAGGTCCCCACCAAGCCCCTCTGTTCAGTGCTGCATTTCCTTCAGGTCTTTTCTGTGTGTGGCTGAGGCTACTGAGTGTCCAGTTTTGGGTGGCTGGGGCATAGCTTTTTGAACCCTCCTTGCTCCCTTCTCCCCATTTCCACCCCCAATTTCCTCTCACCCTTTCCCCACAGTTCACCTCTATAAATGTGGAGCCATGCGTGAGAGCTGTGGGCGGTGCCTCAAGGCGGATCCTGACTTCCAATGTGGATGGTGCCAAGGTCAGGCTCAGTGCACCCTGCGCCAGCACTGCCCTCTGCACGAGAGCCAGTGGCTAGAGCTGGCAGGTGCGAACAGCAAATGCACAAACCCCCGAATCACTGAGGTAAGCCACATTGCAGAGTCAGGAGCCCTTCTGGTCAGCCTGGACCCAGAATCTATCCCTTCACCCCAGTCTCCTCTGGGGCACTGAGACCCTTGGTTCACTGGCTTTTTCTCACTATCCCTTTTTCTTTAGAGACTTGGATCCTAGGCTAAAAGTATAGAGGGGATTTAGGGCTACAAAAGAGTGATCTATCTTCCAATAATACCCCACACCCTACTTTGCTGTCAGAATTGGAAAACCTACTCATAGGGGCCTCTCCCAGTGGATTCTGATCAGAAAAACTTTCTGGAGAGGCCTCAGAGCTCACCCAAATCTAGTCCTAAGCTGTAAGGGGGTAGACATGGAGCACCATTTAGGTGACCTCTGGTCGCCCCTCAAACCAAGAGTTAAAAGTTGAGAACAGGGCAGGCCTGAGAATCAATCTCAGATGGGGATGTAAAGTGTCACTAGATCCTTCAATGCTGCTCTTCTAAGTGCAGAGGGGAAGTCCAAGATGTCAGTGTATTTGTTGTGAGGGA
This sequence comes from Suncus etruscus, assembly GCF_024139225.1. Classification (NCBI taxonomy): domain Eukaryota; kingdom Metazoa; phylum Chordata; class Mammalia; order Eulipotyphla; family Soricidae; genus Suncus; species Suncus etruscus. Next base: position 141,340,273 of record NC_064848.1, on the reverse strand, counting down.
CACACAGCTCAGTTCCTCATGTTGGTTGAGGGATCAGGCTTGCTCTCCCAAAGGCCAGGAGGCCAGGACTCAGGCCACCTAGTCACTATAAAGTAAGAAGCAGGTGGGGGTAGGAGCAATAGCACAGCTTTGGGTAGGACCTTCCTTATGGTCCTCTAAGCCACCAGGAGTGACTCCTGAATCAGAGAGTCAGAAGTAACCCTGGATCATTGCAGAGTATGGCCCCAAAATCAGAAATAAAATTAATAAGCTGGGTCCTGGTCCCTAGTCCCCAGGGCCCCTAGACTATCAAGATCTCAGATTCAAAGACACATTCTTCTCTCTTTCTCTCTCACCCCTATGCCATACTCTGTTCAACAGGGTAGAACTGGACTCTGTGAGTCTTTCCAGACAGCTCTCAGGGGTGCTCCTATTTAGGTCCCTTTAACCCCCAGTGTCCTATTCTTTAGACACAGGGATTCTCCCATTTCCAACTATAATCTCCAGTATGAATGAATATCTCAATAGTAAGGCTCCAAAAGGGGAATTCCTTAGCCTTGAAAGTGCGAAATCTGCTGGAAAACTGGTGGAGAAGATTGCTCTTTTACTCTGGCCCTGCTTCCCCCTCCAGCTTTGCTCCTTTCTCCACTTTCCAGAAAGTCTCTCCCCCACCCTAGATCTGAACAAGAGTGCCCAAAGGGGCTACTGCCCATACTGCCCATGATTGCTAATGCTTTGGCAGCACCATCATGGTATCACTTACTTTCTTCTTGGCCTGAGTTCAAGCAAATCGCAGGGAAAGAGAGGGAGGGAGGGGGGGAGAGAGAGAGAGAGAGAGAGAGAGAGAGAGAGAGAGAGAGAGAGAGAGAGAGAGAGAGAGAGAGAAAGAGAGAGAGAGAAGAGAGAGAGAGAAGAGAGAGAGAAGAGAGAGAGAGAGAGAGAGAGAGAGAGAGAGAGAGAGAGAGAGAGAGAGAAAGAGAGAGAGAAAACAGATCAAACAGATCCTCTGCTCCCAGGGGCATTCAGTTTCTGGCTGGCATCAACGTCTTCAGCATATTTTCCCAGAGGGAAGCCACACATAAAGCCCATGCATGGTTCCCAGTGGTTTGTGAATTATCTAGTCAATAAATGGGCCTCTCATACTAGCCCCTGATATCCAGGAAAGAGAGAAGGAAGCAGTAGCTTGAAGCCCTGTCCTACAATCAGACATGGACACAGATGGCTCTCTCAAGCCCCTACTCTAAATAGGCTCAGATCAAGGCACCTTTGGGGGCTGTCAAGGCACCTTTGGGGCAAGGGTGACAGGCAAGAGTAAACAGCTTCAGCAATAAGCTACTTCTTCTTTCCAGATCATTCCAGTGACGGGCCCCCGGGAAGGGGGTACCAAGGTCACCATCCGAGGGGAGAACCTGGGCCTGGAATTCCGGGACATTGCCTCCCATGTCAAGGTGGCTGGTGTGGAATGCAACCCTTTGGTGGACGGCTACATCCCAGCGGAGCAGTAAGTGGAGATGAGCCGACACGGGCAGAGCAGGCACTGTCACCATCTGTTCTTGTCTCCCTGAGCCAATAGCAGATGGTCTCGGAGCTGCAGGGGGATAGGAGAATGTTGCTGACATTCTAGAACAGGGCGGCCACCACCCCCTGCCCCACTGATATCACTTGTTGCCATGGGGGAAGTACAGAATTGTTGGGGAGAAGGAAAAAGGAATGGCTTCCTCCTTGGGTACAGTGGGGGGAGAATGAAACAAAGTCATATTAAAATGTGCAGAGGTGTCAGTTAAATCTCTAACTCCAGTTCTCGTGTCTCCACTACCCTACTCCCAACGATCTTCTTTTTATGAAGACTAGAAATGTCTCTCTATAGTCACTTTCAGACCTTTGGGGACTTTGGATGGATTTTTTTTTTTTTTTACTTTTTTTTTGTGTGGGTAATGGTGTCAGACCCAGTGAAACTTGGGGCTATCTTGGTGGAACTTAGGGTAATTATATGTGATGCCAGGAATCAAAAGGGTTGGAGCTATTTAATTCCTATATTATCTCTTTGGCCCCAGGATTATTATTTTTGTTTTTGTTTTTTTGGTGGGCCACACCCAGCGGCGCTCAGGGGTTACTTCTGGCTCTGCACTCAGAAATCGCTTCTCTCTTGGGGGACCATATGGGATGCCCTGGGGATCGAACCAGTGTCCATCCTGGGTCAGCCGCATGCAAAGCAAATCCCCTAATGCTGTGCTGTGCTAACACTCTGGCCCCAGGATTATTTTTCTTTTGGAAATGTCAACTAGTCATGTCTGTGGGCCATTTAGTGAAGGACCCTGAATTTCAGTTCACCTTTGGAGGAGCTTTATGAGATACATATTGTCTTGTAAATGAGTTCACACAATTTTTCAGTCCAGTCAACACAGCATAACCATAAACTGGCTCCTGCATAATGGAATCTCTGTTCCAGCCCATGTTTGAGTGTCCCACACATGTCAGAATAAAACTCATTCTATGTCCTGCATCAATTCAGGTCTTTTTTTTCCTTTTGGGCACCATGACTCATAATGTGGTTCAATGTTTCATGCATATAGTACTCCATGAAACCCCTCTGTCAGTGTGTCTGCTTTCCTTTATCACTGTTCCAGTGCTCCTCCTCTCTGTTTCCTCCCATAGCCTCCTGCCTTGGTAAAACTCAATGTATAGCTAGCTATATGCATATAAAAGATACCTTGATAAAGCCATAGGCCTGAGATATTTTGCTACTAAATAGATCAGTGGAATAAGTTGGAGTGCCCAGAAAAAAATCTTGTTATATAAAATCTTTTTATATAAAATGTGTGATAAGGTGACATTTCAAATCAGTAAGGAAAGGACAGATCACACAATAAGCAGAATTGGTTAGCTCCCCGAAAATGGAAAAATCAGTGGCTTAGTTTATTCACATTGTATACCACGTTAAATTCCAGATGGTTTAGAGTTAAGGATATATGTCAGAGAGATAGCTTAAGTGCTAGAGCACAAGCCTGGCAAGTGCAGGCTCTGAGTTTGATTCTCAGCACCCCCGAATACTGCTAGGTATAGTCCTAATTCCACAGGGCCTTCACATTGAACCATCAGCCCACAATGTCAGCCCAAGAACTCCCAAGATGGCAAAAAAAAACAATTTTTTAAGACTTAGGTGTAAAAATAGAACAGGCCAGAAAGGCAAGTAGAAGCCAGACAGATAGGACATGTTTTAAGGTGACAACTTGCATAAAGCCAGCCCTGGTACCATATATGGTTCCCTGGACACCAAGTGATCCTTGAGCACTGTTGGGCATGGTTCATCACTCCACACACTTAAAAATTATTAAAAAATGGAAGATAATGCATGTTAAAATAGATTTTCAAAAGAAAAGAAAGATGTTCTGTGTGTTATACAAAATAAAACTCTAAAGGAACAGATTAGCAGATTGACTATGTTAAATTTCCAACTTTCCAACTTGCTTAATCAAATTGAAGAGATGAATACTAGGCAGGAAATATTGGTAACACCCAATTGCAGCTCTCTTTCTTAACTATTTATGGTGTATTTCTGGTTTCATTGATTGAATTTCTTGCTTTCTGTCATTGATTTCTGTTTTATTTATATTATTTCTTTTGCCTATATTGGTTTGAATTTTTCACCCAATTTTTAAAAGGTAAATATTTAGATTATTATTTTTAATTGGTTAATTTAATTTTAGTAAGGTATAATTGACATTTACTGTTAAATGTATTTCACCTACTATAGTTGGTAGGTGCTCTTTCTTTACATTAAAAGAAATTTGAAGAATTGGGACTGGGACTTGGTTTAGTTAGTAGTCAGATGTATAAGCTTTATCTTTGTTGGGACCTGAACCTCAGCACTTCAATGTCCTCAGACCATGGTCAGTCCTTCTTCGTTGCAAATTTGCATTCCCTATCCATCATTGAGGCCAATATCTACTTGGCTCAGTATTGCTGGGGTGGGACAGGGTGTGTGCATGCGTGTGTGCGTGCATAGTGTGTGTGAGTGTGTGTGTGTGTGTGTGTGTGTGTGTGTGTGCATGGCCCCAGGTCCACTGAGCATTGTGTGGAAACACGACCCACTAAAGAGATAGTATAGAAAAAGAAAAATATCATGCAATGAGCAAAAAACACACATTCACTGGGGGCCGGAGAGATAGCATGGAGGTAGGACATTTGCCTTGCATGCAGGACAGTGGTTCGAATCCTGGCATCCGATATGGTCCCCCGAGCCTGCCAGGAGTAACCCCTGAGCACTGCTGGATGTGACCCCAAAACAAAAACAAACAAGAAAAGAACACACATCTCCGATTCAGTTCAAAGATTACAAAATAATCAAATGTCACATGAAAACATGTTCAATATCAATATTAAGCAATAAAATGCAAGAAGAAAACATTGGAATGATTTTAAACATGCATAGGCAGATGAGTATGAAGTGAGATCAAGTAGCTCACATGTAAGGAGAGCAAACAGGGACAAACTTTCTGGAAGGCAGTTGGGGAAATTGGGCTAGAAGTCAGGTCAAAAAAATTATAAAGGCCAGAGAGATACTATTACCAGTAGGGAACTTTTCTCGCTTGTAACTGGTATGAGTTTGATACCTGATATTTCATATGATCCACTAAGCTCAAGAACCAGGAGTAAACCCTGAATACTGCTATGTCCACAAACAAGCTAAAGTCTTTTTTTTTTTTTTTTTTGGTTTTTGGGCCACACCCTGCAGTGCTCAGGGGTTACTCCTGGCTATCTGCTCAGAAATAGCTCCTGGCAGGCACGGGGGACCATATGGGACACCGGGATTTGAACCAACCACCTTTGGTCCAGGATTGGCTGCTTGCAAGGCAAACGCCACTGTGCTATCTCTCCGGGCCCACAAGCTAAAGTCTTTAACCTGTCCATAATGCTTGTAGAACTTTCCCTAATCACAAAAATGCATAACTGTTTGTATACAAGAAGGCTCACTTCAGTCTTATAATAGTGGAAAATGTCAAGGACGCTAACCTACCCAGCTATTAAATCTGATATTATAGAAAAATGAGGACCAGGCATACACTTAGAGTATTTTAAAGAAGAACATAGGCAGTCAGGCAGAATGCAGGTTTCTAATTAATTTTGTAGGAAAAATCAAAACTGGAAACATGAACACTTAAAAAAGAATGTTGTCTATTTCTGGTGGTGCAATTGGAGAGTGGGTGGCAAGAGCATGCATGGCTTTCTCTGTTTTTTATAATAACATGTGTTAATTATGTTATTGGCACAGAAAGGCCTCTATTTCATTGGTCTCTAACTCAAAATTTCTTTCTAAGAGAAACCCAGAATCTCGAGGCCATAAGATAAAAGCAACAAGCAATTTAGCCACACTGACATTTTTAAACTTTAGTATGAGGAAGACATTATAAACAAAGTTGAAGGACAAGCTGGCTAATTCTGTGGGAGAGCATAATTGCAATACTTATCACAGACAAAAGTTAATGCTCCTTATTCAGAAGCTCTTACAAAAACAACTATCCACTAACAAAATACAGAGGACTTCAGACTAATCAAAGGAAAGGAAAGATGAGGATCTGCAGGTAGGGCATTCACCTTGCATGCAGCCAACCTGGGTTTGATCCCTGGCATCTCATATGTTCTGAGCATTGCCAAGAGTGATTCCTGAGTTTAGAACCAGAGCATTGCGGGGTATGGTCCCCCTAAAAAAAGAAAAGAAAAGAAAAGAAAAGAAAAAGAAGGAAGGAAAAAAAGGAAGGGAGGGAGGAAGGAAGGAAGGAAGGGAGGAAGAAAGGAAGGAAGGAAGGGAAGGAAAGGAGGGAGGGAGGGAAGGAAGGAGGGAAGGAGGGAGGGAAGAAAAGAGGGAAGAAAGAAGGGAAGAAAGAAAGATAGAAGGAAGGAAGGAGGGAGGGAAGGAAGTGCTATTTTAATATAAAGAGACAGTTCATGTGTATTGGGAGGGGGAGGGGGGGGCCTTTCCGGCTCCATCCAGCTTCTGCAGCCCCTTTGGCCTGGAGGGTCTGAAGGTTGCAGGGTGAGGGCAGAGAAATTCACAAAGCAGTAAGGTGAAGTTCCAGGAGTCAGCCCGCTTTATTCATGGTCCTAATCACCTTGTGCATTTTCTCAGATGGCTTCTATGCTAAGCCTTTTCCAAGTAGTCACTTCTCTGCTCCTCTGGCTCTCTGTCTCTGTCTCACTTTCAGCTGCTCTCTAAGCTCTTCTTTGCTGACTGACTCCCTCTGCTGACTCTAACTTTCCTTATTCCCTCTCTCCCCCCAGGCAGACTCTTCTACCCGCCCATTCCAGGTTCTGATCATTCAGGTGGGATAAACAAGAAGTTAGGGGAGGGATACCTACAGGAAGGAAGGAAGCAAGGAAATGGGGGAGGAAGGAAAGGAGGAAGGAAAAATGGGAAGGAAGAAGGGAGGGAGAGAGGGAGATCAACATGAACTTAAATTGAAACCAGAAACATATGACTGAAAATATCTCAAAAGACTGATCATATCTAAAGTTAGTCAGAGTAAAGTATTCCTTCCAGTTGTCGTGGATGGAGGTAAGATTTGGCACTACTTTTGTACCATTATTTTGTTCCAGCTATCAGACCTGTAGTGTACAAACTGAACTCACAAGATTCTTCCATGGAAATGGATTAGAATAAATAGACAGTGCTTAAGTATGTATATATGTTGCTTCATCTTATGGTATTATTTAAAAAAGAAAAATTGGGATATGTTCACTCTACCCCAGGAGGAGGAAAATTAAGTAAATATGGTGCTGCCATCCTAAGAAATACTCAGAAGCTATTAAAACAGATAAAGTTATAGCCATGGCCAGCTAAAGAAGTTCTCTGCTACATTGGTGAACATGAGAGGTGTTTATGCAAGAGGAGTGTTAGACTAATTTCATCTGGAGAATCTTCTATATGTTTGTGTGTAATGTATTAGTGTTACATAGCTCTATCACATTAATGTTCATGTGTGTAGTATCGCATATCTCTGCCCGTGTACATATTTAGGCAAAGTTTCCAACTTTTTCTGTGGCTAGCTTTCTCATTTTGCTAACGATTTTTGTTTTGCTTTTGCTTTCTTAAGCTATATCTAGCTGTGTTCAAGGCTTATTCCTGGCTCTGCTCAGGAATTATTCTTAACAGTGCTCAGGGGATCTTATAGGCTGCCAGAGACTCAAGCAAGGTCAGACCTTGCAAAGAGTGCTGTTCTATCTCTCCAGACCAACTTCATTTGTAAAATGGAGCTTATATACATAGATACATTTGCAAAGGTCCAGAAAAAAGGGGCTTCAAGAATATGGGGTATAAGAATCACTTATGGGGCCAGCGAGGTGGCGCTAGAGGCAAGGTGTCTGCCTTGCAAGCGCTAGCCAAGGAAAGGACCACGGTTCGATCCCCCGGTGTCCCATATGGTCCCCCCAAGCCAGGGGCAATTTCTGAGCGCTTAGCCAGGAATAACCCCTGAGCTTCAAACGGGTGTGGCCCGAAAAACCAAAAAAAAAAAAAAAAAAAAAAAGAATCACTTATGAGAAATTCAGAGTACATAAAAGGATGCTTTTTACTATGATAGATCCCTATATGAGTTCCTATATGATGTTTTCAGAGTATGAACAGTTCTCATGATACATAAAATAGAAGACATTTTGAATGAGGAAAAGTGTGGCTTTGCTCTCTCCAATCTGATGACTCTTCTCTGACCTCCACTAGCGAGAGCACTTCCCTGATGTCCTCTATACATGGGGAAGTAAAATCCTCCTACAGAAGGACCTAAAACCTATAGTCTCCTCTAGGGCAACTCTTGACTTGCTCTGTGTCCCGGCTAAGTGACCTTACCTTTTTGGTTCCTGACCATTCCAGTCCCTAAACTGCTCAGCTGACATATTTCCTGCGGTCTGATTCCTTGTGATATGGACCTTCATGCTTTAGAGATAAGATCTCTACAACCATCAGAACTTGGGGAATCTGTGCTTTGGAGTGGCTTTGGTGAGGGTACAGGGGTGCCTTTGCAAGGAGGAATGTAAGTTAACTATTGTTTCCTCCTTCACTGAGATCCCTGAACTGCAGGTTAAGGGGCCCTAGAGGGTGCAGTTCCCAAGAATCAGGGCTGGGAGCCCCAGCACTTCCTGTCTGTGACCTGCCATACTTTGTCTTCTTGTCCCTTTAGGATTGTATGTGAGATGGGAGAGGCCAAGCCCAGCCAGCATGCTGGCTTTGTGGAGATCTGTGTGGCTGTGTGCCAGCCTGAGTTCAAGGCCCGGTCCTCACAACTCTACTATTTCATGGTGAGTTCACACCCTTAGCTCCTGGCTGGGGCCACTGCACACTCATTCACTCACCAAGCTGGCTCTGTCTCAGACTCAGAGCTTGATGTCAAACTGTGTGAGAGCATTCTCGGATATGCTGACACTTTGGATTCCAGTGCAGCTTTGCCCTTGCTGGCTTGTGATTTTTTGAGTAAGTCCTCTTTAGCCTCTTAGTCAACTCTTGGCTGTGGCTGTGCCACCAGGATACCTGGGATGGGAGCCTACTTGCTCACAGGGTGAAGTTACATCTTTGAACATGTTGTTCTGCCTGAGCTGGGGTTGACAGGGTAGGGGACAGAGACTGCACATACTCCTGAGGTTTGCCATGATGCTTGAGCTCTGCTTCAGACAGGCCATCATGGAGGATAAAAATACTAGCTCTAATAGAAGGGATGTGCCCGCCCAGGCTTTCTTTTGATGAGCTGTCCCAAATGATTTTGTTCTGGGCCCTGTAGAGTATAAAGGGGCTCCTTGGAGCCTTAGCCATTGGCTTTGAGGGGACATTTCCTCTGGGCCTGTGTATTTCCCACCTCAGCAGCCTGGTGTCCTGCCACTATAATCAGCTCAGAGGCCACTTCCCAGGGTGTATGCATCCCAGACAGAAGGCTTTGGTAGTTCCCATAGGGCCCCCACTGCAGCTTGGTACCCCTCCCACACAACTCTCAGTGCCTACCTAGGTCCTGGAATCTTACTGGCCCCTTCTCTTTGTCCCCCCCCACCCCCCAGCAGACTCCTGCTCCTGCCTCTGATGGGAACTACTGGGGCCCAGCCTGCCCTGGATTATGCTCCCTCACACTAGCTCCAACTTGCACTGCCTCAAGCTGGCTTCCATGTTTTCTGTCTGTCCTGTAGCCCCAACCCAGTACCTTTATATAGTGGCTTGGCAGCAATCCTTCCCCTGTGGTCTTACCTACACATCCCAGAGCACATACCCTGACTCCCAGGAGAGCCCAAACTCCTGGGAACACACTCATTGGGAGTTCCATGGTGTCCTGAATGAATAACTGTGGTCTCTTGGGTTTTTCTGTCCCTGCACTCCTTATTTCCTGGACAGCTGCCCTGCCTAGAGGTTGGCTCCAGAGCTTCCTGTCAGCAGCCCAGGGCAGAGATCCAGAAGTCTTCCACCTCTATCCCATTTTTCATTCTCACCAAGAGTTGATAGAAGGGCGAGACTTAATGGAAGGAGATGGAAATAAGACAGTGAAGCAAGCACATAGAAGAAACCTGTTTCCATGAATAGGGGGAGGAGTTCTGGAGAGGGTATGAGGTAGAAAGGCAGCAGAGAGTGAGGGACTGTGGAGCGAGAGAATAGGGGAATGGATAGAAGGAAAGGCCAGAGTAGAAGGGAGATCTGAAAAAGGGTAACTAAATCACTAGTCTACTGGACCTGAGTCACTTTTCACTTGGGAAGCACCTCTGGAAACCTCTGTGGGGAGACACTCAAAGTGAAGAGTTGTATGAGGGACCCCAGACTGCTCAATAAATCCAAGATTATAATTCAGATCTCTGTCACTGCAGCTCCCCCCAGACCCAAAGCTTTTGGTTTGGGGTCAGGGATGAGGGGCCAAGATCTCCTGTAGTTGGTAAAAGTCAAATATCTCATCATGTTCTCTTGCATTGCCACCCTTCATTGTCTGGCCAGCTACAAAGCTGGCCTTTGTATACTTGGCCTGGTACACCTCTGTGCCTGCCCCTGAAGCTCCACTTATTTCTTTTCTAACACTGGGGACCACCTTTGCAGGGGGATCATCAGGTCCTTCCAGTACCTTTACAAAATAGACCAGCTACTGATTGTAGGTATATTCACTTAAAACCCAAATGCCAAGGCCAAGAGATCCTAGAGTCAGTGGAGTCTGGTTTAGTTCTGTCCCAGGGACCCTCCTTGGAGGATATAGAGGACCATGGCAAGGCAGAATCCTGCCACCCTGAGACCCCTGCCAACCCACTGTGGAGCGAACAGAAGTGTGACCTGAATAATACATTTCTGCAGTTTCAGAACGTGCCTCCAAACTCTCTTCTACCCCAGAGTCACCTAGCACAGCCAGTCCCAGAGAGGACCCTACACAAAGCCAGCAGGACTCCCCTGTACCTCTATGATAGCCTTATTTGCAGCCAACACTACCCTACTCCATCTAAAAGGCCCCTCTGTGTGAGACTCCCACCTACAGTAGCCACCATGTCCCCTGCCAATAAAGGGCCCTGCTTTTGATGGTATCTCCAGCATCCTATACCACACACATGCACACATGCATTTGGACACAATTACAAACATGTACACACAGGTCAGTGAGTATAGACATGCATACACATAGATATATGTGTATATAACACACGTGTGTGCATGCACATCCATGCATACACATACATACATGCACACATATGCACACAGACTCAGGAAAAAACAGTTTTCCCCTGACTGTGAGGAAAGAAACGGGACCATGTATAGAACCAGGACTGCCTCAGACCCCAAGTACTCTGGCCAGTTACATGAAATAGAGATTAAGTAATGAGTGACACGGGGCCATGTAGATAGGCTCAGAAGCTGTTCTGCATTCACCTGGCTTGGAGTATTGGCCATAGCTGAATAAAAAGAGCCTAGTGGGTCCATACAAGACTGGGGGACTGGAGGAAGTGGAACCCATGCAGACTCAGAACCTAGCTGTTGGCAAGTGTCACCAGATGTCTCCTGTGCCTACATCTGGTGGGCAATGCCAGGCTGCGAGAGTGACCACTGGGTGCCCATGTGCCAGGAGGCCAACATTCAGGCTCCAAGGTCTCCCACTCAGGAGGTCTCTAGCAAGCTGGGCACACTGACCAGCACCATCTTCTGGTGCTGACTTCCTTCCCAAAGGAGGGGATGGAGAAACCTTCATTTAAATGCAGATACAGGCTTCCCACCTGGGACTGAGCAAAGTTCTTTCCATTAAAATGCTAATGAAAGAACAAACTGCAACTCTGAATCGAATTCTCAGCTCTGGGGCCCCTACCCCACAGTCCCAGCCCCCACTCCTCACTTTTCCACTGACCCTTCTTCATCTCCCTGGGCCTCCTGGCACCTCCCTACCAGGCTCCTGCTGCTTCCCTGTATGCTTGGTTCGCTGGGGAGTTTGGATGGTGCAGGTCACCTTCAGAGACCAGAGACAAGAGAAGGGGTGGAATAGAGCTGGGGAGGAAGAGAACAGGCATTTTGTAGCTGTGTGACCTTGGAAACAGGCTGTACCTTCCGGGGTCAGGTGCCATGGGGTCTATTGTGTACATTTGTGGGCTGAAGGAAAAACAAAAAAGATCAGCAGGGACTGAAAAGTCACATTATTTTTGGTCACTGCGATTGGCAGAGACACAGGTCTAAGGAGTTCAAACATCCCATCACACAAGCCTGAGGAATTACTGAAAGACCCACTAGGAAGGATTCTAGAAGGCACTTGGGGGAGTGTGGTGCCACCTCAGGCCTCCCAGAAGCTTCCACAGGCCCACCCCCTTTTTCCTCCTCAGACGCTGACACTCTCAGACCTGAAGCCGAGCAGGGGACCCATGTCTGGAGGCACGCAAGTGACTATCACAGGCACCAACTTGAATGCGGGCAGCAACGTGGTGGTGACGTTTGGGAAGCAGCCTTGCCTCTTCCACAGGTATTCACCTGGAGGGGGCAGGTGTGGGGTTCCTCTCACAGCAGAATTTGGGGATGCCCAAGACAGTGGGGTTTCCTGGACTCACCCAGAAAGTACTTCATCCACACTGAGGAGGCTATTCCATCCCACTGTTTATGGAACAGAAATTTCTGGGTAGAGCTGGCACTTGTGGAGATCTGTGGGCTCCCCTTTTCCTGCTTGACCCAGGTCACTCTCTCTGCCCACTGTGCATACCCCAGAGTTCCAGAGGGGACACTATGGAGTCAGAGCCCCTCCCCAGGGGCCACTCCTCTTGGCTTCTGAGAGTGGGACTGTGCGTAGCCAAGAAAGTTTAGTTTCAGAGAGACAGGCTGAAGAATAGTTTCCTTGGCAAGCAGCTGGCAGGCTTAAAGATGGCAGGCTCCTGACTGCACACTCACAGAAACTGGTTTTTATAAAAACAGCAGGAGTTTAGAAATGGGGTTGCATACCTAAAAGATGGATGCTTTTCCTGGTGAGCTGATCTTTGAGGTATTGTAGATATTGTGTTTTGCTTACAAACTTAGAGTCAGGATAGACTGGGGCCAAGGGCTGAGGTTGCCCATTCTTTAGATTCTGGGGGAAGGAAGATTCTGGGATCTTCGTTTTTGTCCCACCTGAGAAGAGGTAATGCTTGCTTCTTTTCATTTGGGGGGTGGTGTCAGGAGCAGTCTAAGAGGTGGAGTTTCAACCTTGGAAGGCTCCAGCGTCTGACCCTTAAGTATCAGAGGTCTCCAGCTTTCATCTGTGAAGAACTTGGGGTTCCTGGGGCTTATTAAAGGACTGTGTTTCAACCAGGTGCTATATGCCCTGCCCAGACTCCCTGAGGTATTCCAAGAGTGATATTCCCAGGGTGATCGTTCCGTCAACTGGAGGCCAAGGCATAAGACTAGGTGGCCAACTGGTAGGAAAGGGTAAGCTATAGGAAGTAAACAGGATTGCCAGGGGACCATGATTAGAAAAAGGTTGCAAGGCACAGTTTTAGAGGTAAATTTTATTTATGTGTCTGGTTATATATACATACACACTATATAAATATGTACCTTTGGGTGACAGATCTGTAATTGCTTGTATGTTTGAAGGTTGTAATGTTCCCATACCACCCAGGTGCCCACAGATGGAAATTTCCTAGGGGACAGAGCTACATTGAGGGTCCTGTTAAGGCTGAAGTCAGCCAGGCCAAACTATGAGTTAGCAAATGAAGCAGACAATAATTCCAATGCTTGACAGCATGCCAAAGAAGCCTTGACCCAGAACTAGTTTGTCAGAAGAGAAAGAGGTTCAGATTTAGTAAAGTGGGGCTGAGAATGTACAGCCAAGGAGCCACCCAGGGCTAGAAAATGATAGCCTTGGAGACAAGGAGAGGAGAAAGAGCCTTGTTGAAGGCAAGCCAAGGTGTCCAGGTGCCAGCGGGCAGGAAAGGAAGAAGCAGATCAGCTTAAGCTATCAAAGATTTGTGTGGCCGTCTTGCTACACCAACTCTGAAATATTCTTTAGTCCCAAATGGGGCTCAGCAAGACCCAAGTGTAAGTCTTGGGTAGATAAATCTTAGAGGATCCAGTGGATTCTGAAATTTGGTTTCTAACTCAGCTCCTCTGAGTTAGGGGAGTGAACTGAGTAGGTAGTGAAGGACCCTTCAGGACCCAGCAGCATATGTTCCTTCTTCTAGGCGTTCCCCATCTTTTATCGTCTGCAACACCACCTCCTCAGAGGAGGGGCTGGAGATGCCGCTGACTGTGCAGGTGGACAGGGCCAAGATCCACCACCAAGATCTGTCTTTCCAGTATGTGGAGGACCCTACCATTGTGCGCATTGAGCCTGAGTGGAGTATTGTCAGGTAGGAATGGCCCCTTGGAAGCCCTTCACCCTTACCACCACCATACCTTGCTTTTCCTTCCCTTCCTCAACTCACCAATACCAGGAGAGTCCTTAACACTCAGTCCTCTCTGGGTCCACCAAGAGCACTTCCTATTTATGACATTTCTGGCAGAGCTCTTCTTTCTATGGAGGTATCCCTAAGTAATGCTGGGCCCTCAGTAAAGCATGGACCACCAGGAGTTCACAGTCCTCAATGTAAGGCCTGTGGGCACTTCCTCTTTCAAGATGAAAGAAATTAAGGGAGAGGCAAGTTCATGACACATAACTGGGTCATCTTCCTCCCATGTCCAACTCAGATCTCCTAAAAATTGGCTCTTGGGAGATTTAGGAAATCCATGTTTCCATTTGGATTGGGGTCAAATTCAGCCCAGAGAATGTTTTTCCCTTTCTGAGATTTTATTTAACATAATTGTGTTGTAGACATCATGCATATGGGTTAATAGAATGTAGATGAGGCCAGAGTGATAGTACAGCAGGCATGGCACAACCTTGTATAAGGCCAACCTAGGTTTGATCCCCATCATTCCATATGGTCCCTGAGCACCACCAGGAGTAAATCCTGAGTGCAGAACCAAGAGTAACCCCTGAGTTTCTCTAGGTCAGTGGTCCTCAAACTATGGCCTGCGGGCCACATATTGTATTTGTATCTGTTTTGTTTCTTCATTGCAAAATAAGATATATGCAGTGTGCTAGGTGTAGATCAAAAGCACAAATAAAAAAAAGTAGTTGAAATTTGAAGTTTAACTTATGCTAATTTGGACTCAAAACTTACATCTTACTGTTCAAAAATAAGGACCTAAAATTTGTTTTATTTTTTTCACCTATTGCATATGTATCTAAAAGATTCTCCATCAAATATTGCTAAGGCAAGCAACAGGAACCTTGAAAAATTAGTCTTTGATTTGTCTCTGAAGCAAAAGAATGCATTCTACTGCAAACATTATGAAAGCGGTGCAACAAAGAACTGTTGTGTTGTTTCACTGCCAGTTTACACGTTCAATAACTAATAGGTGTTGAAAGGGTGAGAAGAACCTATATACACTATAAGAACTATAAGAGCTATTGGATTTAGCTGCTATTGCTTGTAAACCATAAGTCTACACAAAGTGAGATCCAGGGCATTTCCAAAAGACTCTAAATCAACACTCTCAGCTCAGCGCATCTGCTGAGGTCAACATGGGAACACCACACATTGATGGCAGAGGACCAACATTTTTGTGGGGAGGGGCTCACTTATTGATGCTCACAGGTTACTAGATCTGCACTCAGGAATTACTCTCGTTGGGCTCAGGAAACCATATGGGAAGTTGGGGATTTAATTTGAGTCAGTCACATGCAATCCTCTGTACTCTCTAGTACCATGGAAGGACCAACTTTATAATTAAAGGTCGGCCACTGCTAGCCAGGGGTCAATTTTTATTCTATAAATAAAGTTTTATTTGAACACATCTATAATAATTCATAAATAATCTCCTTATTATCACCAGGGCAGCAATGATTAATTGTAGTAAACCCAATGACCCTAGATACTAGCCTTTACAAAATGACTATTCCATCACTGACCGCTGAATAAAGTGATTTTATCTGAGATGGGACCAGAGTGTTCTCTGAAGTTCTTCTGTGAACCCAAAACTTAAGTACTTTAGTTATGAATTTAATACAGACGAATATAAGGCTGTGGTAAGGGGTGAGGGAGGAGGGAACACAACTAGACAAAATTGATTCTAGGGACCAAGGCAATTCTTTTTATGCTGCCAACTCAGATTCAGTCCCTGGCATTCCATTGGTCCCTAAGCTCTGTCAGGAGTGATTTCTGAGCTCAGAACTAGGAGTAAGCTCTGAGCACCACTAGATGTGGCCCGCAAAATAAGCAAAAAAGTGATTCTGGGCATTAGGAGGTGCTTGCCCCTCTTCCGACCTAAGGGAGTCACAACCTGGCTTCATTCAGTGCTTCTGGTGACATTCCAGGTTAGAATGTGCTTAGAATTACCCTGAATTACCAACAGGGAAGGGCAGGAGACATTAGGTAAATGTATTGATGTGAGAATGGAGAAGACTCCAGATGCCCAAACACACAAACATGCACGACAGAAGGACATCTCTTGGTTTCATGCATGTTTGTGTGTGTGTGTGTGCATATGTACACATGTGCACAGGAACCTTACATGTATAGCAGGGAATGAGAGGAAGCAGAGGGCAAGCACTGGGAGAAGATGGGAGAGAGCTAGAGGGTCAGAATGAATGTGTTTTGAGTTTTTGCCCATCACACATTACTTGCTTTAGCTGGTCAGAACCTTCTCAAAACTAGTCTCCAGTTGTAGATCAAATGTTTCTTTTGAGGGGCCTCTAAAGAAAGTCACCCTCAGCCCAGGTCAGCTTCTGGGCTGGCCTGAAAATAGAACAGTAGCATTTGGTTTCCTTGAAGAGCTTCCCAACATCCTAACCCTTCCCATTAGCAGATTACCCCACCCCAATTCATCCCTTCCTGGGTATGGGGGATCTAAATCCAGTACCTTTCACACTCCTATTCCTAGAGTGGGGTCCTTGTGTCTTCCCAGCTGATTGAAGTCTGTAAGATGAAGTTTGGCAGGATCACCCTGCTGGATCAGGAGACTGGATTTAGACTCAGGGGTGCACCTGTAGAAGCAAACTGAAGCAGAGCCAGAGGCACAGAAACTGAGGCTGTTGAGGGGTTGAGAGGGAATGGGAGCTGCAAAGAAGCAGCTGGGAGACCTCGGGAGCCAAGAAGGCTGTGGCCCTCCATGGGGGTCTGTGCTTTCAATGAGCTTAGCTCAGTTTAGGATGGCTAGGACATCTGGTCCTCTGTCCCCTGGGGCAGCTGCACACCCGTCCTTATTATTATTATGCCATCAACTCATCATAGTTGTCCCAGAGAACAAGGTCCTGCCACCTGGTGATCATTGTCTTTAATATTAGTGCTCAGTCTGATGGATTGTCCTCCTCCTCCTCCTCCTCTTTCTTATGTTGTTGCTATTCCTGTGCCCATATTCACACGCCCTCTTCTTTCTTTCTGGTCAGCGGAAACACGCCCATTGCTGTATGGGGCACAAACCTTGACCTCATTCAGAACCCCCAGATCCGCGCCAAACATGAAGGGAAGGAGCACATCAATGTGAGTCCAGGACTGACAGGCATGGTGGGGATGGCCCCAGTAATACTCACATCCCTCAGGGGGTGCTCAGGCAGGCCCCAAAGTTAAAGTTCCATGGCAGCCAATATCCCTGAGCACTGGGTTGGGAATGGGAGAGCAGAGATGAAAGCATTTTCAGACCTTGAGGTACACGCATGAAAGAAGCAACTGTTTCTGGGAAGTTTATCTCCCAATTCTTCCAGCTCCCCAGTTACAGATATGCCTGCTAGGAACAAACAGGAGCTGGGAGCCTCCTGCAGAGTACTCTGGCTATGTGGTGTCACTGTCTCTTGGTGTCCTTTGTCAGAACTGCTCAGCGACAGTGTCAGGGGATAATCACTAGTGCTTTGGGACTTTGGGGGTGCAGACATGAGCTATCCTAGCTTCTGCTCTGGCCCTTTCTCACTGAGTCCCTTTCTGGTGCCTCCTCAGCTCTGTGAGGTTCTAAATGAGACAGAAATGACCTGCCAGGCACCTGCACTTGCCCTGGGGCCTGACCACCAGACTGACCTGACTGAGAGACCTGAGGAGTTTGGGTTCATCCTTGACAACGTCCAGTCTCTGCTCATCCTCAACAAGACCAACTTTACCTACTATCCCAACCCTGTTTTTGAGGCCTTCAGTCCCTCAGGCATCCTGGAGCTCAAGCCTGGCACACCTATTATCCTAAAGGTAGAGGGGGGCTGGGAGGAGGGCAGGGAGAGGCTGGAAAAATCCCTGAAAAGGATCCAAAGTCATGGCCTTCCAGAATATTTCAAGACCAAAGTATCTAGTTGCAATCAAGCTGTGGCCTGGAGTTGGTTTTCTCTGGAATCATGCTGAGAGGAAAAGTCTTTAGAGTTCATAGGACATCCAGAACTCAAGTCACCCAATTCCTAATCTCGGTCCCCTAAATTTAGGATCTGGGAGCTCCTTGGCTGCCCTATGCAAACCAGTAAAAGCTCTCATTGGAGTACAGGTGGCAGCTCCTTTCTTTTAGGGGCTGAGGGTTGGGACCACACCTGATGATGCTTAGCTCTATGATTGGTGGTTATGTAGTGCTGGGGCCTTCAGGCCTCCCACATGTAAAGCCTACACCCAGGCTTTTGAGCCATTTCTTTTAATCCTACAAATTCATTCTAACTTAGATGACCTTTGAGCCGCAGATTTTTCTGAGGCTGTATTTTCCGTTGAAAAGAACACTTTAACTGTTGATTTCCCTTCAAGAAAGTATGAACTGATAGTTGTGTCAGTGTCAGGACAGTATGTCACCCATAATGTCAGAATCAATGGCATCTCTCTGCCATTCAGTGTCAGGACCAGTGTCCTCTCCACCAGGGGCCCTGGGGCATTGAGGAAAGGAATCACAAGGGGACTATCCAGGACAAGGTCCTGATTCAGTGTCTTCTCTGTTCCTCCAGGGCAAGAACCTGATTCCACCAGTGGCTGGGGGAAACGTGAAGCTGAACTACACTGTGCTGGTCGGGGAGAAGCCGTGCACTGTAACCGTATCAGATGTGCAGCTGCTCTGCGAATCCCCCAACCTCATTGGGCGTCATAAAGTGATGGTGAGACTACGAAGATACATGCTACACTGGTCAGGCGGGATTATTCCCTGCTGGGTGCCTGGGACTTTCAGAACTATCTCCTACCTATTTCATAGCTTATTTCTCCCCATCCAACTCAGTGTTGCTTCTCCTATACTGGTTCATCCCTTCTTTGTTAGGTGTTACTGCAGGGGAGTTCTAGAAAACAACAGTCTTATGGGATGAGCTGAGAAGTCTATTTCCCTTAGAGGCAAAAACCTGCCAGGTCAACCCCAGTGTGGACTGGGGAGAAGTGTCACATCACCTTCTTCTGGGTTCAGTCTTCTGGGATGAATCTTGGATCCCTACTATGTGCTATTCCCCTATGAGAGCTGTAGTGTCAGCTCCTGAATGTGATAAAGGAAATTCTTTTGTCAAGGGTAGCCACATGTTACTCAGCTCCACTATACTCCTTTATTAGTTCTCAGAGCCAAGGGTAATTCTCTTGGCTGAGTCCCTGCCCTCCTGCCCACTGGCCACCTGCTCTGTCACCAGTACCAGGGGAAACTGCCCTAGGAGAAGCTGCCCCCACCCCAGCTCCTTATTACTTGCTGTGCCCCCCAGGCCCGTGTCGGTGGCATGGAGTACTCCCCGGGCATGGTGTACATTGCTCCTGACAGCCCACTAAGCCTTCCAGCCATCGTCAGCATTGCCGTGGCTGGTGGCCTCCTCATCATCTTCATCGTGGCTGTGCTCATTGCCTACAAACGCAAGTCCCGAGAGAGTGACCTCACGCTGAAGCGGCTACAGATGCAGATGGACAACCTGGAGTCCCGTGTGGCCCTAGAGTGCAAGGAAGGTACTGAGGAGTCCACAGAAAGGCTTGGGCAATAGAATGCATCTGTGAATGTGTTAAAATCTGTGTGCATGTGCTCACGTGCATTTATGTATGTCACTCCAGACAAGCATGCAGACTGGGCAACTGTGGGCAGGCGTGACATTGGGGTGCTCCCTGTAGACCTTGAACTGGCTTCTTTAAGCCAACTTTATCCTTACCATTGTGGGTACCTTTCCTTAAAAGACCAGGCCAGATAACTCTAAGCTCACCTTCCTCTTCTTCATGATGCATTTTCCTATTCTTTTATCCCACACCACACAGAGCTCATTTGAAACTCCTCCAGACACTTTCTAGTGCAGACTCTTGGCCAAGTGGAGCAAATCTCTCCTCTTTAGAGAGACCTAGGAATGTCTTGACATGCCATAGGCCACCTTCAGTCCTTTCTTGCAGTAACAAGGCATGACAGAAGGGTACCCTGAGGTTTTAAACAGTGCCTTATGATTCCTGTTCCTAAAGCACACAATCTTCACCATAAAGTTGTGGTACCAGCTGCACTGAATTTGAATAGGAAATCTAGGAATCAGGCTATACTTCCCTCCCACCCCAGATCCTTTGAGAATCTCCCTGAGTTGTGTTCATGGAGCTCATCCAGCTGGTCATGGGCTCTCACCTCCCACCAGGGAAGCCCTCCTGCCTACCTCACCTCCATCAGCAGCCAGCACAGTCTATCTCTGAGGACTTTTAATGATGGCCTTTTATTTATTTACGCTGTTGCGTTTTCTTCTTTCTAATTAGGTATAGTGATTAGAATCTCTTTGTGTGTGACAGGCATGAGGATGTAGAGTGTTAGAGGTGCTGGTGGCTTTATGGAGAGTTGCAGGTGGAGGGAAGAGCTGACTTCATTCTCAGTTATAGCCAGGCACTCTCAGGAGGAAGGGAGGAGGCATACCAAGGAATTCTGAATGGGGCTCCTGTTTGAATGGATCAGAGTGGGAGAGAGTAGCAGAGGCCAGGCAGGTGTGTCTGGAGAGGGGCTAGGAAAGGTCTTAAGCATCAGACTCTGAGAGAATGGAAGTGATACCTACTGGACAGTGAGGATTGGAATGGGAGCAATTCCATGGACTCCCAGAGCTGGTTCTTAAGGTTCGCAGGGCAGCTTGGGGCCAGGGAAGATGTGCTCTTATATTAAGCTCATTATCAACCTACAAAAGAGCTCTGAAGAGATCCATTTTGGTTATTCACACACACACACACACACACACACACACACACACACCCCACATACAAACCATCATGCCTCTATCAGGAATGTACCATCTAATATACACTTGCACTTTGCTCACACGCACATCCTTTCATGCCCACACAACTCACACATCTGTTTCTCTCAGGATACAGTTATGAGTTTAACCCTGCTTTGGCAACAATACTTAGCCCCAAGGTCTTTGGCTCTCTCTGACCCACACACTTTGGGTAAGATCCACTTAGACCTATGAAGGTTTTGCCTCTCTAACCAAGAACACCAGTGTCCCCAAACTTAGAATCCCAAGTGCCATAGTCCTGTGATGACTGCAGGAGAGGGACAGTTTCTGGGTGGCCATATTGTATCTGTGACAACTGCAGAGCTTGCTGGATTTGGCACTTGCTTTGCAGAACACTCACGCTGCAGTGGGCAAGTCTCTAAGACCACCTTATACTGTGATTCTGTTCTTTTTTTTTTGGGGGGGGTCACACCTGGCAGCGCTCAGGGGTTCCTCCTGGCTCTACTCAGAAATTGCTCCTGCCAGGCTCAGGGGACCATATGGGATGCCGGGATTCAAACCACTGTCCTTCTGCATGCAAGGCAAACGTCCTTGCCTCCATGCTATCTCTCCGGCTCCAATCCTGTTCTTAAATCTGTAGATAAAAGTCAATGTCTATGGTGGTTCTGATTTATTAGTACATGTACATTATCCTGATGGTGTATGCATGCATGACTGTGTGTGCATGTGTCTTTGTGTAAGAACATGTGTATAGGTACATTTATATGTGCACTGGGGCTTACCATCTTCTTTATTGTCATGGGCATCTCTTTGTGGCAGCTTTTGCTGAGCTACAGACAGACATCCATGAGTTGACGAGTGATCTAGATGGAGCGGGAATTCCCTTCCTGGACTACAGAACCTATACCATGAGGGTATTATTTCCAGGCATTGAAGATCATCCCGTCCTCAGGGATCTAGAGGTGAGATGTGGTTCTTCTCTTTTCTTTTCTACCTTGTCCTTTCCCACTATGCACGCCATGATTTCAGGACAGAGAAAACTGGCAGCTCCTTCTTCTCTAGTCCTGACATGTGATGGTGAGGGGAAAAAATGTTAGGAGGTGTCACAAGCTGTTTCTGATCTCCCTTCAGGCCTCTACTCTTGTCATTACCATCAGTCCCTCAGGAGGCAAGACCAAGCCAGAGATCCTCAGAGCTGAGATGGGAGGTGGGCTTTGCATATCAGGTTGTAGTGGATGCCTTGAGAGCTGACTGGAAGTGGAAGCTCCTCTTTCCAGAACAAGGGCATCTGATTTCTGTAGGAAGAAACAAGAGATCAGCAGAGGAAGGCATGGAGGTCATAGACCCTGGGATTAAGAAACCACAGTAGAAGGCTTTTGCCACTTAGTTGGTACTTGTTGTATGTCTGTGGGAAGGCTAAGTGGAGATGGGAAGGGAATGATGAAAACATAACTGTCATTTGTACCAGCAGGGACGGCATCTCGGGAACATTTTATCCCACTTATGGTCTAGCATAGTATCTGGCTTATGCATTTATTCATATTTCCCTTTGTTCCAAAAGGGATTTGGCATGACTGTTAAGACAAATACCAGAGCAAAATGAAAAATATAAATGTGAGGAAGCAGGGGTAAAATAATACCCTTAAAGAAGAGCCACGGTTAGGTGACTGTACACAGTGCATTCTAGTCCAGTTGCAAGTACGTGACATACATACTTACATTTTCATCTGAACACGCATGTCTAGGTGTAGGGAACAACAGCCAAAGAGAACCTAGTGGTTGTCTGGGGTGCATAGCTTGGAGGAACAAGGCCAACTATTGAGTTTACACAGTCTTTGGATTCTGAGCTCCCAATGACAAGTCTGTGGCCATGACCTTGGGGGTGCTACTTCTGTGTCATGCTAGAAAGCCTTTCCAACATCAAAAATCTGCAACCCCAACAATAGTGGGGAATAAGAGGAATCCTATAACTTATCTCTCCCTGAGAGCAGATGTAGGCTATTGCAGAGAGTTGCATGGTTTTGCAGGTACCACCCCTAGGGACTGACTCTGTGTTCTCCAAATAGATATAGAGTCTGTGTCATTCTGCAGTAAACTTGGTAAGTCCCCATGGACTTTGGAAATCACACACAGTTCAATGTTTGTTTGTTGAGTACTGTTGTATGTGTATGTGTGTGTCTATGTATTAGCACATACATGCACAGTATCAATCCCATAAGGCACTTATATGGATTTTTAGGGCTGGGTTCTATGTCCATAGTGTAACATACCTCTTTTGACTCTGCATTTATGTCCATATGCAGAATAAATGATCATCTTAGACAATTCCTGACTTCTGATGGTTTGACTACACAAATTTTCTATCCCACATTGAGCCTTGATTTCTCAGTGAGGTGCACAACCCTGAAGCCCTGCCCAGCAAGCCTGCCTCTATAAGGAGAGGCAAGCAGGAAGAATACCCTGAGTGCCCTAATGCCCATCCTCATTCTCTGGCAAGCAGCCAGCTCTATGCTTCCCTGCAGTGCCACCCAACCTTGACTTCCTTGCTTACCAATATCTCAGGGTCTCAAACTGAGCCTTCTGGGACTTAGTAGGAGTCTTTGCTTAGCCATCTCTTTTCTTTGTCCAGAGTCCCAGAATCAGTCTAGTCTCAGAAACTACCTCTTTGTACACAGGAAACACAGCCCAGCCTTTGGGCTGCACATAGAGAAAATGTGAAGCCAACACAGCCCATTCAGAACCATTCTAACCCTCCCTTCCCCTCAGCTTATCTGTTTATTTTGAGGTATGGAGTGAATGAACCCGCCAAGGCCTTCTGAAGGCCTCTGAGATTCAGCTCTGCTCTCCCCAGCTTTCCTTTTTGTCTATATCTAGAAATACCTACTCTAGCTCTTGCTGAGTAAACATAGTTCAAGTAAGCAACTTCTATACTATCTCATTATTAACTCATTCCCTACCTTGAATCACAAGTTCACAATTAAGTCCTTTAAGAAGCAGCAAAGGGGTGTGTGTTACCCAGACAAATGTGCTGTTAGGGTTGTCAGAGAGCTAAGTGGAGCCAAGGGAGATTGCTTAGAGTCTAAACCTAAACCCTGATGAATGGGCTAACATGGTGTCACTGGAATCCCTAAGATGCGCTGAGTGGATGCCCAGATCTACCTCTAACCCACCTGCTGTCTGCTTTCTGAATGAAGCTCACAATCTTTATTCTGACTGCAGCTGCAACCATGGCCTGCTCCATGAGGGGAGAGCTGCTTGGTCTCCTTGCTGCCCACCAAGGAGGGAGCAGCCAGACTCACTGCTCTCTCTGACCAGAATCCCCTGAGATGGATAATGGTCAGGTGCAGCCGGAAGTGAGCTGTTTAATTTGTATGGCAAATCAGACTTCATTTTCCTTAATCACTATGGCTTCCCTTTTCACATATCAAAAACCTACCTGAGTGGGAAGAAACTATGGATAGGCTCTCTACCCCAACCTATTCTCTACTCATGGGTGGTTCATTGCTTTCTAATAAAGACTGTGACTCTGGTGACTTCTTCCCACCACCTCCCATTGTAAAAAGATCCCCAGACACGTGTTTCATTTCTCCAGCTTAGTTTGGATTATTTTCTGTGGCAGTCCTGTTCTAGACTCACTTCCCCTTTCCCCTCAGGATTGGGGTGATAGTAATTAACTTCCAGAATGTTCTCTGTATTCTCAGAGGAAACTTGGTACCCATAAAATGTCCCTCAGTGATCCTGAAAGCCACCATACCTCCTTCTATGAATATGACTATGCCACACAGATTCTATAAGAAATTAGACTGCCTCTGTTTTCAAGGGTTTTTTATTTGTTTGTTTTTAGCAACAAAATGTTTTTTAGTGGGTAGTGGGAAGGGGTGTCTTTTGTGATGCTCAGGGTCCTTCCTTAGAGATACTCCTGGAAATATTCAGTCAACCAGGCTAGACAGTTTGATGCTCAGGCACAAGGATGTGTCATTGTTTGAAACCTGCAATGCCAGGACTATCAGGGTCACACCCAACAGTGCTGATGAAGGGGGCTTGTAGCTGGGGATCTAGCCAAGGTCTCAGGCTTGTAGACTATGTCCTCTGATCTCTGTTCCATCTCTCCAGCCCCACAAATGTTTGCATGTACCATGTTATAGCTTGTAGTACGTTTCCTTTCCCTGGAAGGTCATTTGGGTCATCTGTATCTGCTGCATTTTGTGGATTTGTACCTCTGACAACAGAGCTTTGGGTTGCTTCTACCTGTGGACCATCATAAATCACATTGCTTCGAATGGGATGTGCAAATATTTCTTTGAACCACTGCTTCTTATTTTAAATTATATATCTGCAGAGGTGACTTTTCCTGATTCTATTTATCACACTGATTGAGGACAGAAATGAATGGGATTCTCCCACAAGAACCAGGGTTTGGGCAGGCTCCAGCTTACTATGTTTATACAACAACCTTGTATGAAACATTCTCTTCTCAGATATTTCCAGTTCCATCTTGCCAGCAGAAACATTGTTCTCAGTCAGTTTTCTGAGTATAGCAATCATCCCAGGAGAACTACTGACTAATCTAAAGCAGTGTTACCTGATGTTTGGGGGTACTAGAATGCAAGCCCACTGGCTGGTATGAGTCACAAATGCAGATAGAGATGGAAATATCCATTAATAAAGGCTGTCGGAAAAATAAGCTTCCTCACCCTCTCTTTTATGACCATTTACTGAAATATAGGCATTTGGAAAAAGGGCTTCTGAAACACTTGTTCACCCAGCAGTTGTTTAAAAGTAGAGTCCATGGTCGGTCGGTCCCCTATCCCAGTTTCAACCCTTTATTGCTTTTTAAACTCTAACCTTTGGGTTACCATTAAAATTTACTCTCCAGTTTTATATTCAGGCTTTCACCCAATGATCAAACCATCTATTAAAGAAAGGAAGTCTTGTTCAGGGGTGGCATGGGCTTAGCGAAGTGGGAGTGGCAAGCTACAAAAGGGGAATTGTTCTGAATCTCCTTACCAAGAGGTTTTGCTTGTATCTCCCCCTTCTGCTCATTGTGCCAAAGCAGTCGTGAGCTTGGTGATTCTCAAACTCAAGAGATCTTGGAGAAGCAACAAATGGAACAGGGAAAGGAGCTCATCAAACCATCTCTATGTGTGCCAAGTACAGTACATGCATCATTTTATTTAAGGTCCATAAAACCTTGGCATGCAGGTCTCTGTGCTTATATAGAGGAGGCCAGAGAACCACAGGGACCAATCAATCTTCTGCACAAGAGTTAGTCTCTGTCCTTCTCAGACTCTCACTACTGCCTGACCAGATACTCTTTCCCTGCCAGCAGTTTCACCAAACCTCTTTACTATAGGCCTCTCTATAGCCATGCTGTGGATCAAGAATCTCAGGGCTCCCTCACTAGCTTCCCTATCTAAAATCATGACAATAGCTCCTCATAGAACCCAGGGCAGAGGAACACAGGGAGCCTTGCCAAGTTTTGCACCAGTTCAGTCAGTGCATGCCAGGGAACAGCTCTGGGACTAGGCAATGCATTGTCTGTTACTGCCTAGAAAAATTGGAGATTCTGTTGTGTACAGAGGCAGGAAGGGCAGATTTGCTGTTGTTATTATTTAGTGATGCTAGGGATTGAATCCAAAGCCTCTTGCTTATAGAGCAAGACAAATACGTTGCCGGTAAAGGGCAAAGGTGAAAAGAATGTAACCATAGAGTGGTGACCTTATTGATTTGGGGGAGAGCCATTAGAAGTCAGACAGTCAGGACATTTGCATCTGGTGCTGCAGAGCAAGGCTAGGCTGTCATATTTGTCATGGTGAAGCAAGGAAGCTGGGGAAGCAGGCAGAAGGCAGGCAGGATTGGAAAGTGGGATGAGGATGAGGGCTCTCCAGGAGAGACTGCAGAGAATCCCTATCACATAAGAACTTCTTTTCAACATGGCCCTTCTGATTCCAGCATCTCTTTGGTATCTCTTGCAGGGGCCAGTAAAGACTCTCACATTTGCCCACTTTCCTGTTTGCTGTGGATACCAGGAAGTGAGAGTTCCCAGGTGCACTTCTCCACTGTTCCAGGGTCTCCAAGACTCTAGACTTGGCCTACTGGCCATAGGGCCAGTATCTGACTTGTCTCTGTTATCCTGCTAGAACCTGATTTCCAAGTCTGGAACCCCAGGGCTACGAGAAATAAATGGCAGGAATGTGCCATCTGCACATTTGCCACCATCTACATCCTGGGCTGCCTCTGTCTTCCTAATTTCAAACCTCAAGAGCAGGGATTACCAGGAAGATTGGACCTGTCAACCTTTTTTAGAACCAGAATCACTGAGTGGTCCTATTGAGAGATCCATCTTCCTTAAACCACAGAAGATACTCCCAATAATTGTACCTGGGATAACTGTAGTTTCTCTGAATTGTCCCAGGGCCATCCTGCAGGTGGGGTGTCAAGTTTACCCACTTTGGGAAACAAGAGTGTAGAGGGAAGCAGGAAGAAATGCCCATCCATCTCTGACTCAGCCACACACCTAGGCCTTCTGTGCCCCTAAAAAGTCTCAGAGTAGGAGCAGTCAGGGCCAGTGATGACACCTCTCCCCTCTTGGCCAGGATGTCTTGAGAGAGGGGGCAGTATTTGTATATGAAGTGCATGGAACTGTGCCTGGCTCAGGTAATACAGACAGACCTGTGAATGTAGCATCTGCTTCCTTCCCAGGGAGAAACCCCACAGCTAGTAAATGACTGTGACAATGCACTCCAGTGTCACTGACTCTTGAAACTGGAAGGGGTCCCCAGACAGTACAAACGGGCCCTCATGGAGATATTCAGCCAACCAAGACATCCAGTGCTTGAACCTGACCTGCTCAGTGCTGAGGACCATCTCAGTAGTATAGAAGGCAGAACAGTAGGGTCTCCTCTCACTCCAGGTCCCCAGATATCCCTTTCCCCATGACCTTCACTCACGAGAAACTCCCTTCCGGATGCAAATGCAGAGTCAGGATGGTTTAAAAAACCTTTGAAGGAATCACCCAGCATAGCCTCTTAGGTGTCTGACTCTTCGGTCCATGCAATTATCAGTAAGTGGCTGTGTTATGAGCAATGGGAATGGCCTGTTATGTGGGTGCCATCAAGGGCAAGGTTGCAGCCTCTCTGCCAACCCAGCTGCTTTTGGGGTTCAGGTTGTCTTGGTCACACTCTCTGAAGCCTGCTGGCAGCTAGCTCTGTCACAGGCTCATGTCTGTTTGGTGCATGAGTCTGCCTTGTCCCTCACAGGGGTTTCCAGCAAGCAGGGCAACAGTGCTCAGGTGTTTGTAAGAAAACCTTAGATGCTAGAGTCAGAGGGTTCAGGAGATTCTTCAGTTTTGTTCTTGCCTCCTGTTCTCTAGTAAATGAATTTGGGGCACCAGAATACTAAAGACACTTGCCTAAGTGTGAGAACATGGGGGAACATGGTGTGGGAATGTCAGAGCCTATAAAGAGCCCCCCAGTCTTAGCTTGGGATGGGCACTGATCTATTCATATGACCCATGAATCAGACTGGCCAGCTCTGAGTTAGTGGGAGTTTGGTTGGGCCATTCCTGGGCTTGGCCTCCTAAAGTTCTTCATGGAGGGCTTGTGGGGTTAGTTTTAATAAAAAGATACCCCCCCTTTCTTAGGCTACCTCCAGTGGTACTTACGGCTTGTTCCTGGCACTGAATCCAGGGATCACTTCCTGTGAGAAATCAAGGAGCAGATGGGGATCAAACTCAGTTGGCTAAATGCAAAATAAATCCTCTACATGCTATATCTTCTTTCTGCCCCCTAGGGAAGCCCCTTTAGTTCTGAACTTGCATTAAGAGAATCAAAGCTATGCAATCAGGGGTGGGGTATATCATATATGTTTCCCTGGACTGTCCACTGTGATTCCTGAGCACAGAGCTAGGAATAAGCCCTGAGCACCATCAATAGCAACTCAAAAATGAAAACAAGGGGCCCAAGCAATAGCACAGCAGGGAAGTCTTGCATGCTGCTAACTCAGGTTTGATCCTGGCATTTCATGTGGTTCCCAGAACCTACCAGGAGTCATTCCTGAGTACAGAGTCAGGAGTAACCACTGAGTACCACCAGGTGTGGTCCCCAAAGCCAAAACCAAACAAAAACAACAAAAAAAACAATAGCAAAAATGAAAAGTGTGCAGTCACTTCTATGGGTCACTCCTATGGCTTCAAATTGGCCTCTCCCTTTTAGGGACCTGACCTTGTGTCCCACCCCCACCCCATCACCCCTCACAGGTTCCTGGCTACCGGCAGGAGCGAGTGGAGAAGGGCCTGAAGCTTTTCGCACAGCTCATCAACAACAAGGTGTTCTTGCTCTCTTTCATCCGCACACTGGAGTCCCAACGCAGCTTCTCCATGAGGGATCGTGGCAATGTGGCCTCGCTCATCATGACTGTGCTGCAGAGCAAGCTGGAATATGCCACTGATGTGCTCAAGCAGCTTCTAGCCGACCTCATCGATAAGAACCTGGAGAGTAAGAATCATCCCAAGCTGCTGCTCCGAAGGTGAGGGGCCCTGCTGTCACAAGGGACTCCAAAAATTAGGTGTTGGTCCTTCCAGAGACTGGGTTGCTTCCCAGGCCTCCTTGGAAGAGCTGGCCCAGATGTCACTTGTTCATGGCTCCTCAGTTCTACCTACCAATTCCTTCTCTCCCATATCTATTCATTTCTCTCTCTAAGCCCTTCTCCCTTGATTTCTCCTGGAGTTATTCTCTGGGACCTCTTCAGAGGTCATTTTTCCCATCCCTTGACATGATTTTATCAGTGGTTATATTTGGGCCTCCTTGGGAACCCACCTCATAGGTTCCTGAATCACCCCACTTTAGGACCTAAAGTGGTGCTACTCACAAGCAGGCAGGCATGGGGGAAGGGAATCCCTCAGTTTTCCTGTACTCTGAGCCACACCTACCAGGTTAAGCCTGGTAAAAGTAAACACAAAGTAAACACAAACGCAAAGTAAACACAGCTTCAAAGACCCTGGAGCTTGCTGGAAACAGCCTCACTGGTGGGCCCCACACCCATGGGAGCAGAGGCTGTATTTATAAATAAAGCCATGGAGGTGCATAGACAGTTCTTCCCATTTTTGAGAAGCCCCAATCCAGCCTGTGTTAAAAGGCCCTGGGGCTGGAGCAATAGCACATTGGTAGGGCATTGTTTGCCTTGCACTTGGCCAACCTGGAATGGACCCCAGTTCGATCTTGGGCATCCCATATGGTCCCTGATCCTGCCAGGTGCGACTTCTGAGTGCAGAGCTAGGAGTAACCCCTGAGCACCACCAGGTCTGACCCAAAAAGAAAAAAAAAAAAAGAAAGAAAAAGCTCTGTGACAGCATGTGGGATAACATAGAGCCCATAGGTACACAGCACCAGCCATGAGTTGAGCTCCCAGAATGCCTCCTCTGGGCAGATACCAACAATTTCCCAGGGTTTCAGTTCCTGGGAAAAACAGACTCCCTTTCTGCCAGTTCTCCTATTTGGGTGGCTGCCCAGGGGCTCTCACGTCCTCCAGGTAAACTGTCATTTGCCTCAGGCAGATGCATTTAGAAAATGCATGGCAGGCCATGCAGTGCCTGCACTGTCCAGTTTGTAGCTGTGCCTCCTCCACATCCTCAGCCTGCCACCCTCAGACTCAGGGTCTAAGGCAGGGCCCCCAGCTTGGTGCACATAAAGGCTTTCAGAAGTGTTTACTGCAGGCTCTTTCCTGGTTATGGCAGACTTGCTCCTGCACAGCTGCAAAAGGTTGCTGCTACCTGCCGGCGCAATCCTACAGCTTTGCAAACAGCAAGGTAGATCATTTTGATTTTTGTTTTACTTTCACCGTGCTGCCCCCTGCCAGCCTAATTCTAGGGCTCCCACCACCAATTTCCCGGCGTGGTTTCGCTTGGTGTCTGTGTGGCTCCTCCCCTCCTCGCCCACCCTCTCTCCCAGCTGCCCGCTACCCTTCTCCTTTTCTTCTCCTGGACCCTGGAGGCAACCCCCTCCTTTCCCTCTTTTCTTTTCTCGGCTTCATGGTGTGCTGGCAGCTGCCCAGCTGCCTCAGAATTTTAGTTTCTCCTCTCTCCTGGTCCCAGCAGCCTGCTCTACTCTCAAAACATCCTTGGACAGGCTGTTTTCACCCTCCTGCTGGACAAGAACTGGGCATGTATTTTAATGCTTTGTGCATTCCCCAAATGGAAGCAACCGGAAGTGTTGTGTGGACCTGGACACGGCCACCACTGGGTCTTTATCCCAAACCAAAAGAATCAATGAGCTTGGGTGGCAGCATAGAAACACAGACTCTAGGATGTCTATGGTTACAAAGGAAATAGTAGGAGGGTCCTTGCAGGAATTTCCAAATGAAACAGAATTGTCCTTTGAGAGAAGATGATTTAGGTCTCTTTGAATGAGAAGTGTATAGTTTCATGTTGTTCTCAGCTCTTGGGGTATGTAGTTTAAGTGAGGGGCTGAGTCTAGTCTAGCTGGCCTTATAGCCATGTTCCTTACTTTCTTGAACAGCCCCTGCCAATTTAGGGATTGGTCTTAAGTTAGTCTTAGTGAGTCTTTCCCATGGTTTCTGTTTTTCCTTCTTCAGCCAAAGGAACACACCTCTTGGGACAGGTCTCCGGAGGTGGGACCATGGAGCTAGCTGTTCAGTATGGTAGCCCTGGGCCATCCTGGCATGTTTCATGTCCCAGTTTATTCATAGGTTCAGTGTGGTCTTTCCCCAAGCTGCATTTCAAGTGTGTGGAGAATACCAAGGCTAGGATTATGCAAGGTGTTTGGATGGTCATAGAATTTTCTTATCTCCAGAAAGGCTGTTGGACAGTTGTGTTTCAACATATTTACCACCACCACCCTCCCCACAAACTCCCTTGGAGACCTGATGCTCCAACTTGGTTGGCAAAGCTCAGGCTACCATTATGGGATTTCTGGGAATCCAAGATAACCCATAGCTTCATGGAGTTTCAAGAGTCCCAGCCAGCCTTAAGCCACTTTTCCCTGCCTTTCCAGACCTGGGGTCTGACCTTCTGCTTCTGTCTTTCTCTTGCTTGTCTGTGTCCTTCGGTGATGGCGACAGGACCGAGTCAGTGGCTGAGAAGATGCTGACCAACTGGTTCACTTTCCTGCTCTACAAGTTCCTGAAGGTTCGATCCATTTGTGTGTGTGTGTGGGGGGGATGTTATGGGAAATCTCTGACTTGGACTCAGTTTCTCTGCCAGCCTGGGAATGGGTCTGCATCCTCCCTACATCTTCTGTGGTCCAGCAAGTCTAAAAGGCCCAACTACTAAACAACTCCATCAAGAAATGGAGACCCCCTCTCATTGAGGAGGCTGATTTGCTTGTCTCCAAAGACAGGAACCTGTGGAGAATTCTGGATGGAGAGACAATCCCACAGGCTTTTGCACTTCCTCAGGGCAGGGAAACCAGTCTCTTTGTTGTCCAAAGCCCAATTCCCAGTTTCCGCTCTTCATCTCTCCACTTCTGGGCTTCCTACCCCTTTTCTTAATGCCTCTCCCAGCCCCAGACCTCTTGAGGCTGATAAGGAACCTGCAGGTTTAGAGGGAGCCTCTGTGGCACCAGATAAGCCCAGGTTGCTTAGGAGGTGGGAGAGGTGCTCGACTTCCCATTATGAATAAGGTGCTCACACCTTATCTGACCTCTATCTGGCAGAGGACTGCAGGAGAGTAGGTAGGTGTTGGGAATAAATAGAGAAAGTCCCTAAAAGGTGGAAGAAAATAAGCAAGAGCTCTGGAGGTTGGAAGGACTGAAGGGGAGAAGACACCAGTGTCCCTATGAACCTGGAGGAATGTATGTGTCTAGGAGACCATTGAAATGGCAAAATAAAGTCTGGAAAAGAAATATAGAAATGAAGGTTCTTGCCTTGCTTGCAGCCAATTGAAGTTTGGTCTCCAGTACCACAACTGGCCCACTGAGCCCCACCAGGAATGATCCCTGAGCCAAGAGTCAGGAATAAGTCCTGAGCACTGTTGGGTTACCCCCAGAGTAAACAAAATATTTCTTTCAACCTGAGATGTCTGTCTACTTGCAGCTTTTTCCTTCCTGAAGAAGTTTATGTGCTCTCTTTCTTTCTTTTTTTTCCTCTCTCCGCCCATATTTGTCTAAATAAAACTCTTTTAGCTTCCCTGTATTAGTCCTATCCCTGAAAAAAAAAAAGCATTACTAAAATTAAATGAAAGCAGGAGAAAAAAGGAGAAGAGAGCAGCCTATTGGGGTTCATGCACATGGACCAATGGTTCTCCTCTGTGTCCAGGAATGTGCTGGGGAGCCCCTCTTCTCCCTGTTCTGTGCCATCAAGCAGCAGATGGAGAAAGGCCCCATTGATGCCATCACAGGCGAGGCCCGCTACTCACTGAGTGAGGACAAGCTCATCCGGCAGCAGATTGACTACAAGACGCTGGTGAGAATCCCATGACCTGCGCCATGCCATAGTACTCTTGCCATGTCCTCTGCCCAATATGAGGGAGGGCAGAGATCCTGAGAAACCATGTGATTGGTGTCCCCTGCATAAGGCCCCCATGTTCCCTCTGTACACTCAGTCCGAAAGAATCTGGGTCTGGAGGTTGAACTCTCTGTAGCACTGTTATTGGGGATCTAGATTCCTCGCCAACAGCTGACTGACAGTGAATGACTCTGGCTGACTGTTTACCAGTTTGGACCATTTACTCCTTACAGAGTAGAGATCTGGGGTGTGGTGTGATGTGGTGTGGCATGTGTGTGTACACATGCATGTGTGTGTGCATGTAAACTGGGGGTCCCTACGAGGCTAGGATCTAGCACAGAGGAGAAGAAACCATGAATTCCTGGCTCTGAAGTCTGCCTGGTTTCAGCTGAAATCTCTCTGTGCTGGGGCTGTAGGGTACAAGAAGTTTGTGTAGAGATCACAGGTTCTGGCACATTTAGACTCTTGTGAAAGCTCATTCAATGTGGCTAAACAGGGCTGAAACCTGAGCTGCCCTGCATGGCAATCCTGGTTGGGAGATTTGGGGGGGCATAAACCCTAATCTAAGTTATAAAACTGTGGAAAGGGGGAACCAGAGAGATAGTATAGCAGGTAGGGTTTTTGTTTTACACAAGGCGACCTGGGTTCAATTCCCAACATCTCATATAGTCCCCCAAGTGCCACCAGGAGTGGTTCCTGAGTGCAGAGCTAGGACTAATCTCTGAGCATTGCTGCGTGTGACACAAAAACAACAACAAACAAATAAAAAAATGAAAAGGGGGAAATGTTGGGGATGGAGAAATATTAAGAAGGTAAGGAGATTGCCCAATTTGATCTCTAGAACTGAATATGGTCCCCTGAGCACTGCCAGGAGTGATCACAGTTGAGCACAGCTGAATGTGGCCCAATACACACACCATAAAAAGTAGATAATCTGGACTGAAGAAGGATAACATAGCTGAGATCACACAGCTATCCTCAAATGTGCTTTGTAAGCAAGAAGCCATGCTCTATCCATAGTATCCCATGATGCCCTGAACACTGCCAGAAACAACCTCCAAACATAAAGCCAGGAGTAGAACCTAACATTGCCAGGTGTAGCCCCCAAACTACAAAAAGTAGGGTAATCCTAGAATGT
Organism: Suncus etruscus; assembly: GCF_024139225.1. Lineage (NCBI taxonomy): Eukaryota > Metazoa > Chordata > Mammalia > Eulipotyphla > Soricidae > Suncus > Suncus etruscus. The sequence goes on along the minus strand of NC_064848.1, from coordinate 141,306,106 downwards.
ATGAAAATGAGGATAGGAAATGTGGCCCTGCCACCACTTTCCAGTGGTCCCTGTCCCCTGGATTCCTCCTAGATTCCGTTCCAGAGATGGTTATCAAACTTTCTTTGATAGAATTATAAGTCCCACTGGGCCTTCTTCAGGAAAGGGAATAAGGTGTGAAAAGAATGATCAATTTAAAGATGAGCAGTTGGGGTGATGGGAGACATTCCAAAAGGACTGCATGAGAGAAAAAATTAGAGAACAGAGGATGACGGTACATGACCATGCACTCAGCAGAGAACTGAGCCTTCTAGAGCTAGGAAGAAGCCTTGAATGAGGAATGAGTCCCAACTTCAAGGTTAACTTGGGAGAAAGTTCACTGCTGCTTTGCAGTCATGTAACCCACTGAGGCACTCCTATCCTCCTCTCTTCAGAGGGCCTGAACCCACAAAATGCAAGTGTCAAAGACACTCTTGCTGTGAGAGACCCACTGATGAGGCTGGGAAGGAACAGTGTGTGCGTGGCGTTACCTTACTGGCAAAGTTCCAGCTTCTGAGTCAACTGAGAAAGAGCGGACAGTTCTAGAATCAGAGAGTTTCTCAATGAGTACTTGATACTGGTTTTCTCCCCCACTTCACCCCATTCCCTCTTTCTTTCACCTTATAGCAGCTTACCACACCATCCTCAACCCCAACCCCATTGACAACCATGAGCTGTCACCATGTTCTCTTCCAGAGCAAAGCACCCTGTGCTCCAAGACCATGGGAACTAGACTTCTGGATAATATTCTTGAAGAAAATATAGAGCCCTGGGAATAGGGCAGAGAAGTGTATCTGGGAAATGACCCTGGTTTTGCATAGAAATTTGTATTTTATCCATTCATAGGTGGCAGAGGGGGGTACATATGAAGGCTGGGAAGAGGGGAAGGAGAGGACCATAAGGACATAAGGACACACAGGACCATAAGGAAGGGCCACACACAGGAAGAAGAGGGAATCCAGTGAAGTGGACAGAATCAGCTCTAGCCTAGAACACTTTCAGTTGAGGGTGGCAGCCTGGTTTTGGGCAAGAGGGAGATGGATGTACCCTAGAGATGGGCCCTCTAGAGTCCATGTAGAGTGAAGGGCTAGGTGGAGCTGGAACTGGGCTGGCAGGATCTCAAGGTCTGTTGTAGAGAGTTCCCCAACAACACAGGAGCCCTAGAGAGTGCCAGATGTTCATTTAGAGCCTGCTGCATTGTGTGTGCTCCTGAGAGGTCTCTAGAATGCTAGCTTCCCACTCAGTGGTCTGCTGGAATGCTACGTGACCATATGGGAGCTGGCTTCCTGGAGAATCTCAGGTCCCCAACCTACAGTTTGCTTCAGTCTCTTAGTAAAGGCCTCTGAGGTCCCATCTATCTTGGAGTTGGAGAGGCAGCAGGGAAAATTGCCAGACACTTTACTCCAAAACTAGGAGCAATGGGAAGGGAATGCAGATGAATTTAGAGGGAGAAGGTCTGAGGAAAAGAACTCCTGGGTGGAACTATGATGTGGCCCATTGGAGACTCTTTTTCTTCTCTGGCCACCCTGATGCATCCCGTGGAATTGTTGGTGAGATGTTTTCTGAGTCCATGGCATGAATGGAAGGGCAAATAGAAATGCTCAGAGTCAACTCAACTTCTTAGTCCCTTGGGGATACCCAGGAAAAGTTATAAGAAGCCTGGGGGAGACTGACCCCTTTATACTCCTTGTACTACCTCACCCCTCTCTACATACACATAGGGGTCTAGAAGCCAGGATGGCAGAGTTTAGAGATGGTTCTTTAAGCCTCTATCTAAGTAGTCACAGCAAGAAAGTCCTAGGGAAGGGAAAATAAAAGAAAGGGCAGAAAAGCCCAGGAAGAGGATGTGTTCTTGGAGAGGCTACAAGCCCAGACTTCCTCGGGGCTCTGCTTTCAGTTTAGGATCTAAAGTGGGTGAAAGTGTGGTTTATGACTCCAGGAGACTTTGGCTTCTCCCTGGAATGACCAGGCCCCTTGAAGCCCAAGGCAGTCTGGCTGCTAATGTAAGACTGGAGGGTGGGGTGCTGATTGCCACCACATGGTGGGGATGGGACTGTGGGGTGGACTGTTGGTTGATTTCAGTCTGCAAACCAGAAGCATGGGTGAGAGTGTCATGAAAGTCAAAGTAGGCTCAGCAGCCAGGTCAGAAGATAGAGGGGAGCCCAGAATAGCAGGCCCTTGGGCGTCAATCACCGCCCTTGGATCTCCTCCCCCTGGATCCCACATTCTCCTTTCAAGCAGAGAGCAAGAGGCTTTGCTAAAAAAGCAAGGGAGGAAATACTTTTTGGAAACAACCCAAAACTTTTTAAAGGAAATAATATAGTTTGGTGCTTTCAGCAGTCTTTAACTCTTCCAACTGGTTCCAGCAAGAGAGACGGAGGCTGTGAGCCAAGCAGGGCTTCTCCTGTGTGGAGTTTTAGGGCCACAGCCAGGAAGGGATCACGGGTAGCCTGAGCTGGCAATTTTACTTTTTAAATGGCATTTCTTATTTTTTGAAGACAATTAAGACTTCTTATAGATTCTCCAGTTGGCCCCAAACCATTAGAATAAGTGAGGTTTGGAAATTGTGGAAGATGGGAGCCAGATGTGAAAGAGAAAAGGGGGGAAAGAGCAGAGAGAAGGAGGGAGGGAAAGAGAGAAGGGGAGAAAGAAACATGTGTGCATGGGTTGGGTGAGAACTACAGAGTGATGGGGCTTGAGAAGGCTGCTGAGATGGAGCCACACGTGTGTGTGTGTGTGTATGCATATATGTGTGCATGCAAGCGTTATGATTACACTCATTTAGGTCCTCCCTATTCCTGTTCATTCTGCTCCATCTCTTTCCTCCATGGACAGAGTGTCTTCACGAAGCCTGTAGTAACCAGCAGAACAACAGCAGCTTCCTTTCTTGCTCCTGTAACAACTCAGAATTCTGAGATCATCTTACTTCCTGACTGCACTGGAAGGAGGGCAGAGAGCTGGACTGGAACCTGATTAGGCTGGGCTGGCCACACTCTTACCCAGCCCACCTTGTCCAGGAGAAGCCATGGAGCCAGAGACATCCCAGAGACAGCAGGGAACCTTTCCTGCTCTCCTCATGCACTTCCTTTCTCTTCACTCAGATCCTGAGCTGTGTCAATCCTGACAGTGCCAATAGTCCCGAGGTCCCTGTGAAGATCCTCAACTGTGACACCATTACTCAGGTCAAGGAGAAGATTCTAGATGCCATCTTCAAGAATGTGCCCTGCTCCCACCGGCCCAAGGCTGCAGATATGGACCTGGGTGAGTACCAGCCCAGCCTCCAGGCTGCTCACAGACTGTAAAATAAAATACCAGAGTTGTGAGATCACTGCAGGCACTGCGTTTCTAAAACCCATGCAGATGGGTCTGAAGAAGTAGGATAGAGGCAAAGAAATAATAAGTCAAGCCAGTCAGGAAAGAGTAATGGAGTCAGTGACTTCTCCCTAGTGCTGTCTGCCTGAGCCAAAAGGCAGAATTCCTCTTTATTCATTCAACCAATTCCCAATACAAGGACAGGGAAGGTGGAGTAATCCAGGTGGGCTTTTACATATCAAAAGAGGGATTTAAGGGAAAGAGGAAGATTGGGAAAAACTTTGTTTTAGGTTAGTAGCTGGATGTCATCTTACAACAGACTACATTAAAAAAAGATCTTTGGCATCCTATGGTAGAATAGCAGCATGCAGGGAGCAGAGCAGGTTAATGGCTGGCTGTGAGAATGGGCAGTTTAGTGGCTAAGGGAGTGGGCAGTTTAGTGGCCATGGGAAGCATACAAGTTCCTCCCTCACAATCATGGGGGGGGGGGTCGTGCCTTTATGTCCCTCAGGAGTCCATATGTTGACTTTCTACCTCCACCAGAAGTGCTCTCATGGCACCCAGAAATCAAAGAAGGTGCCTTCATGCCACATGCAAACAGAAAGCAGAAAGGGAGCAGCAGTCTGCTGATGCTGGTGGGTTGTTTCAGCAGTGTGGGGACTCAGAGATGTCCCATCTATGCTGGAGGGCACTTAGAGTCATTCTGTCAACTCCTTGGTTCTGACCACAGCCCTGTTGGTATTCAGGCTCCTGCTGTTCCTTCTACTCTAGGCCTGTCACATTTTCTTACTACCTTAGGCTTGAGGGATCTGGGCTAGTAATGGAGGCTATAGACAACCTGGAAAATGAACTTTCATTTCTTTGGGCAGCAGGAGACTCCTCCAGGGAAAAGTTCCCTGGAAGTCCGCAAACACAAGGTACACAAAAAAAGTATAACCTGTTCATAGAAGGGGATGCTCTAAGGATGTGCCAAATATAGATTTATAAAGAAGACATCCTGGGGGAAACACTACAGTGGGAGCCCCAGAAACCAGAGAGTTCAGTGTCTGCTAAAGAGAAGTGATGGGATTCTGGGGCTCAGCCATGTTGTTACCACCATGTCCTGGCTGCATGACTTTGTATAGTTGGTTTAGCCTTTCTGTAGTACCTTTGTTCTCTTGCCTGGAAGGTGGGGACAGTAAGAATGCTGGCTTTATAGTAAACATGAAATGAGATCATGTGGGTAAATACCTCTTGAGAGGCCCCTAATACCCACCTGGCCTAACCCATCACCCATTTTTAGTATCAGTGACTGCCTTCACTGATGATCAGGATAATCTCAAATAGAAAAATATTGTTTGTATCTATTGGTCCTGGGCATGGAGAGCAAGGCGGGGGCATGTGCTTGGGTCTAGAATTTGTGACAACAGAGGGGTGGGAGAACCTCCAGGCATTCCCCTAATCTATCCATCTGGCCCCTAAACTGGTTCCAGCAAAGCCATCAAAGACATATGGGCATTGTTGCTGTTTTCTAAAGCCCACAGGAAATTTTCATCCCCTTATGCTTCCTTGTCTTGCTTATTGGCCACTCCCAAATATAAAGCCCAAAGTCTCAGCAAGATTACTCAGAGAGAGGAATGGGGGAAGCAAGATGGTTTTTATACATATTGCTTTGAGGTCTGGAAGGACAGAGAGGAAAGACCAGGTGAGGGTTGGTGGTTATGGGGTGGAGTTTAACATGCCCAGAGTTGCCTCACCCCCCCATGAGCTCAGGCCCCTTAAATTGACATGTACATTTGCAACATATGGGTGAATCCACTGCCAAGAAGCCTCACAAGGGGATCAGGACTCTGGGAAGCAGTAAGAGAGGAAAGTTAGTGGAAAAAAATGAACCTGGGTTCTAAAGCCCAAATAGTTATGCTGGGGACTTCATGGTGGATATCTTGGAAAAAGTGGAATCACATGGATAACCAGGAAGCAGGTAGCATTGCTTCTGCCAAGCCTGAGGAGTCTGCTGGAGTTTGTTCTTGACTCCCCTGTGCCCTCATCTGCATAGCAGGTAGGATGGAGACTGGCACTGTGAGGCTAGATGAGTGATTTCCAAAGGGCAGCTTGGAAATGCTGCGCTAAGTTCCCCAAAGAGCTCCAGGGTGCCTATAGAACTATGAGTTTCTGGGCTATGGACATGGCTCACCACCAAGAAAGGAAAGGAGCAAGAGGCTGTGTCATTCCCCACCCCCACCCCTATTTTTGACAGAATGAATGGTGAGTTGAGATATGGTCTAGTAGTGCCATCAATAGTCACTGCGTCCATGCAGGACTGGGTAACTAGTTCTCCCTCCTCATCTCCACCCCACCTATTGGGCATTGCTCGGGCCTCCTACAAGCCAACTAGGCATTCCCTCTTCTGCACCTGCCTGACATACCATGCTATGGCTGGTGGATATTGCTTGAGGCCAGTTTTCTGTACCCTGAATCCTGTTGCTGGGAAGATAATGTTAGTGACTTTGAGAAAGTGCATCCCTTAAAAGGCTGAAAAGTGGGTGTGTGAAAGTCTTGAAAAGCAGATTATGAGTGGCCAGATGTAAAACATCTTTCAAACATGGTACTTAATACCTAGACTACAGAGAGCATCACCCAGCTGCCTCTACCTTCCACCATGAATAAAGGAAGCTCAAGGGCAATGCAGCTCTGTTTTCTCCTTAGGAAATAAGTGGGGGGTCTTCTCCTGTAGTTGTCACTGACTCTTGCTGGAGGTACCCTACATGAGTGCATCTCCCTATAATATGTGCTTACCATGACCACCTACCCTGTAGGAAATGCCTGTTCCATCTTAGGTGTAGGGAAATGTGCACTAGTGAAGATTGGTGTAAATTGTATGCCTGTTACTCAATTCTGGGCTATTTTATCTCTGAAAACAACTATATTATGAACAACCTTGTAACCATGGTGTTTAAATAAAATTAAATAAAAGTCAATTGCATATGATAGGAAAAAATAACTTAATAAAAAAGATTATACTATATAATAAAGTAAAACAGCTAAAAAAGAAAGAAAAGAAAAGGCTTATACATCAAGGTCGGATAAAGGGGGAAAGCCAAACAAGGCGTCTTGGGTAGTTTGAACTTCAGAGCCCCTTTCTTGTGGGAATGAGGCATCTTGTAGGGCTCCTTAAGGAAAGCCCCCTTCTAAAGTATGTTTTTTCCCCATGCACTTTCTTTTATCTACGAAAATCAGCATTTGGGATTATCTCCAGGGCACTGTTTCTTCCACCCAAGCCAAATTGCATAACAAGGAGAATGGGGTTCCCTCCTGCCCTGTAGTTTCTACCACACTTTTCATCAATCAGTCTCACAGCCCTCAAGCAGGAGAGGTAAAACTCTCGTATAATTTAGGTCAAAGTACTTTAAAGGCTTAAAAGAAATTTACAAATGGAAGGCAAGACCATAAACAAAAATGAATCTATGTTAAGGGGATGCCGGATGCAATGACAGGGAAGACTGCCAGCCATATGCTCTGGACAGAGGCAGTCCTGGTACAGCAAGTACTTGTCCCAGGCTAGGTCAAAAGGAAGTCAAGACATTTTTTAAAATTTTATTTTATTGAAACAATCGTGATTTACAGAGTCCTTCATAGTTGAATTTCAGATATACAACAAAACAGGGCCTTTCCTACCACCAGTGTCAACCTCCCTTCACCAATGGACACAGAGTACATCCTATCCCACCACCTTTTGCCCCTGCCTTGCAGTGTAATAGGCCCCTTTGAGTTTAGATTGTTAAAAATTTAGGTCCCTTGATTCTATTATCATTGACTTTGATTTGTTTATTTAGTCCTGTCCCTGTTTACTTCCTTGCCAATGCATCTGAGACCACTTGGCCCCTGGCCCCCAGCTGTATTCTTTTCCTTTTAGTTTTAGAGCTTGGATCAAACCCCACCTGTGCTCAGGCCTTACTCCTTACTTCCTAGTAGGTTTAGCAGGTAAATTCATAGTCAGCCCTTTACAAAACAAGCGCCTTAAAATCTGTTCTATCTCCGCAGCACAGGGAGCCAAGACTTTTTAAGTCATCCCTGTAGTTATCAAAGTAAATATGGCCCCCAGATGTCCCTTCCCCACTGCATTTATCTTGCAGGGGTCCCTGACCTGGCCTTCCCTCCTGATACTTTTATTCATAGATCCTTGAACTTTCCTGACTCTTCTCTTATCCCCACTTCCCCAGACTTTTTCAGGCATTAAAGAATCCCCAGGAGAAATCACATTTGACTTTTCCAGAGATATAGAAATAAGGGATGGTGTTTATCATGAAAAGGACTTATTTTATGGAATTGGTTGGTGAAGTAGCAGAGGGTTTAATTTATTAAGGACCATAACTTTTGGTAGCTACTTCAATAGAGGACAGTAGACAGGCTCCCTCATAAACCACAGAAATATGGATCTCATCCTTCTGGAAGCCAATCAGGTGATGATACAAGTGTTATATTATTTCTTATCCATGGAGGCCCTGTGTTGGATCACTGATGTAATCTTGATGTGATCTCACAGTACAAAATGAAGTTCCCATGCATAAGTGGTTCCCTTTCCTGATCCAGTCACCCCTAAAGGTCCCTTTCTAATCCAATCACATCCTAGGGATTCTCTGAACCAATCATTTCCAAGGGTTCACTTCCTTATACAATCACTTCCAGGGTTTTTCTCCCTGATCCAATCACTTCCAAAGCCCCATCTTCCAACTATCTCATGGTTTCCTTATGGTGATGTGGGTGAGTAGCTTCTCTCTACCAGGGGTCTCAAACTCAATTTACCTGGGGGCCGCAGGAGGCAAAGTCGGGGTGATCCTTGAGTGCAAAGTCAGTAGTAAGCCTTGAACATTGGGGGGGGGGGGGGTGTGTGTGACCCAAACAACTAAAAAAAAACAAAACAAAACAAAAAAAAGATTCCTCTAGGGCAGGGCCACAAAATGTTGTACGGAGAGCCATTTGCGGCCTGTGGGCCGCGAGTTTGAGACCCCTGTAAATGGATAGGGATGTGCGAAAGGCATGGGCCAAAATCCACAAAGCTGGCTGCAGGCTATGAAGCCTGGGACATGCCAAATCAGTAGCTCAGAGATGTACTGGTCAAACAGCAGGTTGGGGGGTGGGGGTGGGGAGAAAACTTACACCTTTCTCATGCAGTCCTCTGGCATACTGAGATCTCTAGCAATTCTCCCAATTTCTTGCCCGTGTTCTTCACTGGCCCCCAGAACTTTGCTCCCCCTCCCCCATCTTGCCATTCAAGTTGGTCTGAAAGGATCTCTCTCATTTTTTTTTCAAATAAGTCATTCCTCTATGCAATAAAGAGATACACTATCTTCTGAGTGAAATATAAAGAGTTCACAGCTGCTGTCTCCCAGTTTGCATTTTCTGATGCCCCTGATGGGAAAGACAGATAAAGATAATGGGATTTTTTTCTCCTTCTTTATTTCACCTCGCTCTCTCCCTGGAAGGTGGAAGTGTAACAAATTGGATTGTGAGTGTGTCTGTCTTTTGTGCTCAGAGCCTGGAGTAGGGCACTGAACTGGCAGGCTAGAGCTGGAGGGAAGTGGTTTTCACTTTGTGCCATGCATATGAATGCCAGGTCACCTTCCTCTTTTCCATAGCCCTCTCCACTCCTCTTTTACCAGTATTTTGCTGGGGTGATCTGAGAGGAGCCTCTTAATTCCCCATTCTGGACTCTCCATGAAGCTCTGGCCTGTCTCTCTTAAACAAGTAGCAAAATGAAATCCGCTTGTTCCTGGAATTCTCCAGACATGCAGAATAACTATAACTCCTTAGTAAAAAGCACTTTACAATTTACAAAATACCTGCAATGCAGATGGTACTGATCTGTTTCCGAATCTCTTCTTGGAAGCACCAAGACTTCTACTTAATCATTACCTATTTTAGACCTCATTCTTACAGAAAAATTCCTTCCTTCCTTCCTTCCTTCCTTCCTTCCTTCCTTCCTTCCTTCCTTCCTTCCTTCCTTCCTTCCTTCCTTCCTTCCTTCCTTCCTTTTTTCCTCCCTCCCTCCTTCCTTCCTTATTTCCTTCCTTCCTTCCTTTCTCCCTTCCTTCCTCCCTCTCTCCCTTCCTTCCTTCTTCCCTCCCTCCCTCCCTCTCATCTTCCCTCCCTCCCTCCCTCCCTTCCTCCCTTCCTTCCTTCCTTCCTTCTTCCCTCCCTCCCTCCCTCCCTCCCTTCCTTTCTTCCTTCCTTCCTCCCTCCCTCTTACTTCCCTCCCTCCCTCCCTCCCTCCCTTCCTTCCTTCCTTCCTTCCTTCCTTCCTTCCTTCCTTCCTTCCTTCCTTCCTTCCTTCCTTCCTTCCTCCCTCCCTCTTCCCTCCCTCCCTCCCTCCCTTCCTTCCTTCCTTCCTTCCTTCCTCCCTCCCTCTTCCCTCCCTCCCTCCCTCCCTCCCTTCCTTCCTTCCTTCCTTCCTTCCTTCCTTCCTTCCTTCCTTCCTTTCTTCCCTCCGTCCCTCCCTCCCTCTTCCCTCCCTCCCTCCCTCCCTCCCTCCCTTCCTTCCTTCCTTCCTTCTTCCTTCCTTCTTCCCTCCTTCCTCCCTTCTTCCCTCCCTCCTCCCTTCTTCCCTCCCTCCTCCCTTCTTCCCTCCCTCCTCCCTTCTTCCCTCCCTCCCTCCCTCCCTCCCTCCCTCCCTCCCTCCCTCCCTTCCTTCCTTCCTTCCTTCCTTCCTTCCTTCCTTCCTTCCTTCCTTCCTTCCTTCCTTCCTTCCTTCCTTCCTTTCTTCCTTCTTTCCTTCCTTCTTTTTCTCTCTCTTTCCCTTTTTTGGGGGGCTATACACAGTGAAATTCAGGGACTATTCCTGGTCCTACTTCTGTGCTCAAGGATCATCCCTGATGTTGCTCAGGGGACCATATGGAATGTGGGGGATTGAACCCAGGTCAGTAAAGCGCAAGGCAAGCACCTTATATGTCATACTACCCTTCTGATACCAACCAACAATTTCTCTCTTTCTCTATCTCTCTTGTTTCTCTATCCCTCAGTGATGCTCAGGGCCTATACCTGACTCTGCATTCATGTATCACTGCTGGCAGGGCTCAGAGGACCAAATATGGTGCCAAGATAGAACTCAACTCAGCTTCATATAAGGCAGCCCTATTTCACTGTACCATTATTTTTGCCCAATATTTCTTTTTTTAACAGCTTAAAAATCTAATGTACATATCATAATTAATTAATCTAGAGTAAAATCAATATCATTTCATTTTTCTCTCCTATCTACTCTTTCTTTTCCATATTATTTAAATTTTAAATAGAAATATAATTCAAAATCATAAAATTAGCCTTTCAAGTATACAATTTATTATTTTTTATGTATTAAAACATTGCACAAATATTTTTGTTAATGAAGGGGAAGGGAGTTATATCATAGCAGGCAATGCTCAGGGCTTACTTCCACCTCTGTGCCCAGTCATCACTCCTGGTTGTGCTAAGGGAACCATATGGGAAGCCAAGAATTGAACTTGTGTTGGCTGCATGCAAGATAAGTGTCCTGGAGGTAGGTTTAAAAAAAAAAAAGATAAGTGTCCTACTGTCCTACCCACTATACTATCTTCTGACATCCCCCCCAATTTTTAGCCCTTTTGATAGTGTTACTCTGTTTTCGTCACAGTACCCCTTCCCTTTTTTGGAGGTTTGTCCCTGGAACAGTGGTCGGCAACCTTTATTTTCAACTGAGCCAAATCTTGCCAAAACCACGATTGAAATTTATTTTGAGAGCCACACAGGCCGTGCACCGACAGAGGCTAGGAGCAGAGCCCTGACTCCTGGAGCAGCCACCCGACACACAGCAGAGCCAAATTAAAAGTGTAAAGAGCCACATGTGGCTAACGACCCGCACACAGGTTGCCGGTTTGCCGACCACTGCCCTAGAACATGCTAGAGCATGATAGAGGCATAACATGAGCTGGCTCTGCCAGTGTTCTCTGAGACCCTCTGGCAGGTATTCAAGAGTGAGTTATTTTCTCTTTTCAACTTTCTTTTGGGAGTCTGGTAGGTGGAAGAAGAGTGGCCCTGGGCAGGGTTAGTGGGTACCCTTGAAATGAAATTCTCTTTGTTGTTTTTTTTTAGTGAGGAAAAGTAGCCTGGGATCAGGTGGGGTTCCCAGGGATCATGCAGGTTGGCCCAGCTAGTTATAACCAGCCAGTATGTTCCCCATCCTGACTCTCCATGAAGCTCTTAGCCTTTCTCTCTTAAATGAGTAGCAGAATGAAATCTGGTGTGTAAGTCTTCTTCATTCTGACTCCTCACTATGTCAGTCTCTCCTAGTTAACTTCTTAAATGGGAGAGAGATGGGAGTGGGAGGTGAGGGAGTTGTTACAGAGTCCTGAGGGTCCCTGGAATAAAATGAAGTACTTGCAAAAATGAACATATGCATATGCTTGCATGTGTATATATAGGTGCACACCTATGTATACGGCCCTGCCTGTGTGAGCACACACATACACACACACTTAAACACACATATCAGGGGGATTACAGCTGATGAGAAGCTATGCCCTAACTGGGAGAATGTGCTCCTAGGATAAAGTTGTCTCTGAACATAACACCTCCTGATTTTATGGGGGAGGGAGTCTTAGGAAGAAGGAGAGGGATGTGCTCTGAGCCAGGATCTCCTCCCATCAGAGGCTAGAAATAAACCCCTGCTTCTTTTCAACATCATTCCCACTGTCCCCAAACTTCCTCTCACAAGCAAGGGAAGGGAGGGCTGCTACTCCTCATTCTCTTGTCCAGAAACTCCTCAGTCTCTGTCCTGTCTACTTCTGGCACATCCCTTCATCCCTGACCTCAGCTCAACTCTTACCCATGTACCTTGACAAAGTTAGTTGCCTACAGGTCCCTGCCTCCTCCTCATCCCTCTGGTGCTTTCCTCCCTCTCTGATCCACATGTTATCTCTGAGGCTCATAGATCTACCCCCAGAAGCCTAAGCATGGCATTCTCTAGCTTTCAAACTGTGGTTCCTGACTTTCTTGAGCCCCTTCATCCTTCATCTCTGCTTTCTTCCATAAAAAGTCATACTAATGGACCATATCCCAATATCTCACAATTGGCTCCTTTAGACCAGAATGCCCATTTTTCTTATTTAAGCAGGCACATGTCTCCTAGACCTTTAGAATTCAGTGTTGGTAGCCTCTTCTGACTACTTCAATCTCCCTCCTGTCTAGCTCAGATCATGTGGGCTTTGGATTTTGTATTGTCTCCACTCAGGGAGCACTTCCATGATGAGGGCATTGTGCTCTAGAGTTGCCTTGTTGAATTCTGTCCAGTGTCATGCTGGCATAACAATTGGCACCCTGGCAGCACTTGGGATGATGCACTTGGGAAGGAATGAGTGAGTGGAGCCTTAGACTTCTGTGTCTGGGTTCTCCCCCTGGAATTGACAGGAAATACAACCTTCTCCCCAGTGGGATGGCAGATGTCCTGATCATGGACAAGTTTATGAAGCTACCAATACAGGCTTCATAGAGATTCAAAGCTCAGAAACTTCAGAATATCACTTGGAGCCTTGAGATATCTTTAAGTTCCATACTGTGCCCTGAGAGCAGATGACAGGTGTCTAGGAAGGCTGGGCAGGGATGCTGGCCATTGGCTAAAAGGTCACCTTGCCTCTCCACTGCTCTAAAAAGGTTGTTTTCATACTAGCAAGGTATGCGCGCTAAAAAGATATTTTTAGTGTTGTTCTTTTAGGCCAGACAGAAGGAGCCTGTCTAGTATAAAGAATGCTCCACTGGGCTCCATTGATTTTCATTATTGTTATTAAAAGTAAGCCTGTGTTGGCTATGCAACAATACACAGAGCACAGTATTAGATCTCTCCTTGCTCAGGGTCTCCTCAGGCTAACTTTCCCCAGCCCCATATGCTGCTGCCAAGGAGACCAGGCCACTGCCCTTCTCTGAAGCTATAGGCCTGCCTAGTTCCTAGTTGGCCCAGCCTGTTCCTGGAATTTGGGAGCTGAATTTCACAAGCCCAAATATGCAGGTTGGGGAAAGTATTGCTCCTGGGATGAAAATAGCCAGCTGCTTTGCCCTTTGACTTTAGCTTTTATTTTTTTCTTCATATTTTGGTGGGAAGGACACACATGGTGGCACCCAGGGATTACTCCTGGCAGGCTTGGAGGACCATATAGGATGTTCAGGATTAAACCTGGGTCAGCTGCATGCAAGGCAAGTACCCTGCCCACTGTGCTATCGCTGGCCCTGAGTTTAGTCTTTTCTAACTCAATCATACTCCCTGACTAGCTCACCTTTAAGGAGATTATGGTATAGAACAGGACAATTCTATAAGGCTCAGCTCATATCCACATTTAGATTTTTCTCAAGACATTCCACATATATCTGGAGCAAATAGAGGCTATGGTTGGTTTGTTGAGTAGTTTTAGGAGAGGAAGGAACAGGGGTAACCTGGAAGGGAAGGATTATCCTGGCCAGTAAGTAAGGATACTAGGCCTGCAGGGAAGAGAGTTTTATGACTGAGTTTTCATTGTTTACTCTCATAAATGACCCTACCTGTCTGCTGTGCAGCATACTTGCTTCTCCATCCGGGCATAGTTTGGAGAGCTGCCTAAGGCATCCTTCAAAGAAGTCCCAAGATAAAGCTGCCCATACCCGAGAAATTCACGTTTTTACCTTTCTAAGGGAAAAAACCCCCACAACTTTTCTATATAAGAGGCAACAAAAATAACAGGTTTGTGAGACCTGTAAGCAAAGAACAGTACACTGTGAGTATAGTATAGCTCACCATCCTCTGATTGGTATTCAGGAGAACATCCCTAACTTTCTGGGATATTTGCCATAGGTCAATAGCCTCTACCTCCTTGGTGCCTGCTGATCCCTCTGAAGCTGAGCTGGTGAGATCGTAAGACTCAGAACTAGGTTGCTTCTTCTTGTGGACTCTGCCCCTGACCAACCATCAGTGTAGTTCCTGCCATTCACTGTTTATCACATAGCCCACCCTATAAGCACACTTAGCTTTGTGGAAAGGGACATGCTTGCTGCAGCCCTAGGGGAAATGCTCATTTCAGTTCATGGCACCCCCAAAAGTAGACAAATTGACAGATGCCAAACCATGAAGCTGTTCCTTGGCTGAATCTTTCCCAAACCTAGCCTGGCTGGTCCCATGAGCACTTCAATGGGAGACACTTCCTTTCTCTTGAATCCTGAGCTTAGTAACAAGGCCCTCCCCTCTGCTTCTTCAGTACCCATGTGGGATGATACAGAACTCTGACTGCCTTCTATGCCTCTCATTGTCTCTGTCCTGCCATCTTTTCCTATGCAGCTCTTCAACAAAGTTCAACTTGTGGCCTGTCAACTGCCTAATCAATTGGGAGACAGTCCCCTTTTGTCCCAACTTCTCAAAACTATACTTACCTAGATATCTATGGAAAATGAAAACAGCATAACACAACCCCACACCAGCAACCAGTTGTATGCCCCTACTTGCCGAATCTCTGCAATTCTAGCCACACCATCCACAGCACTTAAAGAGTACTCTGAGAACTACAGAGATTCCTGTGGCATATCTAGTGCTCTCCTCTTTTGGTTCCTGGGATAGACCCATGCAATACAAAGCTCTAAACTGAGTAAGCTCAGGAACTGGAGACATACACCCAGATTTGAGGAGTTTCTCTGTTCCTTTTAAGGGCAGGCAGCCTCCTTTTTTGCACCTGTTTTTAATCTAAGCCACCAGACTAGCCAAATGCACAAGCTAGGAAGATATTTGTATACTGTCAGAGATGTGACTGATCATGGAACCTTCAACCTTGACAGGAGAGGAAAGGAAGGATGCGATCTGAATTGGTTTTCATGGACTATAGGTCAAGTCCACAGCTGTTTGAGCAGTGATGAACTGGACTGCTAGACATCCATACCAGCAAAGCTGGGAGTGTGTGCAAGTTTGTGAGATGACAAGCTATACATGGCTCTTGGAAGCCAGATTCTTGCCTTTCTAATGGGAATACATTTGCCTTTGAATTCAAAAGTTTGGTTTTTGCCATGTTCATGTGAGTGTCTGAGTATGTGTGTGTGTGAGAGAGAGAGAGAGAGAGATAGAGATAGAGAGAGAGTGCGTGTGTGTATGTATGCGTGAGTGCATTCATGAATGCTGTGTACGTGATTGTGTAGGTACATATGGACAAGAGTTGAAACAGCCCTAGGCCTCCATGTGCGTACATTTCAGGACTGGAATGTCTATTTCTCCATTGACGTATGATGTGTACCATGTGTGAGGCTGGCGATTTGGTTGATAGAAAACAGTCTCCATGCCCCCATATGGAATCCATCAGCAAGCCCATGTGTTGTAGGGATCTGGGCCCATGAGAAGAGTGTGGAGGGGGTGAGGGGGTGTACAGTGTCAGATAATTAGGTGTCAGATGGCTTGCCAAGATGCCCTTATCCACACCAGCCTTGTGGGACAGGGGCTGATTCTGGGCATAATATTTGGTTTCACTGATCTCGCTCCAGTTTTTACCAGTCTCCCTGTCAAGGGTGGCCTACTTGCCAGCTTTTTTGGTATAGTACATAACCTGCTTATATGTACACAATAGGGTGCATAGTGTGTGAACCCATAGTGTTGGTCATATCAGCTTCCCAAACTTACATTTTGGAAAGGAGAGTGTGCTAGGCTGGTGCCCCCTCGTGAAAGCTTAGCACTTCTTTAAAAACCTTTTTCTGCTTGTTCATGCAGCGAATAAGTAGATGTGGCTGCTTACCAGACTGGGAAGACATCACTATTTCTGTGGTTGGTTAGATGACCTGGACCTGGAACTCAGGGCCCTCTGCACCCAAACTTCCTGCCTCTTATGGAATTAATTGCTATTACTTGTCCTTGTAAGGGTTTATGCAGAAATCTGCATACGGAGTCCCAGGGGATGCAGAAGTTCAAGGGTCACTTTGAGTGGTCATTGCTCTCTCCTATAGAGTGGCGACAAGGAAGCGGGGCCAGAATGATACTGCAGGATGAAGACATCACTACTAAGATCGAGAATGACTGGAAGAGATTGAACACCGTGGCCCATTACCAGGTAAGGTGAAGGCACAAGAGGAAAGGGCAGAGGTTGAAGTCCCAGTCCTTGAATGATACAACTTCTTGGGGCTAGATACTATGTGGACTTAGGTCATTCCTCACTAGCACTGCCTGTTCAATGTGGCCCCCGGGATACAGACGTCCCTTCTTCTCATCTCTTTGGAGACTTAAGGCTGGAGTGAGTGCTTCCTGCAGGGTACCCAAGCAAAGTTCCATGTTTGGAAGATCCTTAGACTTGAAGGCTAGATGTTCTCCCTGGAAACATGGGAATAGAAGATGTGAGCAAAGGATTCTTCTTAGAATTTTTGCAATAGAGCCCCAGGGGTAGGATGCTATTGAGATCTATCTTTCTGGGTGAAAGAAAAAGTTCACATCCTCCAAAATTTTTTTGTTTTCCTTTGAGCCTCTGCTAGTCTCCATAAAACTGGGCTCATGGTGGATTTGTTCTGCTTCTAGAGAGTCCAGACCCACAAAAATTTTTTTTCCTGTAGGTGCCGGATGGTTCTGTGGTAGCTTTAGTATCCAAGCAGGTGACTGCATATAATGCTGTGAACAACTCCACAGTGTCCAGGACGTCTGCAAGTAAATATGGTGAGTCCACAGAGGCTCATTATGTGAAATAGTGGGGGTGGTGAGTGGTGACCCATAGACCAGAGAAGAAAGCTCAACTGAGAATCATTCAGAAATAGTGATGCAGAAGATCATCCCCAAGAGCAAGACGTAAATGTCACCTTCACAAGTTCCTGATGCTTCTAAGACACTTTCATGTTTGTGAGATCTATAATTGTATGTCATGTGCTTGAAAATACTATGAATTAAATAATAATTATTTCCCCCTATTATGCAGATGAGCCAATTATGGCTCCATGCACCAAGGCTAAACAACAGGTAAAGGTCAAACTGTGATAAAGCAGTTGAGGGAGGCCTAGCTCTGGGTCTCAGATGCTCAGAGGTGGAGGACAGGGTGCTGGGTGTGACTGGAGGCTGTAGGTGTAGAGATAAACTCTATATCCCCTCTGTGCACCTGGAGACCAGCTGTCTCTCTCCCACGAGACTCAGCTCTCCAGAGAAGCATGAGATTATCTTTCGGAAAACATAAATACATAGGCACTCACACACAGTTGAACTTTCATCTTTTTCTGCTCTGCATTCGACTCACCACACTCATATTTTGGCCCATAAATGGGAAAATTGGTACTGGCCAGAGGGGAGAGTGAAAGAAGGTAGAAGACAAGGTAGTCATTAATCATGAAGGAGGACAAGGATCTTGATTCACCCTCTACCTCAATGGATGTTCAGAACAGTCCTGAGACCAGACATGTGAAACTTAAGGGGAAGATTATACCAAAAAGTGCACATTCAGAGCCTGGAGCAAGTACAGGGGTAAGGAACTTGCCTTGAATGTGGCCATCACTGATTCTCAGTATCAGTAGGGTTTCCTGATTATAGTTAGGGGTATCACCCTGAACACAAGCAGAACCAGAAGTACCACCTCTCTCAGAAAAAGTGAGCTCTGGGGACAGAGTGATAATATAGCTCGTAGGGCATTTGCCTTGCATGCAGCCAATCTGTGTTTGATCCTTGGTATCCCATATGGTCTTCTGATCATGCCAGAAGTGATCTTTGAGTGCAGAACCAGAATTGACACCAGAGTGCTGTCAGGAGTGGCCCCCAAAACAACAACAACAACAACAATAAACAACAACAAAGGATTTTCTAGGGCTAGAGTGATAGCACAGTAGTAGGGCATTTGCCTTGCAGGTGGCCAACCCAGGACAGACCCAGGTTCCCAAAAGCTAGCCCAAGACACCCAGCTTCAATCCCTGGCATCCCATATGGTCCCATGAGACTATCAGGAGTGATTTCAGAGTAAAGAGCCAGGAGTAACCACTGAGTACCCTGGGTATGGCCCCAAAACCAAAAAAATAAAGAAAACAAAAAAGTTAGCTTATATTTTTACAAATGGAATAGCTAAGGGCTGAAAAAAGGCAAGAAAAAGAAGAAAAATGAACCCAAAGGGGTCAAATAGTAGCTTGACTTTCCTAGAAGTGATGAGAAGGACACTTGAGGTCCAAGGAACAGACTGAGCCCAGTCAAGGGGTCAGAATCAACACATGGCAGGAAGGACTAGATGGTCCTGACTGGGCTGTGAGGATGTAGCTAGAGGCAACAGTGACCTCACCCTTATGGGGGCAATGCTTTTGATTGCAGAAAACATGATCCGGTACACGGGCAGTCCTGACAGTCTCCGCTCACGCACTCCCATGATCACCCCTGACCTGGAGAGTGGAGTCAAGATGTGGCACCTGGTCAAGAACCACGAACATGGGGACCAGAAGGAGGGTGACCGGGGGAGCAAGATGGTGTCTGAGATCTACCTGACAAGGCTGCTGGCCACCAAGGTACTGTATGCAGTGGAGTTGGACAGGATCGTACCCCCTTCCTTAGATCATACTTCCTTACCTTCTAGGAATGTCAGAGCTGGCAGATCCCTTCAATTCATGCAGGTCATCTGTTTTTTGTTCACCCACAACAGATACTTGATATCTGTCCCTGTGAAGAATCTCAAACTTGTCAACCCAGCTCTGGGCAAACCCATTTGTGTGCTCCCCTCTCATCCAGGTCCTTTCCCAAAGTCTGGGACTCTAGGAGCTGGAAAGACAATACAGTGTGTAGGGTACCTGCCCTGCCTGTAGCCAACCTGGATTTAACCCCTAGAACCCCATATGGTTCCCTAAAGCCCCACCAGGAATGATCCCTCAACACAGAACCACAAGTAAGCCCGAGCACTGTCAAATGTGGCTCCCAAATTTAAAACAAATCAAAATAAACTCAGGGACTATTTTTGCTCACACACTTCTGTGTGGCTTTAAGGAAGAGTCTCTCCTTCACTGCGATGTCACAGACATCCTTCGTGAGGCAAATTGGGACTCCCACTATGACTTTCTAGGCACCATTTTTAATGCCGGTTCTGAGGACATTGCCTGCCTGTGGTGTCTTCCACGCCCGAGGCCGGGCTCTGCTCTGCTCTCCTCCAGGCCCCATCAGTAGCTGTTCATTAGCTGGTGTGACTAATGCCCGTGCCCAAGCAGCAGATTGTGTTTGTCCGCTCTGACCGAGGGAGGTGTTCATTAGCATTTGTGAAAAGTGCTAAAATAACACCGCCAAAGGGTGTTAAACTGAGCTGTGCTGTTGTCAGATGAAGACAGCCAGGTCCAGTCGTCAGTGTTAGATCTGCTTTCCACCAGCAGAGGAGATTTAGAACTGTTAGAAACAGATGAAAGGGAGGGGGAACTTGAGCACATACAATGACCCAGTTTCACTTCAGCAGGCCAGCTGGGCTGGATTCGGTCCTCCCCAGCCACTTGAGTCAGGCTGATAACTAAAACCCATCCTTAGAACTCCTTGGGACCAACTGTGTCTCCACCTGTCCTGCTTCCCCAGGGCACATTGCAGAAGTTTGTGGATGACCTTTTTGAAACCATCTTCAGCACAGCACACCGTGGCTCTGCCCTACCTCTGGCTATCAAGTACATGTTTGACTTCCTGGATGAACAGGCTGATAAGCATGGCATTCACGACCCACATGTTCGCCATACTTGGAAAAGCAACTGGTGAGTGATGGTGTACAGATCTGGCAGGTGAAAGGAAGAACCAACCCCTAGTCCTTGGTGGAGGCTGCAGGCCGTTGGGAGAAGGAAGCAAGCCTTAGTGCATGGTCATCAACAGGAAATGGACAGGCATTTTCTGGGCCTCTCAACCTTTATCTTATTTTGTTCAACTTCCCTCTGGTCAAAGATACCGTCTTTTCTTTTCTCTTTTTCTTCCTTCCTTTCTTCTTTCCCTTCCTTCCTTCTTTCTTTCCCTTCCTTCCTTCTTTCCTCCCTTCCTTCCTTCTTTCGTTCCTTCCTTCCTTCTTCTTTCCTTCCTTCCTTCCTTCCTTCCTTCTTTCTTTCCTTCCTTCCTTCCTTCCTTCCTTCTTTCCTTCCTTCCTTCCTTCCTTCCTTCCATCCTTCCTTCCTTCCTTCCTTCCTTCCTTCCTTCCTTCCTTCCTCCCTCCCTCCCTCCTTCCCTCCCTCCCTCCCTCTTTCTTCTTTCTTTCTTTCTTTCTTTCTTTCTTTCTTTCTTTCTTTCTTATCTTTCTTTTCTTTCTTTTCTTTCTTTCTGTCTTTCTGTCTTTGTTTCTTTCTTTCTTTCTTTCTTTCTTTCTCTTTCTCTCTTTCTCTCTTTCTCTCTCTCTCTCTCTCTCTTTCTCTCGTTCTCTCCTTCTCTTTCTCTCTTTCTCTCTTTCTTCTTTCTTCTTTCTTTCTTCTTTCTTTCTTTCTTTTCTTTCTTCTTTCTTTCTTTCTTTCTTTCTTTCTTTCTTTCTTTCTTTCTTTCTTTCTTTCTTTCTTTCTTTCTTTCTTTCTTTCTTTTTCTCTCTCAGAGAGTGGGTTTGAACCACTCCTGGCAGTGCTTGGGGGGCCATATGTGGTGCTGGGAATTAAACTGCAGTTGGCAGCATGCGCCCCTATATTGACTCTCTGGTATTATATCTTACTTTTCTCTCAAAGGAATAAACAAATATAATATGCCCAGTAATGCAACTTATATCCCTTATATCCTGGAACCTTGGGTTCACTTGACATTATGCAAAACCTTGAAGACAGAGATCATCAGACTTAGCTCAGTCATTAGTGAGCTGACATGGAAGGGTAAAATACAGGGGGCTCTTGGGACAAAATAAATGTAGTGACAAAAGATGTACTTGTGCGAACAGAATTGCAGAAGAGCAACATTTATTAGTTAAGTTAAGATTTGAAGCTCATCTGTTACTGAGCAAAAACAATCTTACTGTCTAGGTTCATAGAAGCAAAAATGATGGCACTGACTTTTCAAAAAGTTAGAGGCTTTATTGTGAGGCCAACCAACAAGAAGACAGGAGACAAGGCTCAAATCTGTCTCTTCTGTCTTGGGACCTTTTTGTGAGGTTAGGATCTTGGGCAAATGAGGAGAAAGACAGGATAAACATGACTAGTGATGTTTGAAATATTCCTTTTAAGGTAAACTAGTGGTGATATCATATCTTCTCTGTTGTGAGAATTCTTACTCCAGAATAGAGTCTGTTTAGTTTTCTTGGTTTCATACATAGATGTATCTTGGTTCCAAGGGAGCTTGGTCAGCTGAAGATATGGCTATTACCTGTGCATACATTATTACAAGAGAAAATGATCTTCAGAAGAGCTACTATTGTTCTTTTAAACCAATTTTGAGCATTTTTTTTCTTTTTTGGCACATAGTTTTACATGAACTAGTCATCTAAGAGAACCATGATAATATTTATTGGTCTTTAATTTGTTTGTTTTGGAGCAGCACCCAGTGTTACTGAAGGCTTACTCCTGCGTTTGAAGTCAGGGATACTCTAGGCAGGACTTGGGGAAACATAGATGAAGCCAGGGATAGTCTCCAGACAGTATATAAGGGAATCACCTCACACACTGTACAATTTTGCTGGTTTTCCCAGGGTAATTTATGTTTGATTCAGGAAACACTGGTCTTCCTTACCCAGGAACCTCTTTTCCAAAGATACACACATACTTTGTGTGTCTTCAGGACAATTGGGATCCCTAAGTCTTAACCAGCACTTTCAGACTTCAATATGGTTCTTCTCTCTTAAAATAAATGCTACCCTATGCCTTTGTTTGGGTGTAAGCTGTATTTCTTGTTGACACTGCAAAGTCAGACATCAGTATTTGGTACTTGATGTGGAGCCTTGTACAGAACCAAGATGATCCCTATTTGAGCATTTTACTCCAGGCAAGGCTGGCTTGTATTTAGTCCCACCAGTTCCAGAATTGCCTCCCCATTGCTTTTCAATGGTCTCTGTCCCAGGTGGTTCTACAACAGATCATACTACCAAGCCATCATAGGCTCCAGATGTCCAAAACCTGTCAACTTGTAGGACTGTCATGATGTTAGGGATAGCCCAACATGCTGATTACCAGCTCTAAACTCACAAACATGCATCCAAGCAGAAGCCAGCCTGAGGTACTAAGGTATTATTTAATGGCCTGTGCTTGGCTTCTCATTTTCTTTACCCAAGAAAATTATTCTCTCTCCAGCAATTGAGAACTCTGGAACTGAAGAACCAGGCAGTCTTTCATCTTAATCTTTTGTGAGAAAATATTTTCATTGTGAATTCTTCCAACCTTCTTAAAGTTAAGAATCTGTTCATTGTTGAATCTGGTTTTATATTTTATGTACCAACACTGGGTTTCATTTGGCCACCATTTTTGAGAGGCATTATAAATCAGTGCTCCCAATGCCTGCCTCAGAAGAAGGCTGCTTAAAGTCTCCCCAGCTCTTAAGCTTGTTCAACAGAGCTATCTGAGGGGTTAGTTCCATGCCTACTCAATCTTCTTACTGACTCTTGCTCACCTTGACACCTTCAGAATACAAGAATGGCTCAGCCCAGATCTTCTCTAATCCCAGCAGCAGAGAACAAGTTTTGCAAAACCCCTTCATACCCATACCATCCATTCAAATACTCTTGCCTGGAATGGTATCTAAAGCATTTAGTTTTATTTCTTACCTTCTGCTGACATAAGAACACTTCTTTTCAAGTCTTTGGGATAGGAGCAGAATCATCTTCCACATATACCCTTTCTGATGTTCAGAATATGGGGGAATATCCCCAGCTTAAAAACAGATTAGCCAGGAGGACACACCAGTGCCTGGTTCGGGTTTTGTCACCAAAGAACTGCCCTGGCCCTGCTGTCCAGGCAAGCGGATAATGAGATCTGCATATGGACTCAAAAGCATGTTGTCATCTAAATTTATTGACTTGAATGGATATTGGATTGAGTTGATAGAGATTGTTTTGTTTTGTTTTGTTTTTTTCAGTTCAAAGTTGTGCTCACTCTCTTTCAACCCTTCCTTCACTTGTCCATTTTCCTCTTGGAAATAAACCTCCTGCTCATTTAGCCTGAGTGGCTGTAATCAACCAGAGATTAGCGCCACCACTAATGTTAATAATATGCTAATATTTCATTAGGCCAGAGATTTGGGGAGGTGCAAGGCTGCCTTGTTTGACGTCCATCTGTCAGCACAACTGGCATAAAGAGAAGGAGAACTGGGGAAAAGTTCCAGTGCCCCTTAGGCATGTTTTTCAGTTCCTTTTTAGGATGGGGCTTCTGCAAATAAGAAGGTGTTCATGGAGGATTGCTACCTGCATGGTTGGTAGAGTTCTTCCCTGGCTCCCTTCCCTTCCCTTCCCTTCCCTTCCCTTCCCTCCCTTCCCTTCCCTTCCCTTCCCTTCCCTTCCCTTCCTTCCCTTCCTTCCCTTCCCTTCCCTTCCCTTCCCTTCCTTCCCTTCCCTTCCCTTCCCTTCCCTTCCCTTCCCTTCCCTTCCCTTCCTTCCCTTCCTTCCCTTCCCTTCCCTTCCCTTCCCTTCCTTTCCCTTCCCTTCCAGTCCCTTCCCTTCCCTTCCCTTCCTTTCCCTTCCCTTCCAGTCCCTTCCCTTCCCTTCCCTTCCCTTCCCTTCCCTTCCCTTCCCTTCCTTTCCCTTCCCTTCCCGTCCCTTCCCTTCCCTTCCCTTCCCTTCCCTTCCCGTCCCTTCCCTTCCCTTCCAGTCCCTTCCCTTCCCTTCCCTTTCAGTTTCTTCCCTTCCAGTCCCTTCCCTTCCCTTCCCTTCCCTTCCCTTCCCTTCCCTTCCCTTCCCTTCCCTTCCCTTCCCTTCCCTTCCCTTCCCTTCCCTTCCCTTCCCTTCCCTTTCCTTTCCTTTCCTTTTCTTTTCTTTCCTTACCAGTGGTGCTGAGGGCTTACTCCTGGCTTTATACTCAGAAATCACTTCAGGGCACATTTACTGGGCCATATTTTATACTGAGGGTTGAAACCGGGTCAGCCATGTGCAAGGCAAGCATTTTACCTGCTAAACTATTGCTCTAGCTCCTTGCTCCTTTCTAGTAGGTTGATTAGCAGTTGTGAATATGAGGCCTCACTCTATATGTTCCTTTGAATGTATTACAGGCTGTAAGGAGATAGACCCAGGGTCAGTGTCTTCCAACCATTTATTGAAATAGGGTCAAAGGGTTTAAATTCTATGAGGCAAACCTGACACAGAGGACGATTGTAACTATCACCCACAGTGAAGTCAGAGCCACTATGACAATAAACATCAGGACAAATGGCAGGCAGGAGGCAAAGAGAATGGGCCAGAGGGTGAGAAATAAGAGAATATTCTCTTGGTGTATCCTGGCTTCTCCCATGCATCTCATCAGGCTGGATGGAAGTTGCAGAACAACTCAGTAAAGAACAGCAGGTCCTGGAACATCATTTGCTTCAACTTGTTTCTTAATAGTGTTGATGAGAAAAACAGCCGTTGTTGTTTGTACAGTTTGCTCTTTTTCTGTGTCTGGGTGGCTTTTCTTAGGGACTCCTGCTTCCTCCCCAAGATGTGCATGAGAGGAACATTGGTGTGACTCAGTTGTCCTAGGGGGAGTGAGTGTGGGTGTGCCATATGTGCTGACTTATAAAGATATCCTGTGCAGGGTAAGAGCCACTTAGCACCTGAGGCTACCAGCCTGGGTTCCCCAGGTGGCTGAACCCTGAGCTTGAACTGGAATGAGTGAGATGTGTAAAGAATGAATGAATGAACATTAAAGACTGTGAATAAGAGCCATGGTTAGGGCTTTTATTCAGAAACGTAAGGATATTTTGATCAACTGAACTAGACTGCAGAACCTTACACCTGGTTGATGTCCATGCAGCTGTGGTCAGATGGCTTGCATTTTATATTGGTTTGCTGGATATCATAGTCTCCGAGAATCAATGCATGAGTGAGGACTTATGGGGGGATATCAGGGATCAGTAGGTAGAGTTCCCTTGATTCCCTAAGAATGCTCTGGTGATAGACAACATTGCCTTTAACCATCCTTCAGCAATTTGTCTTCTCTTTTTTTCTTTTTGTCTTTGTTACCCAAATCCTCTTCCTGAAACACTATTCACCACTGTCCACATTTAAAGTTGGACCTCAAGAACAGGTGCACTTCTCTGCATCCCCAGACCACCCCTATATGAGCACTTTCCAGGCATTTAGTGGACTTACAAGTTCTTGCCTTTGTCCTACCTGGGTCTCTGCTGATCTTTGGGGGTACCAGCTCCTTCAGTTCTCAACTTGAGGGCTAAACTATATGTGTATCTTCTCTATGGACTCTCCAGGACATAGAGTATTTTTAGAGAACTCTGAGTGTTCCTTTGACTGTTAATGAAGCTTGTGGTATAAATTAGGGGTTAACAAGAAAAAAAGGAAAGGTAAGGGGGTGTATACAGGTTCAGGGAAGGATGGGAAAAGGAGTATATTTTGACATGTTAGCTTAGAGAAATTAGTTGCTTAAGGTTGACACTGTCGCTGTGTGGGAATAAACTGCTCTCAGGGAGCAAGGAAGGGTGGAACTTCTTGGAGTTGTGCAGTGGATATTAGAGAGAGGGAGGCACAAAAACTAAGGTCTGCTACTGAACTTACAGGTTGCATTTAACCCCAATGTGTAGGAATGAGGACTGGGGAATATATGGGGACCTCATAGTCCAATATTCCACTCTCTAACATACATCTGGGAGAACTGCAACCTCAAAGTGGGTATCTAGCCCCTCTCTAGTATGTAGTACCATCCATCCTTGTTGGTTCTTCCTTTGCTGGAAAATAGTTGGTGGCATAGAAAAATATTCTCAAGAACAGCCAGTCCTGCATCTTTTCTCTCTAGAGCACTCTCTGAGCAGAGCTGCAGCCCTTCATGTCCACACTCCAACCCTAATTCTTGCTCTTCCTTCCACACAGCCTGCCACTGAGGTTTTGGGTAAACATGATCAAGAATCCTCAATTTGTGTTTGACATCCATAAGAACAGCATCACGGATGCCTGCCTGTCTGTGGTGGCACAGACCTTCATGGACTCCTGCTCCACATCAGAACACCGACTGGGCAAGGACTCGCCCTCCAACAAGCTGCTCTATGCCAAGGACATCCCCAGCTATAAGAGCTGGGTGGAGAGGTGAGTGTGGGCTATCGAGCCAGGGCTGGGGGAAAAGAGGGTACTGGTACTGCCAGAGGCAACCTATGATCGGGCTCTCCCTCACCTCTGAAAGGGACTGGCACTGCTGAATGGTCTCTTCACCAAACTCAGTCTCCACCAACCCAGTTGAAACAAACACTGGAGACCTCAACAGGTATTGCTCCTTGGAAGGCAGGCCTGGATCTTAGAGGCCAACATGTCATCTGGACTCTGGAATATCTCACATTCTATTCTATTCTGTCTCTGCCCATCTACCAGCATCCTGTGGAGATGTCATCATCATTCTGAGCAGTTTCTCTCTGACCCAGTTTCTAAACTCTCACCCAATGAGCCCCTTCTAAAACCTTGACTCAATTATAACAACTCTTATCTCATTATTTTCTGTGATTTGGGGCTGGAGAAGGGCTTATGGGCTCTGGAGTTGGAGTGCAAAGAACATGAATGGTTAGTCTGGGCTACCTACACTCCACATGCCAAGCTACTGAACTAGGCAACTATTCGAAGATGTGCATGACATTTAGCTCTGTGATCTTAGTATAGAAGAGGTCAGCAATAAGAACCTTATTTTGTGTCTCTGATGCTAAAGTCTGTGCATAGAAAAGAACTAAGTGAGCCCCCTAGGTAGCCTAAGTGATCAGAATAAAGCTAGATGCACAAACTCAGACTCACAAATCTGTTTTCTACTGTCCATAATATATTTAAGTGGGACCACTGTCAACATATATGGTGACTATTGGATTAAATAAGAATATCTTTAAAGCAGGGCATGGTCCAACCCAGGGTACATGTTGAGTGACAGACTAAGTGTCAGTGCCTGCTCATCCTGTACAAGCACCTTTTTGCAGTGAAAAATATGCATAGTCAACTTGATTTTTAGAGTCCCTTGTTTCCAACTAACTTAAAGATAGAAAATCCTGAAAGAAGCTCAGATTTGATTTCTTTTTAAAGTGTAAAAAACACTGGAAATTTTTCTTGACTTGGACTCTGGGGAACAGTGGAGCCACATCATTTCATCTATGACAGAAAACTGGTAGCCATTTTCATCTGGAGATAGAAACTTCCCTCCCTTAGTCCAGAGAGGGTGGACAGTGTCTCTGTTAGTAAATTATTGTGTTAAAAGTGGTTAAATTGTGGCTTCCCTTTTCTTCTCTGATCCTTCCCTGTCCCTTCCTGCTGAAGCCAGAGTGGGATTTTATAGCCATAACTGACTTAGAAAGTCAACTCCTTTGTCCTTGGATCTGTTGATCTGTTGTCCTTGGAGCCTTGATCTCTCTGGTTAGTCAGAGAGGCTTTCACCTCCCTCTAGTTTAAAGTAGCTCATACTTCTGACAGAGCTGCCAGAAGCAAGTTGTCCCAGGTGGTGGCTAGCAGCTCTTTAGCAGAGAAAGAAGGAGTGAACTGCTGGATTATGGTCCTATACTGTCACTGATAAGGGCCTCCGGCGGGTAGGGAGGAAGGAAACTGTGAAAGGCCAAAAGTATTCAGGAAATCTTTGCAGGAGGATACTTCCCCAACCACAGGTCAGTGGGAGGTGAAACTGGTGCTTGTGCCAGGCTAATGGTCTCTTTTTCACTTGGTGCTAAATGAGATCTGTGCCAGGCAGCTGCTGCAGGCCACACATAACCCCCGTCCATTTGGTTATTTTTAGGAGTGGCTTGATGGTTCTCATTTCTTATCCCCTAGTTTCTTAGCAACTCAGGAACTCAGGAAGGTCCTCAATGACTCAATAAAGTCATCTTTTACTTGGTGAGGTCCACATCCTTTCTCTTCTCCTTCTGCATAAGGGTCGGAGATGGCAGGATTAGGACACAGTACAGAGCATTCCATATCCAGTGATGTCAGTGATACTCTCATGCTGCAGAGATCAACCTTGGAGCCTGTCTGGCTTTTTGAAAAGGAAACAAGGCTACATGAAAGGCTCCACAGTGGCTCACCTATTATGGCCCAGCAGCCCTGTTCTGAACATGGGCCCCTCTCCTTTTCTCTTGTGGCCAGGCCTCACCACTTGGGAGATGGTGACTATATTTGCATAGGGTTCAACTCTGAGACTAACTGCCTTACAAATACACCACAGACATTTGAGGAGGTCTCTGTCCCTGTATAGTTGGGGCACAGGAAGTTTTCCATATGACCCTCACTGCTAAGGGAAAATAAAATGTGGCTTCAGAAGGCATTATCTACTTGAACAATCTAGAGAGGTCCCTGCACCTGTGCTGCTTGTAGCTCCTGGAAGTGAATTCCTTTATGAATTCCTAGGAATTCTATGGCCCATCCTCCCACCTCCTCCACCTTGCCCTCCAACATCTTTGCCAAACTCCCTCCCATTCCCTATCCTGTTTTGACTCCATCCTATCTTCCTGTCCTCCTTCACAGCCTGCCTTTCAACATCTCTTTGTCCTTCTCATCCTCCCTCTTACCCTCCCTCCCATTCTCCTCCCCTCTTCCCTCCTTTCCTCCCTCCTATCCTCCTTCATATCCTTTTCATATCGCCCCTCCCATATTTCCTCCATCCAACCTCGCTACACAACTCCATCCCCTTCATATCATCTCTCTATCCTCGCGATCTGTCAACCCATTTTCCCTCACACAACTCATATCCTTTTTCACATATTTCCTTCTTCCTACCTATCTACTCTCTTTCTCTCTAATCCTCCTTCCTGTCCTTCCTCCATCTATTCCTTTTGTTCTTCCTCCCATTTTCTCCCATTGCCCCTCATACCCTCCCTCCCATCTTTCCCCATCCTCCCTCCAATCATCCCTTCTCTTTCTTCCTACCTTCCCCCACTTTTCATCCTTCCCAACCCCCTAAATCCATCTCTCTCACTTTCCTTTTCATCCCCGTAAAGTCATCCCTTCCACCTTCCCCTGAATCCTTTCTAAATCCTTCCCTCCCACCTTCCCTTCCATTCAGTATACCTTCCTTCCAATACCTCCTAGAACCCTCCCTCTTATCTTTTCTCTCCTTCCACCCTTCCTACCTCTGATTCCCTTACAGTGCTACTGACTGATAGATTTCCAGCTTCATTTTCTCCATTCAAGACTTAGAGTTTTTTCTTACAACCATGTATAGAAAGAGGGAATAAGCTCTTTTGGTTCCCAGTAGCATCCAGCTGCCAGCCTCATCTTCTGGAGTGCAGCTTAGCATAGTTGCCACCATAGGCCGACAGTCCACCACCATCTGCTGCATTTCTCTTCATTACTTACCCAAAGCAGCAAAATGCTCCTACTAGGTAGGACTTTCCTCTTGTGGGAGACTGAAAATGCCTCCTGGATATCCCTGCAGCAAAAGTCGCCCCTTGACCTGCACAGGCAGGTTTTCCACAGAGAAGTGAGTGCAGAAGTCAGCTGTCCCCTGGGAATGGCACCAGGGCCTGCCATACATCTGAACACCATCGATCACAGGCGTCAGCACATGAAAGAGGTTCTGAGTCTTAAATATTTAAATATGCCTCCTACGGAAACCATCCATTCAAAATATGAACTAGTGACAGCTCGTCCTGGGAGCAATACTGGAGGTGGAGTATAGACATTTCATTAACATGTTCATTAGGCTGCAGCCGGGCCTTTCTGGAACTAGCAGGCTTTGGTGGCTCTCAGGGTAAATTGTATTAGAGGCTTTTCTCTTGGCTCTCAAGCTATATTCAGACCAGTTCCCATAAGTCCTGTGAATGAACCACAGTGGTGCCTTATCCTGCTGGGTATTCAGAGACCAGGGATGACTCCCAGCAGAAAAGGCAGGTATGTAGAAGTAGAACCTAGATGCTGACTGTCTTTCACTTTGGCACCTTCATCTTGGGAGATATTTGAAGGGACAACACTGGGCCTCAAACAAACTGAGTCTCAGATGACAGGGCCTCTGAAAACCACCTTACCCATTCCTGGAGCCATTCTGAAGGTAAAGAAGTATTACCCAGTCTCTCATACTGGGTCTCTCCCATGGAGAGACTCACCCTTAGGTGAGTTTGTAGCTCCTAGAAGTTCCCCAAATGTACAGCATCACATCTTCTCTGAGCAAACTCAGCTAAGAAAGCTAGGTGATGACTGTAGCAGGGAAGAACCTGACCTCAGCATTTAACTCACCAGCTTGAGCAAGGGCCCATGGGAACTCTCAGAACCATAGTTTCTTCTAAAGTGGTTCACCAAGAGGTGAAGATCCTTTGGGAATGATTAAGAGGGGAGAGGCTGCCCCACCCCTGTTTGGCTGCATGATAAGGGGCTGAGGATCCTTGATTTCCAGAAGTTCATTCACCATTGGGTGAGATGCTAGTTAACAGGCCAGTACCCAACCCGGCAACAAAGCAGCTTTATGCCCTATGAGAAGATGCCAGTTCAGAATTGGGATCAGACTTGAGGAGAGCTTGAGAGGTGGTTCCTGGGTTGGACAGAATATGGGGATCCTGAGACCAAGTCAAAGTAACTCAACAGAAATTTGGGAAAATGGACACCACAGAATTGGGCAGTGCCAGTTGAAAGATCAGCCACCCTCCCCAGGTCCTATACTCATTCAGCCAAGCCAGCTTTGATAGTCATACTGCACTGAAGGTGAGGGTATGCAGTCAGTCCAAATGTACTCCCACCCTGTGCCTTCTTTATACAGGCAACAGAGAAAAATTGTGGTGCAAAGGTATCCCCGAGCCCACTAAGTAGGAGGATGCAAAGCATATGTAAGGAAGATGGTTGCCTTGAGAGGAGAAAGGCAGAGCCTACCTAATTCCTCATTTACCCCCACACTCTCCTCCCACACCCCTCCACTCTTGACTCCTCTCTTGCTCTGGCTTACTTGCTTTAGCTCCTGCCTTTGATTTTTGTCTGTCTGTTTCTCTTTCTCTCTCTTGCTCTCTCATTTTCACACACACAATCACTTCCTATATTCATTTATTTAGGGAAGATTCTGGGCTTTCTGTGCCTTCCTGTAGTATAAAGATACCTATTGTAAAGGGAGACATGGGGGACCCTCTGCTGTCCCCTGGGATGACAAGAGCAGAGGCAAACTCTGGCTCTGGTGGAACTGAGCCTCTATCCTTACTGTCTGTCTGAACCAGGTTTTCTGGAAGTAATGCAAATATAGGGAGTCTGCTTGGATGATAGCCATGTCCAATTGGTGAGAACCTGGGGTCTCTATTCTGCCTGTGTTCCCCATCTTGCAGGCAAGGACTAGAGATGCTGGAGGAAATACCAAGCTTTCTTTGGAATTTATTCCCAATGGGGAGGAGAGGTGTTTTTTGTCTCTGGTTTGTGACCCTTCAGTTCATGGCCATCTCTCATTATATGGCAAACACAGGCATGTAATCTGTAAAGGGCAGGTCACAATCTATTGTGGAAGGGCAATATTGGGAGCCTCCAACCTCTTGAGAGGACTTTTGTACCTGCAGTGTCCTTAAATTTCTCAGAGCCCAAGGCTTCTGAGTTTATTTAGGGTGGGAATCAGGCCTGCAGACTTTTTGGAATGAAGCAAAAAAAACCCTCATGATACCAGGGGAGGAACAGAGGCCTCACTTTGGATGAATGTCATGATGGATGGAATGAGATACCTCCTTGAGCCCCCAGGCACCTCATCCCTGTGGCATCCAGACCTTACCTCAAACTCAGAGTGGGCTGCCAATGACCCCCAGTCTTGCCACCAGCCATTCCTTTGTGGGCATACTCTCCCTCCCAGCCCTATCCTTCCCCTTTCTGGCTACCAATGCTAAAAGCCTTTGGAAATGCTGCCCTTGTGCCAAGTGCCCAATGGCTGAAGAAGCCCAAAAAGATTCCTGTGTCAACTTGTCACCCCCCTGGGTCTGGACAGGAAGTGGGAGTGGTGCAGAACCAAGTCCCTAAGAGAGATGGGCTGGGATAGATGCAGTGTCATGGAAGAAGCCTCTGAGGATACCCTCTATCAAGTGGGTGTCCTCACTTGATACTCCATCAAGCATGAATTCAGGGAACTCCCAAGGCACTTATCTCACCTGCACTTACATATGTGAGAACCAGAGCTCCCCTAAAATATGATGCCTTGGAAACATTCATGGGTCCCACCTTCAACAACTGCCTAGTTCCCAACTTCATAGTCTGTGGGTTCCCAGCTTGGCTTCCATACCCCCTTCAGCCTTTGAGCACAGGCACTTAGCTGGGGCTTCATAGTGTGGGAATGCCTGAGGACTCCTGGGCACCCCAGTCTTGGGGTGTGATATAGAGCCCACAGCCAAGAGGCACCAGGGTGTGTATGAGATGTAACTATATCAGGGCACTGGGTCCTCATTAGGAAACCACACGACACCCCTCTGGCAGTGGATTGGGGGTTTGCTGCATAAAATGTCAAATTGCAGAAATTAAAAATGTAAATGTGGGCATCTAATTAACCAGTTGACAGCAGTGCACAGCTGCAAGTGACAGTGACTGATTGCCTCTGCCAGCCTCTCTCCCCAGCAGCCACTGGCCCTCCTGGGTCCCAGCAAACCCCTGGAGAGAGGAGAGACTCTAGCTAGCCATCTTTCCCAAGTGCAGGTGTCCCTTGTGTCCATGTGAAAGGGGGGAGGGTATAAGAGAATAGGCTGCTCCTGTCAGTACTTGGGAGCAAAATACATGCAGTGTGAATACACCCACATTTCTGCTCTTACTCCATCCATACTCTAACATTGCCTTACCCACTCCTGCATTCCCACCACCATGTCAATCCACTACCCTGACCATACACAGATGCAAGTGGACAGAACCCACCATGGTCCCAAGGCTCACACATATGCCTCCACCTGCCAGGCCCAGGACTGGAAGTTCCCATTATATATAGGCATATTCTGCAAGACTCTATTTTCTTTCTTCCCTATGCTCATGCTTGGCAGGTATTACTCAGATATCGGGAAGATGCCTGCCATCAGTGACCAGGACATGAATGCCTACCTGGCCGAGCAGTCTCGGATGCACATGAACGAATTCAACTCTATGAGTGCACTGTCAGAGATCTTCTCCTACGTGGGCAAGTATAGTGAGGAGGTGAGTATAGCCTGTGTGGATCTGAGGAGGGCTGGACAGAGACTAGAGAAGACCTGCTTTAAGCTGGCATCCTCTTTGTGAAGAGAACCTCCCCACTAACCCCCACCATCCCTGAAGGATGTAGTATGAGCTTTAAAGATAGGACTCAGGAAACACTCTTGTCTCCTACTTTTTGGTACAGAGATCAAAACACCTATTCCTTTTATTGTTTTGTTCATTGTATTCTTGGTGTCTTCCTCATAGTTTCCCTTTTATTTTTCGTTTACTTAAATCATTTTAAATCTCCAACCCTATAGGCAAGCTCTGTGAGGTAGTTTGGTAGGGTCTAGTAGGCTAGGATGTGTTTTTTTTATAATAGGTTAGGACTTAGGGGTGAGTAGGGTAGCATAAAATTAGAAGGAAAGGTAGAGTAGAATAATATTGGTAGGGAAGAATAGAGCAGACTAGAATAGGATTGGGAGGAAAGGATAAGGTATGGTACGATATACAGAGTAGGGTAGAGTAGGATGGGTAGGGTTGGTAAGAAAGGATTACGAGAGAAGGTAGGATGTGGTAAAATATATAGAGTAGATTTAGAAGGGTAGAATAGGGTAAGGTAGGGTAGGGTAGGATTGGGAGGGAAAGGGAGACAGCATGGTAGGAAAGGAAGAGTAGGTTGAGTATGATTGGGAAAGAAGGGTAAGGTATAGCAGAATAATGGGTTAGGATAAAGATAGGATTAAATAAGACAGATTAGAACAGAATTTTGTATGGTATAATATGATAATGTATTGAGAGGATAAGGTATGGTAGTAGTAAGGTAAGGCATTAATGATAAGATTTTTTATGGCAAGGTAGGTCTTGGTATGAAATGGTAGGGTAAGTAGGAAGGATAGGAGACAGGATTGTGATATGTAGGGTATGTTAGTATATTGTATGGTAGGTTAGAGTATCTGAGTTATTGTTTGGTTTTATATGGTGGAATAGGGCTTGGTATGGACTAGTAGGTTTTCTGGCTGAATTGGTGAAGAGTGGTATGGTAGGTAGGGCTTAGTATGGTATGATGGATTGAATAAGTTCAGTAGTACTGAGAGAATGGAATAGATGTAGACTAGATGCATGGAATGTGTGTAGAATAGAGCCACGTGAAGTAGATTGGCTTAGAACAGAGGAAAGTGGCATCTGTGTGAGCATCTGTGTCCCTGCTGGAAACCTATCCCAATTGCCACTGTCTCAGGATATACTGCCTTCTTTTTGCTCAGCACAAAGGAGCTTATGCACATTTTTGGTCTCATGGGCTTAGACCAAGTTGGTTCTAAGTCCAGACTCCCTCTGTCTGGGCAGAAGCCCAACAGAATGCCACCCTTTGTGTCTAGTGTCCTTCATACCACAGACTTTTGTAGATAACACTCCTATGTGCTGACTGTTCTCTTCATAAAAGTCAGGCAGGATAACTGTGAGTCCCCACATTTCACCCATGGGTATGTATGAGGATGAAGGAGATACCTGTTTTGGTCACCCAGCTGGAACAAGTGGCCCATAATTTGATCCCATGTCATAATATCCTAAGCTGGAGTCAGATCCGATTCCATTTTTCCTTCTGTGCCTAACTTTTCATGTCTTTCTTGTCTCTAAATGTCTGATCTCAGCATGGAAGACATAAATCTTCTAAACGTGGAATTCTAGCCTGGTGGGGAATATTGGGTTTCAGGAAGGAGGAGTGGGATTTATTACTACTCATTAAGTCACAAATACCCTAGACCCTGAAGTACCACAGTGATCAAGGAGCTATGCAGATATCTATAGCATCCTTGCATGGTGGGTTTTCTGTTCATAAGCTAGCCATCCTCACTGGGCCTTAGAGCCCTTTCTTTACATAAACATCCCCATATGATTCATGGAAACTTGGGTGCCCCAACTTCTCCCCACACTTCAGTAACCCAACTTACTCATGGGCCCATAAACTTCCTAAAGGTATTTAGTAGGCAACCCATCTCCCCAAACTTCCACCCTGCCTGTACACAGGTAAGAACACAGACACAGTCCTGGCCACTCATACCCTCTTCATGCTTGATCCTTCCACAGATTCTCGGCCCTCTGGACCACGATGACCAGTGTGGGAAGCAGAAACTGGCCTACAAACTAGAGCAAGTCATAGACCCTCATGACTTAGACAGCTGAGAACCGTCCTCCAGGTTACCCTGGAGGAGGGACACACCAAGCCGTGCCTCTGTCTAGATTCTCATCTTTACCAAGTGCAAGTTCCGACTGGCCTCAGCAGCATCCCGAGCAGCTCTCTCTCTTTCTCTCTCTTTCTCTCCAGTCCTCTCTCTTTCTCTCTCCCAGTGGTCTCTTTCTCATTTCAAATTTTTCAATTTCTCTCTTAGGTTGCTTGCTCTCTCAGATACTTTCTAGCTCTCTCTCTCTTGTCTCTATCTTCTCTTTCATTCCTTTTTTTCTAGATCCCTTATCTTTCAGTTTCTTTACCAACACCAACACAATTTTATCAAGATGCCAACTCTCAGTCCATTGCAGGACAGCCAGGTTAACAACCAAGGGCCAGCAGGAAAGAAAGCAGAGAGCTCTCTCCAGCTCACCCCTTGCTTCTGCCAGGGGGTGCAGCAGGGGGTCCAGAATGAGGAGCCCTGGATTCAGGCATTGTTTCTGTGCTGCTGTTCCACCTTGAGATCCCACATTGGTCTCCATGTTAACTTGGGAAAGGGACGATGAGCTCAGTATTACTTCCCTGAGAAGGTGACTCCTGGCTCTCTCCCTTTCAACATGGCCACTTAAAGGGGCTCATCAGTGAACTGGGCCCATTGGCTACAGTAAGAAGAAAGGGTCCACCTCCTGCCCTCTGCTGCCACAGGCTGTGTGTGCATGTATGGATAGGGGCATGCCCTGGAAGCTGTCTCTCATATGTTGGGTTGGCATCCAGTGGCCTCCTTGTCTCCTTTCAATCTTCTGAGAGCTCTGCCCAGTGTCCAGGGGGCACTGTCTACCCAACGTCCTCTCCTATCTGCAGAAAGTCAGAATGGAGACAGAATCACAGCTGCATTTCTACCACTTCCGCCCTTTTCATACTGGCCCAAGCTATAGACATGACACTTGGAGGGAGTAATGATAAAGAAAGAGAAGCATTTATCCTGGAAGAAGCAGGCTTTACTCTACCACTCACCCTCAGGAGGCCCAGGCACCCTGATCCATTCTCTTAAGTCCAGTTTATTGTGAGATTCCCACATCTATCTAGAGAAAGTGTCCCCACATTCTCTGTCATCGCTCCTGCCAGGGTCAAGTAGTACAAAGTGAGTCCTAGGAGCTACTACCGTCCAGCCGCCTCCATGGCTCCATCCACACCATCCTTCTCAAGAACTCTGCAGAGGGCAGGCCTGCAGCCTACCCCTTCACCCCTGCAGAATCTGGTGCCATCGCTATGCAGATGACTAGTCATGGGGCCGTCCGGACCTCCCATAGAGATTTTTTTCATCCACATCTCAGCAGCCGCTTTCGTCATCCTTCTCCTTCTCATCAAAGAAACCTACTCAAGCACAGCTTCACACAGACAAACCAAAATGCCAGCCGCATACAGCCCCAGGCTTTTCATGTCGGGGAGGCACAGGAAAGTCCAGGGTAAGGAGAGAGCCAGGAAAAGGAGATGGAAAATACAGCTGAACTCAGTCCTAACCTGTTTCTCCTGTGCTGAGCCTTCATGCTGAGCAGAGATGATGGCAAGAGATAGTCTGATAGAAGAGTCTTGGACACTTGTCAACTTGATGGACCCTCAATGGTGGAGGTTAATGCTGCCTCTCTGGTTACCTTGCTGTCAAATCACACACCAGCCTGGGGGACAGGAGAAGCATTGTCTAGTGTGGGGCTGGAGTGGGATGGGGGTGGGGGGGTCCCACCAGGCTGCCTTCACTCTCCCAGGGCTCTACATCACCCCCTGGAAAGGGGAAGGAACCATTTCCGGCAAAGTCTATGGAGCATCATGTACTTTTAAAAACCATAGCCTTGTTGAGTGTGTGTGTGTGTGTGTGTGTGTGTGTGTGTGTGTGTGTGTCCAAGAAGAGGGCAGAGAGCTCAGAAAGATACCTTTGTCTATTGCAGGAGGATTCTGGGGACTGTTTCCTTCTCTGTTCTTGTTTATCATTCATCTTGCATCGTCAGGGTTACTCCATGCTTGCTTTCTAGGCTGGGTGCTGGTGTCAGGGAGGGATCATCTGTCCATAGGAAATCAGGGTGGTTTCTGGCCAAGGCTTGGATTTGATGGGGGGGTGGGAGTGGGGAGGGCAGTGTACTAGGCAGTGATGAGCCAGAGCAAGGCAGCCAGTGGCAATGAGGATGATGGATATTGGACAAACCCTGGTCACCAGCCCAGGGGAAAGAGAAGCAGGGGTAAGAGGTAGGTACGTCAAGAGGAAGAAAGCTAACCAAAGGTCTTGACAAGTGACGTGCATGTCTACCAGGGATGGTGCTCCTTGCTCCCGAGATACCCTGGGCTCTGGCAGGCCAGAAGCAGGCTTGGCAAGTGGTCCAGGAGGCCCTCACTGGTTCAACTATTCTTTTGCACATGTCGGGGAGGGGTGCGGCATGAACGTATTTAACACAGATTGGCTGAATGGAAGCTGTGTGTGTGCGCGTGTGTGTATGCGTGGGTTTTGACTTATTTTTATGTTTTGCACAGTTAGAGAAAAAAGAACATGCAGAAAAGGAAAAAAATTAGACTGTTCTTCTGAAGTTTTTATTTTTTACCGGATTATTATTATTGTTATTATTCCTTGGTCGGTACAGAATTCTCCGCCATGTTTTTGTTCTAGGAGAAATTTTAAAGCCCTCTGAGTGGTGTCAGGAAGAGGAAATGTATTTCCTCCTTTAGTTCCATCTCTCTTGCGGGTAGTTAGAGGACAGGTTTGCAGTTTAAGAGCAGATGGCCTGCTATTGGTCCTGTTTGCTCACAACTCTAGGGCTGGCTTGGCAGTGGGGGAGAACGGGGGATTCTAGAGCTACCCCTCTTTTACCCACAGATATTCTTTTTCTTTTCTGTGTGCTTTTCATTTCTTCCATTTGGATTCTTGGCACACGTATGATCTGTTTAGAAGTCAAGACAGCCTTGTCCAAAAGTTGCCCTTTTCCTTCAGACATTTTTAAACCTCTCTTAGGGGCCCCCATCTTCTTTTTTCAGGTGCTAGAGAAGGGATTTGGCCACCCATGAGTTCCAGGGGATTGGGTGCTGCTCAAGTCTACCCCTCTCACAGTTCATGTCTTAGCTAACCCTACTGTTTTAGAGGGAACCTTTACCCAAGTCCAGATGTCCTGGGAAGAAAACAGGAGAGATGAGCTCATACTCTCAGAATATTTCCATCACCCTATTTCCTACTCCCCCTCTCTTTGGCCATGAGGGTCCCTGGTCCTAGATCAGGGATAAAGTCTCCCTGGGTTCAAATACTGGAGAGAGATGAATTGTAGGTAGTAGTGGGGTGGAGCAGTGGAATGCTTGCTGGGATACTTGATTTGAAGAAGAGATCTCTAGC
This sequence comes from Suncus etruscus, assembly GCF_024139225.1. Lineage (NCBI taxonomy): Eukaryota > Metazoa > Chordata > Mammalia > Eulipotyphla > Soricidae > Suncus > Suncus etruscus. Next base: position 141,267,213 of record NC_064848.1, on the reverse strand, counting down.
AGCTGAGTCAATGCAGGCTGGTCATTTCCCAGAAGGCCACCTCCAAGTGTTTTATTGCCTTCTTCCTTGTCAGGAGACACTCTAGCATTTCTCGACCTTGTTGGCCTGCTTCAGTGTTGAGGGCCAGGGGGTTTGCTTCTTCATCAGAAAAAAATGCTGCTGTTCACCTTTTCTTGGTATGGCAGGCCCACGTATGGTCACTGCCCTGAATGGTACCTCCCTAATCAATGCCTGGATCCCCTTTCTTATCCCATTGTAGCTTGAGAACCCATGAACAGGTCCAAGATGAGAAAAGGTCTGAATCCCAAAGTGTGAGGAGAACATAGTGGGATGGGGGAAGGGGGACTGGGGTGATGGGAAAGGCTCTGACTCTGCCATCAAGGGTGTATCTTCCCCACTTAGACATATGCAAAAGTCTTACTTTCCCCTCTGTCTCTTCTCTCTGGGGGAGGGTGACTGCTTTGGCCTCACAGGAGGTAAATCTGATGCTTAAAAGCCCAGTGAGTCTCAGAGTCATTCCTCTCTAGCCAGCACCTCTTTCCTGTCTCATAGAGCTAAGCAGGTTGAGCTTTCCAGGAACGTCCATTGAGTACGTACCTCTTCCTGCCTCTAGAAGATCTTTGAAGACCTCTAGAAGACCACCTCCCAGTACCAGGGTAACCCATATCCCTGAGCCCATAACCGCCCCCCCCAGGCACATCCTACCTCCTTTCTGTCCTCTCCCCTACCACTTAGGCCTGCCTCTTTATCCTCCAGACCCCTACTCTTCCTATCAGCTCTTGGACAGGTAGCCCAGCTCCTAAATCCCTCAAGCCCTCCCCTTTAATGACAAAAATGTCCTGTGTGGGCTATTTCTTGCGGGGGTAGTTGTTGATTTTTTGTTTATATCATTTTAAGACTTTAAAATTAAAGAGGGAACCTGAGTGTGGATGTCAAATACTAATTAGTAGCAAGAAAAAAAATACAAATCTAAAGAGAATCTCCGGAGAAGCTCTTTCCACTGTGGTTAAAGAAGAGGTCAGGGCATTCTGGATGGGGCCCCCCATCCCACACGAGAAGCATACCCCCGCTACACATTCCTCCTACTTTCTCTTACTAGTTCTGCTTCCCAACAGGAGCCCCAACAGACATGGCAAAAGCAACCTTGTTTTACAGAGAAACTGAGGGCCCAGTCCAGGTGACACTGAAGGGCAACCACCCCTCCACCCCAAGAGGCTGGTGTGAGTCTCCACAAGCCCCCTGTTCCGAGTCTCATTAGGAAATACCATGCTGCCACGTCTGTTAGAAGCCACAGTGAAAGTTCCAGACAGACCTTGTTTTATTTCACTCCAAAGCTTTGCTCCCCAAGACAATTATTTTTTTATTAGGGGGAGCCTCCAACTTTACAACAAATAATATGGGACTTGAGGATTGCCATGGTAATAAGTACTCATTAGAGTCCCAATTAAATGTTTAAGTAGAAGGAAGCTAAACAGAATGAAATATTGAATGAATAAAAAGAACTTCCTATTTGTATTGGCAAAGAAAGTGAGGTGTACCAGGAGATAAGCAACCCCCTCTTCCCTCGCCTCCTTTCCCTTCCTCTCTTGTTCAGTCTTGGCTCTCTAACCTGCTCCTTGTGTGTCTGAACCCCCATCCAGATTTCCTAGGCTTTGTCCAAACAAAGGGACAGCTCATTAGTGGCAGGTCTGGTGTTGAGGGATTCATGTCTCTCCCGTGTGTACTCTATATGATCTCTGCACTCCCCCTTCCCACACACAGTGGAGTTCTTTCAGTGGAGTTCACCCTTCTTTAATCTACCCACTCAAGCACATTTGGAAAGAGTTCCCTGGCAAGAGCAGACTTCCAAACTGGAAACCTTGAAAGATCAGTGCCAAGGACACTTGGGGGACAGACCACTTTGCCCAGCAGACCTAGGAAACACTCTTTGGGCATAAGACCCAAAGGGAATCTGTGTGTGTAGTATATGTATCCTTCCCTCTTTCCCTGATGTTCACGTCAGTTTATCGGCTCGTTGAACCTTTATTTTTTAAAAAAGCAAAGCTAGTTTACCTCAAAGAGTCTTGTTTCCATTCGGAAACCAATGACTTTGTGTTGCGTGCACATGATCCTCCCCTCCATCCCTGTCTGCCAGGGGTGCCTGAGATCCTTGCTTTCTCATCTGGCTGCAAGGGCCAAGGAAAGGACCTCCAGGCCAGAGACAAGAAGGAGCGGCTGGAGGCAGCTGCCCTCCTTCCCCCTGGTGAAATCAGCCTATCTCTTCCAGCAGGGTGCTGCCAAGTTTCCATAGCAACCAGCAACTCCAGAGCATCTCAGCAGTCCAGGGCTCATTGAGCCAAGGAGGTGTCAGGGAGAGGACCTTGGCCTGGTCAGGTGACCTAAAGTTAAGTCTCAAGTACTAGGAGACAGAGGAATGGGTGAATGAGTGGTTTGAAATTACAGACTTTGAGTCTTAGAAAGGCCCTTGTAGGAGGTTGGGCAGATCATTTCTGATCTTGTCCCTACCTTCCAGCACATACTACCCAATTTCTCTTTCCATAAAGCTTCCACCTTGAACACTGACCCTTGCTTAAAATAAAGTAAAGCCTATCTTTAGACACAGTGTTATGATGAGCAAAGACAGGTGGATGAAATCTCTTAGAGGAAGAGGGTCTTCTGGTTTTGATTTTTAAAAGAGTATCCTAATAAGATTTTAAAAAAAGATTAAAAAAACTTTTTGAAGAGGAAAACCTATGCTATTTAAATTGGAGCCCAGTTGTAACTTGGTAAAGGCAAGCTTCTGTACCTTTGTTATAATTAATTGTATACCTGTGTATGTAAATATAAGGCATTCCTATTTTGCAGTTCAGAACAAAAAAACTTATTTGTAATATAGAATAAAGTTTATTAAAAAATAATAAAAATGCATTTTGGAATTTGGATCTTTCTTTCTGCATGACTGGCTGGATGCAAGAGGGTTGATCAGAATAGTGATGGGCTCCATAGTATTGAATAACACTTCTTAGGTGGGAACTATAAGATATTTAAAGAGGCCTGGGTGAAAATTACATAACTGCAACACAACCTGAGGGGGCCAAATGGTAAGACACAAGGACCATTGGAAGAGACAAGATTCGAAAGGAGCTACAGTCAGCAAAAGGACAAGCTCTGGTGTAGGGCCATGGAACCTTCTATTCTTGCTACATGTTTAAACCCTACTGATGCATTTTTTCTTTCTAAAGACATGCTTTTTTGGAGGGATTGGGCCATACCAGGCAGTGCTCAGAGGTTACTACTGGCTCTGTGCTCCTGGCAGACTCAAGGGACCATATGGAATGCTGGAAATTGAACCTGGGTCATCCTGGGTCAGCCACATGCAATATAAATGCCCAGCCACTGTGCTATCACTCTGGCCCCTGGTTCTGATTTTGTCTCAATCAAATGTCTCTGGAGTAAACTTGCACTTATTCCAACCAGTGCTGTTAGTTAATATCACATTCCTAAAAAACCCAAGCAGTTTTTAGAATACTTCTTACTACAGACCACAAAAGTGCTGCTAAGTTTTTGGGCAGAAGCTTTGGCCTCTCTGAGAAGGTAGAGCATCTGTCTCCCTCAAAGCCAAAGTAAAATCTATAAGAAGAAAATCAGGAGGAAACAAAAGAGCCAGGGACTGGATAGACAGTATAGGGGTTATGATGCTGGCACATGGCTGACCCCAGTTTGATCCCCAGCACCACATATGGTTCCCTGAGTGCCACTAGCAGTGATCTCTGAGCACTTATCCCAGAGTAAACAGTGAGAATCATCAGCTATGGTCCAAAAACTGAGAGAGAGAAAGGAAAGAAAGAAAGAAAGAAAGAAGAAAGAAAGAAAGAAAGAAAGAAAGAAAGAAAGAAAGAAAGGAAGGAAGGAAGGAAGGAAGGAAGGAAGGAAGGAAGGAAGGAAGGAAGAAGAAGGAGGAAGAAAGAAAGAAAGAAAGAAAAGAGAAGAGAGAAAGAAAAGAGAAGAGACGAGAGAAAGAAAGAAAGAAAGAAAGAAAGAAAGAAAGAAAGAAAGAAAGAAAGAAAGAAAGAAAGAAAGAAAGAAAGAAAGAAAGGTAGTAAGGAAGGAAGGATGGAAGAAGGAAGGACGGAAGGATGGAAGGGAGGAAGGAAGGAAGGAAGGAAGGAAGGAAGGAAGGAAAGAAAAAGAAAAGAAAGAAAGAAAGAAAGAAAGAAAGAAAGAAAGAAAGAAGAAAGAAAGAAGAAAGAAAGAAAAAGAAAGAAAGAAAGAAAGAAAGAAAGAAAGAAAGAAAGAAAGAAAAAAGGAAGAAAAAAGGAAGAAAGAAAGAAAGTGGAAAGCATGGAAAAGGAAAGAAACATGGGAGGAAATCAATTGAGGACAATCTCTGAAAGCATCCAAGAGCAGGAAATCAACTTCCAACAAAGTTGAGTTTCCTCTCACTCTGCTATCCACTCAATCACTAATTTAGCTCTTTCAATTTTAAACCCAGATGTCCCTTGTCTCTAGGAATGATGTGTGTGAAGGGTATTCACATGGATGGGACCTTTTGAGAGCTATAAAGTCAGAAGGTGGTTTGGTTTTATATCTGCCAATATCAATTCTTTATTCTCCTGTTTTTCTTATCTTCCAGAAATGATATTTTCTAATATCTGAGAACTTTTGTCAATGATCCTGAGAAATTTCAACCTCTAGAAATATAGCAGAACAAAGAGGAAGGGACTCTTTTGGACTACATGGTAGAAGATGGGCAATATGGCTTTAGTGACCTCAAGACCAAGCACAAACTGGGTGGTTTTAAGACAACAGAACGGGGTTGTATTTAGTCATTCTGAATCAGAAGGAAAATATAAGTCCATGGGCTGAATTAAGTCTTTTCTTTCTTCTAAAAAGAATATGCACTGTTGATCTTGTATGTTCAGAGAAGAGAGGAAGAGGGGAAAAGAGAGAGAAAGAAATTTTATATCTCATAAGGATATCCAGTCATATCAGATTAGGGCCCAACACTTACTATTTAATTAACCTTCATTACCTCCCTTGAGGTTCATTTTCCAGTCAGACATTGATTAGGGGATAGGACTGAGTTTAGAGGGCACACAATTCAGTCCAATAATAGATTTATTTCAGAAAAGGTGTTATCTAATTGAGCTATGTTTAAGTTTTAATGGTTGATTTTGAGATTGTTGAGGCAGTGACCATTTTAGTTGGGACCTGTATTATCGAAACTCAACTAGTCTCAATACAGAGTACCAAATGGAAAATGAATAAATGGATGCTTTTGTGGAAGTCAAATTTCTACCATGAATGCAGAACCAAAGTCTTTAGGCTCTGAAGCTAGTCCCCTGTGTTTGGATAGCTGGTAGATTGTAACTATTCAAAAAACATAATTTCTCCTGTTCTGAATGAGCAATAGATTTTCACTGTGATAAAGGCAGGTAAGTCTTTGTTTTGTACCAAAATGACACATGATCTAAGTCACCAGCAGTTCTACATCAACCTGGACCATAGATAGGGGACTGTGATGAAAGTGAGTGGAGCAATCAGTTGATCCTGGTGTCTATGTCTTATACACAAAAACTCAATCATTTTTGGTTAAAATCATGAGGCATGAGAGGGTATTGTTTATGAATGCAGCATACCCTAACTATTGACTATTGTAGGGATTAAAAAATACAGTCTAGGGTACAGACAGATAGTACTGGAATCAGGAGTTTGCCTTGCAATTGACTGACTCAGATTCTGTCCCTGGCACCACTTATGGTCCCATGAGAACTTATAAGAATTATTCCTGAGCACAGAGTAAGTAACAATCTTAGAATTCTGCTAGGTGTGGCCCAACTCCCCCCATCTGCTCCACCAAAAAAAATTCAGTTTGAGTTGAAAGTCCCTTGTTTTATAACTGACATAGGAAATCTCAACTTTCACTTATAATACAATCCTCACTCAAAAAAAAAAAAAAAACTGAGTGCATGAAGTGGAGTGAGAAAGCCTCTTCTAAAAAAATGGTGGTTGTTACTAGAAGTAATATAAGAGAATTGTGAAGGGTATTGGACACTCTGGTAATTTGTTTAGATTTTCTTTTGTTTCTTGTTATTCAAGGCTTTTATGTTTCTTTGATTTGTTTGTGTTTTTTGAGGCCATTCCCAGTGATGCCTTGGCTACTATATGTCATGCAAGAATTTTAACTAGGGATGTGGCAGAAGATTCATGCTAGACAAATGACTTAACTTTTGTACTTCAGCCCTAAGAGTGTTTTAAATCTGATTATTCTTTTCAAAGTCCAGCTTCTGGTTTCATCATCCTTTTAAATGGTTCTTTGTATATTATTGATTTCAGCCCTTATTTTTTTGAGGGGGCTGCACCTGGCAATGCTTAAGGGTTACTCCTGACTCTGATACTCAAGAATTACTCCTGGAGGTACTCAAGGGATCATATGGGGTACCAAAGATAGAACTGAGTTGGCCATATGCAAAGCAAGTGCTCTACTTGCTATACTATTTCTTCAGCCCCTCTGCTCTGGTTTTTATTATTTCCTTCTTACTTACATTTGGATTCCTTTGTTGCCTATCCTCTAGTTTCTCAAGCTGAGAGGTTAGTTTATTAATTTGAAGTGTTTCCTTCTTTCTGATGTAAGACTACTATTATGAACTTTCCCTTTACTATTACTTCTATTACGTTACATAAATTCTGGTATTCTTCATTCTCATTCATTTTAGTTGTTTTTTTAATTTCCTCTTTGGTTCAAATAATATTTATTGAACACTATTTTTCCAAATAGTTTTCAAATATTTAAACTTTACTCTTTTTTGTTGGTGGGAGAGTGGGAATGGGGGTAAGGGCTTATTCCTGATTCTATATCCAGAGGGATCTCTCTTGGTAGTACTTAGGGGATAATAAGCAGTGTTGAACACTTTTTTTCTTATTAATTTATGCCATCATGTTATTGTGGTCTGAGTTATGATTTCTGATTTATATATTTATGATTTTATCAATACTCAAATTGTGCCCTAGTATGTGTGTTCAGCTTTTAATCTCAACTCCTTCAATTTAGGAAATTTGTGTGTATATGTATTGTGTCTTAATACCCCATCCTCTTTATATCCAGATAATCTGTCTATCCTTAGCTTGTGGGGGAAACTCTGACTATAGTAGTGTCCATTAAATAGAATAAAAGTCAACCTCCTACACACACCAACACACACACCTGTACACACAGGTGATTGATGTTAGAAAGTGGTCCATGGGGCCAGAGAGATAGCACAGCAGTAGGGCATTTGGCTTGCATGTAGTCAATCTGGGACAGACGTCAGTTTGGTTGCTGGCATTTGATATGGTCCCCCAAGGCTGCCAGGAGCAATTCCTGAGTGCAGAGCAAGAGTAATCCCTGAGAGTTGCTGGGTGTGGCCAAAAAAACCCCAAAACAAAACAAAACAAAACAAAAAAACAAAAAGTAGTCCAGAGAAACAGCAGTGGAATTAGAAGAGTAAGGCCAATTCAGTCCAGTAGTGCACTATTCAACTGGTACCTAGTGGGGTAGTGAGGGTCAACATCGTGACCCTCTAAACATGGTAGAATATACTTCAAAAGTGTTAATGGCTCCCATTTCCCACTACTCATCAGCCCAATAGGTTGTTCCATGTCCAGATTTCCAATTTTCTAGGCATGAGGAATGACTAGATACCTTTCACAAACACACGTACAAGTCCCTGAGTGTAGGAGCAGAGGAACTCTGAGGCAGAGGGCAAAGGGCATGCAGTTTTCAGCCTCAAAGTTTTATGTATCCCACCTGGTTTCTAGTGCAACAGCTAGAGTGGGAAGGTGGGTCAAGAGACTTTGAAATGTAGTGCACATATGTCTGTTGTACAGATTCTCCTTTAGAATGCTTAACATTTAATTCAAGCAACAGTAAATAAAGTCACTTCCAAAAATATTTTCTTGGGAAGAGTCCTCCACCTTATTCCTAGTTTTCATAATTCCATTCATTTCATTGTCAGAAACAGCCCATACCTTTTTGCCTCCCTGCCAATATTCACAATGAAACCAAGTTTATATTGCACTTGGAAAGTTGTGAAATACACACAAAGGTGTATTTCCTGGTGACTTTTCTTCATGACTTCTCCAAATCATTGCAGTTTAAACTTCCAGGTGCCCTTTGCCTTTTTCTCCTGTGCTGCACAATTAGCACCTTATTGTGGACGATTGTAGCCCTTAATTGTTCGTACTATTGTCAGTAAATTATTTTAACAAAATTAATGCTGATAATTTTATCCTCTAAAATTTTCATCTTTATGTGCTGTCTCCTCATTAAGCAATTGTGTGTCATAATTATTTTATTTTGAGTTCTACAAGAGACATATGGAAATAGGATAAATACTAGTTTCTCCAAAAGCAATGGACCACAAAATCAGGGACTCAAACAATATCGTGTAATGAAAAAGAAAACTAAAGACTAGTTTCCCTAAAGGATCTCAGTCTTCCATGTCCTAGCAATTAAAATGAAATATAGTCCATTTAGAAAATGTGGGACTGATTAGACATTTTCAATATAAATGTGTATATGTGTTGCAGAGTATGAAATTCAGATCTAATGCACACAGGCCTGGGCTTTGCCATTGAACCATGTCCTGAGACCCAGATAACATATTTGGAGAAGATAAGTGAATGCTAGCATTGGGAGGAGTTGTAAACCAGATTCAACTCAATGGCTGTCACCCTCTAGGTCATAAAAGACTTCCTCAGAGGGACAATTTATGAAGTGAGTTATTATATTTGTACCACTAACATACATTGCCTCATTCAGATCTCAAAATGCAATCTAATGCAGAAGCTGTCATCACCACCCATTTTAGAGATGCACTCACTGAGGACCCAGTGAATATTTCAGACCCACAAGTAATTCATGAAAAGAATAGACTGAGCTGTAAATGAAAGTTCTTTCAAAACTTGTGGTCTTAATGTACTGCTAATGACAAGGTTCGATGTATGCAATTATCCAAGACCACATCCTCTACCAGAGTGTTAACTTTCTTTCACTATTATCTCAGCATTCACCCACCCCAGCTCTCTAATCACCTGTCCCACCCTGTCCTTTGCCCTAGTAGCCCATTTCTGAAGTCAAGTCCTGAAGTCATTGTTTTTAACCAAGTGTTATCGCCTTCTGTGTTTTTTCTTTATTGTTTTTATTTGAGGGATTGTCATTTTTGAAGGGAGCATTTATTTGAAATGATGCTCAGGTTCTGATTCTTTAATCAGGAGTCACAACTGGATAAGACATTTACAAGGTATATATATATATATATATATATATATATATATATATATATATGCCTTACCCATTGCACTATCTTTCCTATTCTGCTCACTATGTTTTTTCATATCCCACATGTGAGCATTATCATTCTGCAGTGACTGCTATATTACAACAAACATAAACAAATAATATTTATATTTCTCTCCATTCCTTCTCTCAATCTTTTACTGATGGGTGGATTGACTTTCACCATGCCGATGGAAATACAAAGAACTATGCAGAGATAATGAACAGAGGTTGGCATTGGATCTTAAATGTGAATGAAAGCAGTGAGAGAAGAACAAAAAGTTGAAGGTAAAGATTCTAGTGGCACCATTTTTAGATAGTGCAAAGACTTAGAAACTGAGACACTGAGAAGACTTCCCAGTGGGGAGCATGACAATTGCAGAGGGATGTGTGTTTGGATTTCTTCAGTACCACTCTCAGTTACATACAGATGACTTTGGACAAGTTTATCTACTGTACCACTTTCCCTTCACCTGTGAAATGGAAATAATCTGTGAGAAAGTGGTGAGAATTTTGTGTGATTTTTTTTCTTTTGTGTGATTTTTAAAGAATATGCACAACGTCTGGCACATAATAAGCACACCTCAAGAAATGTTGCTATTTTTAACAACATGTCAACTGACTTGCCATAAAAATATATTTTCTATGTGTCCTCTACCTTCCCTTTCCTTTTTTCCAAACTCAGATGTGACTGCGACATGGAGAGAGCTAAAGAGAGGCATATTGGTTGTAGTTTTTCTCCTCCCAGGAGCACATCCTCCCAGATTGAGGAATTGTGCAAAAATGCTCTGTGAGCAATACTGAGTCCTGCTGGGCATGTCTACTCAGAAGCTGGAGGTATCTATTTGTGAAAAAAAGAAGTCAAACTGAAAACATAGGGCTCCCTCATGCCACCTCATCCACTAGGAGAATCACATGCTTGTTTGTTGGGCCCAAACATCTTGTTGTCACTGTGTCCCCCCACCAGAATCAACAGGACAATAACCCCTTCATCTGATGTTTAGGTCTTGTCCTGTAGTGCAACTGGTCTTTTACAGTCTCTGTTTCTGGGGACTGACTTGGACACAGTCCAACAGAACTTCTAAAGTGAAGACCCCAGCTGCCAGTACCCAACACATAATCATAGCCACTGACTTCTTCCCATTTTTCAGTGAACCTACAAAAGGTACTTCAGACCTTACTAAGAAAATTTTTCTTTGCTGGCACCCTGACTGGCCTCCCAGGGGGGCAGGCCCTGGGTAGGTGCTGAGGCCAAGCTGGAGAGAAAAGCAGGCCCCGGTGAGTTACGAGGCTGTAATTCTATCACAGGCTTATGGAGAGATCATAAACTCACATCCCAAGTCTCCCGCCTGGCCCCTTTTCTCTCCTGAGTGATTTACAAGCCTATAATTCTAAGGCGGGACTGCTTCTTATTTCACATAATCCAAATATTTTCCTAAATCAACATCAGTTCTCCCAGCTTCCAGCTCTCTCCTCAGAGCAAAGGAGCAGCTGGAGCGCCAGCTACTGGCTGGAGGCTCAGATACAATTCTGAGTCACTCATTTGCGACTTTACAAAAAAAGACATTTTCCCTGAGATGGAGAACAAAAACACAAGTGACACCTGGAGCCAAGTAGGTAATAGTTTCTCTGGGAAATAAGGGACATTCATAAGGGAGTCAAGAAGACCCCTGATACCATGAATTCAGCAAATTAATAGTTTCAGTTGAAAAACACGTGTTGACTTTAGCTGGAATTCATGGGAGTCACACAGCCAAAACCTGGACTTATTTTTCTTTCTATACCTATGTCTTTGTCTTTCATATCCCTTTAAATAATGAAGACTGTATAGGCACAGCCCAAAACAGATTCAAATGTCAATGAAATATTTTATGTTTAGGCTTGTCCATCTGACTCATATGACCAGAAGCTTGATGGCAGCAAGGCCTTATGCTATTGGCTCTGTTGCAACTTCAGCACCGGAACAGCTCCTGGTCCCAAGCAAGAGCCTGTCAATGTTTGATGAGCAAAGGAAGGAAACAACAAATGAAAGGACACGTGAGGGTGCAGTGTGGGTGACTATGAAACCCATATTGTCACAGTCAATGTCTAAGCCTAGTGGGCAATGGCCTGTGAAGGGAAGTTTCCAGTTCTTTCTTTTTTTTAATTTTTATTTTGACCAAAGTGTATTACAAATCTTTCACATTAATATTTTAGGTACATAGAGACATTGAATCAGGGGCATTCCCACCACCAATGTTGTCCTCCCTCCACCCCTGTTCCCAGCATGCATCCCATATCCCCCTTCTTTACCCCCCACCGAGCTGTTAGTGTAAGTGGTCTGCATTGTGTCTAGCATGTTGTAGATTGGGTATCGATTCTGTTGTCATTGGCTTTGGATTTGGTATTTAAGTCTGATCATTTTTTATTTCTACTTAATGTTCATACGACTATGTGGTCTTGGTACCCTCCATTATTTCCCCCTCCATTTGTGAGGCAGAACAAGATGGTTCAAGTTATGTGGTTCTGTTTGAAGGAAAAAATCAAGCAAAAAATGGGAGAAATCCATCTAGAAGCTATAAACATCAACTTAAGAGAATAAAGGGGAAAAGGAAGCAAAACATAACAATAATACAAACAAAAACAAAAACAAACAAAAAAACTCAAAAAGCACCACAGCAATAAAGACTACCACACAATAACCACGGTCCTGAAATATAAACAAAACACAAAAGAGGAAAAAACAACAACAACAAAACTAAAAAAATTAAATTGTTCTTCTCTATTTTTTTCTTGCATAGTCACAGTAAATGTTGGGGGAATTAGAAAGGGAATTTCCTTGGCCTAAAAGATACAGGATTTCTCCACCCTTGAAGTATACTGTCAAGGGAATAACTACAGGCTTTGTACAAGTTCTTTTACTCTCCCATAGGTCTTTTTGTGGTGTCTGGAAACTTTTTGCTTCATTGTGGACGATAAAACCATGCCTCTGTAGCTAGAGATTTTGGTATTTGCATAGGTCAAAGGATGGAATCTAGGATGGAGTCTTTCTTTATGGTCCTAGGAGTTGTGTTCCATCACTATTGTTTTAATCAGTCTTCTGTAGTTGGTGGTCTTGGTTTTTGCCCCGATCCTAGGTTGAAGCATAGGATAGAGTCTTTCATTATGTTTCCAAAAGATCTGCTTAGTTGCAGTTGTCTCAGTCAGACCTCTGGAATTAGAGATCTTGGTTGTTGTACATATCATAAGCCAATACCTAAACTAGAATCTTTTCTATTGGTCCCAGGATAAGTTCTGCCCAGTCATGGTTGTCACAGTCAGTCTTCAGTAGATAGCAAACTTGGCTTTTGTATAAATCAAAGGATGACATGTATTTTGATTTTATCTTATCATTAGGTGGTGTGGTAAGACAATCTGCTCTTAGATCAAGTTTTGCCATTTCCTCATTGTCAGGATGTCATATCTAAATTAGCTCATGATGGTCAGAGCAGTATTAAAAATGTCCCAGAGAGAAATTGGTTCCTGGAGCTGTTGCAGAGAACTGTGTTGGTTCTATGTCTAGGATCTAGGGTTTGGGGTTGGATGGTCGCTGTCTAATCACTTGGAATCTAAGTTGGGTCCACAGGAATTATGTTCAAGGTGGGAGGTGCCCCTGTATTGTAAAATGTATGAGTTATTATCCCTAGTAGATAAGAGCTTGTTTCTATACGTAAAATTATCCCTTTTAGTATGCCTTTACAAGAAGAAATGGTACTATATTATACTGCTGGTGCATTTGGAGGTGAGAGTGTCAGACTCCATCATCTCTGTGCCCTGGTTTTGACCTGAGCTATTATCCTAGGCAAGACTTTTTCATGTAGGTTTTTGTATCAAACAGAACCAAGACAGGTGGAGTTAAGAAAGAAAAGAAAACAGAAACAAGACATATATATATATATATATACAGATATATACTTATATATAAAGGAAAAATAAATAAAATAAGATTTAAAAATAAGAGAACAAAGTGATGCAGGAGACTGCCTTACATTTGGGGATAAAAAAAGTTAAGAGGTAGTATTATATAGGTCTTAAACTTATAAAGGAAATAAAGGCTTCCCCATTATCTTTTGAGATATTCTTGTAGGGCGTGGGATCAGGGCACATTTTCATCATACCCCCTGGTCTTGTTGAGATTGAGAAAAGATTTGCGACAGGAAGGGCTTGGGTAGAGTTCTTGCACTGGGGATCCTTCAGGAGCTGAGTATGGTATCAAACAACATTGGGGGGAGTGAGTAGGAGGGCCAAGAGCATAAGTCATCAGGGGTGTTGGTTGTAGTTTCTTTTTTTTTTTTTTTAATTTTTTTTTTATTTAAACACCTTGATTACATACATGATTGTGTTTGGGTTTCAGTCATAAAAGGAACACCACCCATCACCAGTGCAACATTCCCATCACCCAAGTCCCAAATCTCCCTCCTCCCCCCCCAACCCCCGCCTGTACCCTAAACAGGCTCTACATTTCCCTCATACATTCTCAATATTAGGACAGTTCAAAATGTAGTTATTTCTCTAACTAAACTCATCACTCTTTGTGGTGAGCTTCCTGAGGTGAGCTGGAACTTCCAGCTCTTTTCTCTTTTGTGTCTGAAAATTATTATTACAAGGGTGTCTTTCATTTTTCTTAAAACCCATAGATGAGTGAGACCATTCTGCGTTTTTCTCTCTCTCTCTGACTTATTTCACTCAGCATAATAGATTCCATGTACATCCATGTATAGGAAAATTTCATACTTCATCTCTCCTGACAGCTGCATAATATTCCATTGTGTATATGTACCACAGTTTCTTTAGCCATTCGTCTGTTGAAGGGCATCTTGGTTGTTTCCAGAGTCTTGCTATGGTAAATAGAGCTGCAATGAATATAGGTGTAAGGAAGGGGTTTTTGTATTGTATTTTTGTGTTCCTAGGGTATATTCCTAGGAGTGGTATAGCTGGATCGTATGGGAGCTCGATTTCCAGTTTTTGGAGGAATCTCCATATCGCTTTCCATAAAGGTTGAACTAGACAGCATTCCCACCAGCAGTGGATAAGAGTTCCTTTCTCTCCACATCCCCTAACACTGTTTATTCTCATTCTTTGTGATGTGTGCCATTCTCTGGGGTGTGAGGTGGTATCTCATCGTTGTTTTGATTTGCATCTCCCTGATGATTAGTGATGTGGAACATTTTTTCATGTGTCTTTTGGCCATGCGTATTTCTTCTTTGTCAAAGTGTCTGTTCATTTCTTCTCCCCATTTTTTGATGGGGTTAGATGTTTTTTTCTTGTAAAGTTCTGTCAGTGCCTTGTATATTTTGGAGATTAGCCCCTTATCTGATGGGTATTGGGTGAATAGTTTCTCCCACTCAGTGGGTGGCTCTTGTATCCTGGGCACTATTTCCTTTGAGGTGCAGAAGCTTCTCAGCTTAATATATTCCCATCTGTTAATCTCTGCTTTCACTTGCTTGGAGAGTGCAGTTTCCTCCTTGAAGATGCCTGTAATGTCCTGGAGTGTTTTGCCTATGTGCTGTTCTATATATCTTATGGTTTTGGGGCTGATATCGAGGTCTTTAATCCATTTGGATTTTACCTTTGTACATGATGTTAGCTGGGGGTCTAAGTTTAATTTTTTGCAAGTGGCTATCCAATTGTGCCAACACCACTTGTTGAAGAGGCTTTCCCTGCTCCATTTAGGATTTCCTGCTCCTTTATCAAAAATTAGATGGTTGTATCTCTGGGGAACATTTTCTGAGTATTCAAGCCTATTCCACTGATCTAAGGACCTATCCTTATTCCAATACCATGCTGTTTTGATAACTGTTGCTTTGTAGTACAGTTTAAAGTTGGGAAAAGTAATTCCTCCCATATTCTTTTTCCCAATGATTGCTTTAGCTATTCGAGGGTGTTTATTGTTCCAAATGAATTTCAAAAGTGTCTGATCCACTTCTTTGAAGAATGTCATGGGTATCTTTAGAGGGATGGCATTAAATCTGTATAATGCCTTGGGGAGTATTGACATTTTGATGATGTTAATCCTGCCAATCCATGAGCAGGGTATGTGTTTCCATTTCCGTGTGTCCTCTCTTATTTCTTGGAGCAGAGTTTTATAGTTTTCTTTGTATAGGTCCTTCACATATTTAGTCAAGTTGATTCCAAGATATTTGAGTTTGTGTGGTACTATTGTGAATGGGGTTGTTTTCTTAATGTCCATTTAATCCTTATTACTATTGGTATATAGAAAGGCCATTGATTTTTGTGTGTTAATTTTGTAGCCTGCCACCTTGCTATATGAGTCTATTGTTTCTAGAAGCTTTTTGATAGAGTCTTTAGGGTTTTCTAAGTAGAGTGTCATGTCATCTGCAAACAGTGAGAGCTTGACTTCTTCCTTTCCTATCTGGATTCCCTTGATATCCTTTTCTTGCCTAATCGCTATAGCAAGTACTTCCAGTGCTATGTTGAATAGGAGTGGTGAGAGAGGACAGCCTTGTCTTGTGCCAGAATTTAGAGGGAAGGCTTTCAGTTTTTCTCCATTGAGGATAATATTTGCCACTGGCTTGTGGTAGATGGCCTTCACTATATTGAGAAAGGTTCCCTCCATTCCCATCTTGCTGAGAGTTTTGATCAAGAATGGGTGTTGGACCTTATCAAATGCTTTCTCTGCATCTATTGATATGATCATGTGGTTTTTATTTTTCTTGTTATTGATGTTGTGTATTATGTTGATAGATTTACGGATGTTAAACCAGCCTTGCATTCCTGGGATGAAACCTACTTGATCGTAGTGGATGATCTTCTTAACGAGGCATTGAATCCTATTTGCCAGGATTTTGTTGAGGATCTTTGCATCTGCATTCATCAGTGATATTGGTCTGTAATTTTCTTTTTTGGTAGCGTCTCTGTCTGGTTTAGGTATCAAGGTGATGTTGGCTTCATAAAAGCTATTTGGAAGTGTTTCTGTTTGTTCAATTTCATGAAAGAGTCTTGCCAAGATTGGCAGTAGTTCCTCTTGGAAAGTTTGATAGAATTCATTAGTGAATCCATCTGGACCTGGGCTTTTGTTTTTCAGCAGACATTTGATTACTGTTTTAATTTCATCAATGGTGATGGGGGTGTTTAGATATGCTACATCCTCTTCCTTCAACCGTGGAAGATTATAAGAGTCCAAGAATTTATCCATTTCTTCCAGGTTCTCATTTTTAGTGGCGTAGAGTTTTTCAAAGTAGTTTCTGATTACCCTTTGAATCTCTGTCATATCAGTAGTGATCTCTCCTTTTTCATTCCTGATACGAGTTATCAAGTTTCTCTCTCTCTCTTTCTTTGTTAGGTTTGCCAGTGGTCTATCAATCTTGTTTATTTTTTCAAAGAACCAACTTCTCCTTTCCTTGATCTTTCGGATTGTTTTTTGAGTTTCCACTTCGTTGATTTCTGCTCTCAGCTTTGTTATTTCCTTCTGTCTTCCTATTCTTGGGTCCTTTTGTTGAGCATTTTCTAGTTCTATTAGCTGTGTCATTAAGCTACTCAGGTAAGCTCCTTCTTCCTTCCTGATGTGTGCTTGCAAAGCTATAAATTTTCCTCTCAGTACTGCTTTTGCTGTGTCCCATAAGTTCTGAGAGTTTGTGTCTTTATTGTCATTTGTTTCCAGGAACCTTTTTATTTCCTCCTTGATTTCATCTCGGACCCACTGGTTATTGAGCATGAGGCTGTTTAACTTCCAGGTGTTAAAGTGTTTCTTCTGAGTCCCTTTGGAGTTCACAAATAATTTCAGAGCCTTGTGGTCAGCGAAGGTAGTCTGCAAAATTTCTATCCTCTTGATCTTATGGAGGTATGTTTTTGTGCCAGCATGTAGTCTATCCTGGAGAATGTCCCATGTACATTGGAGAAGAATGTGTATCCAGGTTTCTGGGGATGGAGTGTCCTATATATATCCACTAGGCCTCTTTCTTCCATTTCTCTCCTCAGGTCTAGTATATTCTTGTTGGGTTTCAGTCTGGTTGACCTGTCCAGTGTTGACAAAGCCGTGTTAAGGTCCCCCACAATTATTGTGTTGTTGTTGATATTATTTTTCAGATTTGTCAACAGTTGTATTAAATATTTTGCTGGCCCCTCATTCGGTGCATAATGTTTAGGAGAGTGAATTCTTCCTGCTCTACGTACCCCTTGATTAATATAAAATGTCCGTCTTTGTCCCTTACCACCTTCCTGAGTATAAAGTTTGCATTATCTGATATTAGTATGGCCACTCCAGCTTTTTTATGGGTGTTGTTTGCTTGGATAACTTTTCTCCAGCCTTTTATTTTGAGTCTATGTTTGTTCTGACTATTCAGGTGCGTTTCTTGTAGGCAGCAGAAGGTTGGATTGAGTTTTTTGATCCATTTAGCCACTCTGTGTCTCTTAACTGGTGCATTTAGTCCATTGACGTTGAGAGAAAGAATTGTCCTGGGATTTAACGCCATCTTTATTTCAAAATTTGGTGTGTCTTTTGGGTAGTCTTGTCTTAGATTAGGTCTTTCAGTTTTTCTCTTAAGACTGGTTTTGTGTCTGTGAAGTTTCTGAGCTGTTTTTTGTCTGTGAAACCATGTATTCTTCCATCAAACCGGAAAGTGAGTTTTGCTGGGTATAGTATTCTGGGTGAAGCATTCATTTCATTCAGTCTTGTCACAATATCCCACCACTGCTTTCTGGCATTGAGCGTTTCTGGTGACAGGTCTGCTGTAAATCTCAGGGAAGCTTGCTTGAACATGATTTCCCCTTTTGATCTTGCTGTTTTCAGAATTCTGTCTCTATCTGTGGGATTTGTCATTGTGACTAGGATGTGTCTTGGGGTGGTTTTTCTGGGGTCTCTTTTGGTTGGTAATCTTCGGGCATGCAGGATTTGATCACATATATTCTTTAGCTCTGGAAGTTTCTCTTTAATGATGTTCTTGACCATTGATTCTTCCTGGAAATTTTCTTCCTGGGTCTCTGGGACTCCAATGATTCTTAAGTTGTTTCTGTTGATCTTATCATAGACTTCTATTTTCGTCTGTTCCCATTCTTTGACTAATTTTTCCATTGTCTGCTCATTTGCTTTAAGTTTTTTGTCCAATCTCTCCTGCTGTATGGAATTGTTATGTATCTCATCTTCCACAGCACCAAGTCTATTCTCAGCTTCTGATACCCTGTCCCAGAGCTTATCCATTTTGTCATTCACTTCGTTTACTGACTTTTTCAGTCCTGTTAGTTGACATGTTATTTCAGTTTGGAGTTTTGTCATTTCTGCCTTAATATTTTCTTGGTTCTTATTAGTGTTCTGTTCAACTCGATCCATGGTTTCTTGGAGTCTGTTGAGCACCTTCCATATTGCTAGTCTAAAGTCCTTATCTGAGAGGTTGATTAGTTGTTCAGTCATTATCTGGTCCTCAGAATTGTCATCTTCATTCTCTATGTCTGATGCTGGCCTGCGTTGTTTCCCCATTGTCACACTTGTATTTCGCGTTTTTCTACGTGTTGTGGTGGTATTCATTGTCTATATGATGTAGGCAGCACACTCCTCTGGCTCCTCCCTTTCTGGATGGGCTGACTTGCCTCTAAGGGAGGGGAGTCCTCCGTGGATGAAGCCTCACACTGGGTCAAGTCTTAGGCCCGAGCATGCAACAGAGAAGACAGTCCAGAGAGAAATGTTTGCTTCTGTGATATAGCGCCGTTCTTAGTGTGATTTTTCCTTCTTGTTGCAATGGAGTTCTTTCCTTAGAAAGAGTGCACGGCCGCGTAGCGAAGCGGAGCGGCCGTGCTCCTCTGAGCCTCTTTTTGCCCCACTCGCAAGAGTTTCACGCAAGAGGACAGTAGACAGACATAGACAGGTCACACTCACAGTTTTTCACAGCTGAGCCCCACTGGGCCGGTGTACTTTCGCGGATTTTCCCCGCCTGGTGTCACACACAGGGAGCCAGCTTTTGCAAAGGTTAGCCGGTTTTTATGCTCTGAAGTCCCTCCCTGAAAATGGCGTCTGGGCGAGCGAGGTTTCTGGAGGCTCTTTTTGCCCCACTCGCAAGAGTTTCATGCAAGAGGACAGTAGACAGACATAGACAGGTCACACTCACAGTCTTTCACAGCTGAGCCCCACTGGGCCGGTGTACTTTCGCGGATTTTCCCCGCCTGGTGACACACACAGGGAGCCAGCTTTTGCAAAGGTTAGCCGGTTTTTATGCTCTCGGTTGTAGTTTCTTGCTGGAGGACGAGATGTGGGGCTGAGTGGGTGTCCCTTCGCTTGGGAGCTGGATGATGGTTTATTGGGGGAGGAGGTCGGTCTTGCTACCTAATGGGTTAAGAACTGAGAGTAAAGAGCGTTAATAAGGCAAGATATTAGACTGGGATTGGGGGGTGAAGTGATAGTAGGATTAATGAAGGGAGAAGAATGGATAGTTTATAGGAGGTGCTATATACACTATAGGCATGGGTTGTTTACTATTTAGATTTGTCTTTCACAGAGGAGTCCTCTATATACTCAAGCCCACATAAAGACATACAATAGTGATCTATTCTTATGATGTTGTTAGAGGTGTGACCCTAGTAGGATGGGTCTGAGCTCTTAAGGACTGGTTGAATAAAGATAAATAATTAGCTTAGGTATGGCTTGAGAAAAAGAGGAAGGGAGAGCAAAAGATAAAAGAGGAGAACAGAAAAATAAGTAAATATAGTAAAAATAAGGTGAAAAATTATAAATCAACTAAGACAGATTGGGTCAGTTTGTCGAGTTGAGAGGTTTTCCTAGTTTCTAGGCATTTCATCAGTGATGGAGTTGGACCTTCCTAAATGAATATTTCGGGGTTAGATAATGACTGGCTCAATTTAGGATACACATAGGTTTCACATCTCGAGTACTAAACAATGCATTAATGAGGGCTATCTATGTAGGTGGCTACTCTATATAGTATTGTCCGTGGCATCTTTTGTATCAAAATTCCTTTCCTAAAGAGAAAGTAACAGTGTGGGTTTTATTTGACATAGATTGAATTGATGAGGAGGAGGAAAAAGAGGTAGAAGAAGAAAATGGAGAAAGAAAGAAGTAGTGAGAAGAGAGAAGAAAAGAGAGAGAAAGGAAATGTTAATTGCCCTAACGTGTTCAATGAGTAGATCCTATAATATAAGTCTGTGGTTCGTAGTTGACTGTTTCAGTGGTCTGGATGATCACATGCTTCAAGTCCTAATAGAGGCCATACACCAGAGAAAAGGGGTATATTGGAGTATTTTATCAAGATATTTTTATAATACAAAATCAATATGGTATCTAATGTGATTGAGCACCGAGATTTCAAATTAGGGTGTCTACCCTTTGTATCCAAGAACCCCTGTGGACAGAAAAGCTGAGAGGTTATTTTAAATCTAGTAGGATTAAAGCATTAACACACATCGTTATGAACTACTTCCGCTGGAGTCTCTGGCTTCCAATCATATTCATCACCTGTAACCGTGTATAAGATCCCTAAGATATATTTATAGACCTTTGCAGTAAAAGGATGATTACATACCTGTTCACTCTAAGCTGTTGTTTCCATTGTTGCTGGTTTATTTATGCTATATTGGATAGTCAAGGCTTTTTGTTGTTCCTTTTCCACTTGTTTTGTACATTACTCCCCAGTATGTTGACAACTACACTGTTTAGAGTTTCTACCCTATTAGACCATTGTATTTGTTCATGAAATATTACATGTATATATGGTGTATATTTTAATTCCCTCAAAAAAGTGCTATCATTCTGTGTTTATCCTTCATATTTGGCTTACTTCATTTAACACAATGTTTTGTAGATTCATCCACGTTGCTGCAAAATCCATGATTGTATCATTTCTAACTGCTGTGTAGTATTCCATTGCATATAAATATCACATCTTCATAATCCACTCATCTGTTGTTGGACATTGAGGTTGATTCCAAATCTTGGCTATTGTACTGAGTGCTGCGATAAACAGTGGAGTGCACACATATTTTGGGATGAATGTCCTTTTGACTTGGGGATAGATACCCAGGAGAGCAATTGCTGGGTCATATGGCAACTCAATTCTGAGTTTATGAGCACTCTCCACATTGTTTTCCATAGGGTTAGGACCAGGCATCATTCCCACCAGCAGTGAATGAGAGTTCCTTTCTTACCACATCCCCGCCAACAGATTGTTCTCGTTATTTTTATGTGAACCATCCTCATTGGTGTAAGGTGGTACCTCACTGTAGTCTTGATTTGGATTTCCCTAATGATGAATGAAGATGAACATGTTTTCATGTGTCTGTTGGCCATCTTTCATTCTTCCTTAAAGAAGTGTCTATTCCTTTCTTATCCCCATTTTTCTATGGCTTTATTAGATTTTTTTGGAGCTCACCTTTCTGAGTGTTTGTACATCCTAGATATCAGCCCTTTATCTGATGTGCTGAGTGCAAATATTTTTCCATTCTGTTAACTGTCTTCTAGTATTACCTAGGGTTTCTTTTGCCATGCAGAAGCTTTTTAGTTTGATGTAGTCCCATTTATTTAGGTTTGATGCTGAAGTTCTTGCCTTTCATTCTATCCTCCAAGACTTTTTTGACATATAGGTCTTCGAGTGTTCTGCCTATTTTATCCTCAATAAACTTTATCGATTTGGATCTGATTTTAAGGTCTTTAATTCAATTTGAGTTGACTTTTGTGTAAGGTGTGAGATATGGGTCAATTTTTAATTTCATACAGGTGGTTATCCAGATATTCCAACACCATTTGTTGAAGATACTATCCTTGCTCCATTTCAATTTCTTGGCTCTTTGTCAAATATTAATTGACTGTATATTTGGGGGTTTATCTCTGGATATTCTGTTCTAACCCAATGATCTGAGACTCTCTTTGTTCCAGTACCTTGCTGTTTTGATCACTATGGCTTTATAGTAAAACTTCAGGTTAGGTAAAGAGATGCCACCCAGCTTCTGGGTGTTGGATTTCTTGGATTCTGTTGTAATCTCTCCCCTTTCATTTGTGATCCTATTTATTTGGGTGTTTACCTTCTTTTTTTGGTGAGTCTTGCCAGTGGTTTGTCAATTGTGTTTATTCTTCAAAAAAACAAAAACAAAAACAACTCCTGGTCTCATTGATTTTTTGTATTGTTTTCTTAGTTTCTATGTTGTTTATTTCTGCTCTGGTTTTTATTATTTCTTGTCTTCTAGTTGTGTTTGGGTTTCTTTGCTGCTGTTTCTCCAGCTCCTTAATGTGTCTCTTTAAATTGTTGATTTTGTCCTTCTCCTCTTTTCTGACATAGACCTGTATTGCTATGAGTTTCCCCCTAATTACTGCTTTTGCTGTGTGCCATAGATTTTGACAATTTGTCTCTTCATTATCATTTGTCTCAAAGAATCTTTTTATTTCTTCCTTGAGTTTCTCTTTGATCCAGCTGTTGTTGAGCAGCATGTTGTTTAATCTCCAGCTGTTGGATTTTTTCCATAGCTTCTTTTTACAGTCAATCTTGATCTCTGTTGCATAGTGATCTAATTGGGTACTTCTAATAATCTTTATAGTTGTGACTTTATACAAGTTAGATTTATATCCTAAGGCATGGTCTATTCGGGAGAAGGTTCTATGTGCACTTGAGAAGAATGTCTATTCTGCCTTCTGGGTGTGGATGGCACTATATAAGTTCATTATCCCTAGTTATTCTAATTTCTCATTTAGGGCTCTTATTTCTTCGCTAGTTTTCTGTTTGGTGGATCTGTCCAGTGGTATAGTGGAGTATTGAGATATCCTACTACTATCAAATACCTTCCATATGTTTCTCCAGGTTTGTGAGCAAATGCCTTACATATTTTGATGGCTCTGTATTTGGTGCATAAATATTGACCAGAGTTAGTACTTCTTGGTTTAGCATTCCCCTGATCAGTAAGTAGTGACCCTCTTTGTCTCTGATCACTTTCTTGAGGTTGAATGCAATTTGGTCTGATATAAGAATGGCTGTCCCAGCTTTTTTTGGTTTTCATTGGCTTGAATAATTGAGTTCCATCCTTTTATTCTAAGCCTGTGTCTATTCTGTACTTGTAGGTGTGTTTCTTGCATGCAGCAAAAATCCGGTTTTGTTTTCTAATCCAACTCTCTATTATGTGTCTTTTAATGGGAGAGTTTAGTCCATTGACATTTAAGGAGGTTATTGACAGAGAGGGCTGGGCTGTTGTGCAGTTGTATTGTGTAGGGTGGTTGTTGTTACAATCAGGGGTTTGTATTGTGTAATTCATCTCTGAGTATATCATTTAGAATCAGTTTTGTTTGTGCAAATAATGCAAGCTCTTTTTTGTCTGAGAATGTTTTTAGTCCTCCTTCCCATATGAATGAGAGTTTTGCTGGGTAGTGGACTCTAGGTTGAAAGCTTCTTTCATTCAGTTGTTTAAATATGTTATTCCACTCTTTTCTTGCTTGAGCTGTTTCAAATTGGAGATCTGGTTTGATTCTTATGTTCCTTCCTTTGTATTTGAGAATTTTTTCTCCCTTATTGCTTTAAAGAGTTAATCTTTCTCTTGTAATTTTTGTTTGTTTGTTTTTGTCACTTGGATTACTATATGTCTTGGTGTTGGTTTATTAGGGTCTATTTTATTAGTGACTCTTTTCACCTCCTAGATTTTCACTGAAGCCTCTTTCCAGAGTGTGGGAAAAAATTCTGCTATTATTTCCCTAACCACTTGTTCTTCCCCTTTCATTATTTCTTCCCCTTCTGGTATTCCTACAATTCGTAGATTATTTCTTTTGTCTTTGTTCATTAAATATCTAACTTTTTCCCCAATGCTTTATCTTTTACTTCCTTATTGGCTTCTTTGACATTTTTGGTTTGTAGGTTTTCTTCAAGTTCTTCTATGTGATTCTCCAACTGTGTAATTCTGCTACTATGGCTTGCTAAGACATTTTTTATTCCCTTTAATTCCATTTGTATGGATGCTCTCATCTGTAAAAGTTCTTCTTTGAATTTGTCTATGGATATCTTGAACTCACTGACTAGTGATTCCATGATTTCTTTTGCCATGATTACAATGCTGCTTTTAGGTCTTCTTCATTGGGCCCATGTGTTTTGGTGAACTTGGAAACTTGCTGGGCTAGGATTTCTCTCCATAAACCCAGTTGTTAGTGTCTTCCTTACTTTACCCATATTTCTTTGTATTTGGTAGTTTGACTTGGAGTGACTGAGCTCCACAGGTCTGGTTGGCCAGGGTCAACTGCCCCTTTCCCTACCTGGCAGATGGCATGGTTTAGCCCCCAGCTGCAGAAACTGAGCTCCACAGGTCGGTCTGCATCCCCACCCTTCCCCC
The DNA here is from genome assembly GCF_024139225.1 of Suncus etruscus. Taxonomy (NCBI): domain Eukaryota; kingdom Metazoa; phylum Chordata; class Mammalia; order Eulipotyphla; family Soricidae; genus Suncus; species Suncus etruscus. The sequence goes on along the minus strand of NC_064848.1, from coordinate 141,242,639 downwards.
TACCTGGCAGAAGGCCTCCAGTACTTTCTTCCTCAGCACTCCCTTTGCATCAGGTGGAGGCTGATAGGCTATGTGTTGGATGACAGAGAAAGGTAAGTTTTTTGGAGATTGCACTTCAACAGGGGCAGCACTTGAACCCCTTCAGGGTACTTCATCCTGTCAGTGGTGCTGAAGGTCTCTCATTATCCTGTGCTGATATTTGTCATGGAAAGCCACAAGGTTCTGTGCCCTCCCTGGATACCTGGATATCACCCATTGGATCAAGACAACAAAAATGAATGGTCCCAGCAATGTAGAGCACTGAGCACCTGCTGCAGTGTCCAGAATACCTCTAGGGCCCAGCTTCATCCCATCATCTTCCTTATCTTTCTGCCTTTGCCTATGTCAGGTTTTCCCTTTAAGATCTGTTCATGTTTTCCTTGATGGTGGCTGGTAACTATGGAAACTACAATTAAGTTGTTTTGCTCAATGTCTCTAAAAATTGCCAAGAGCAGGCAGCAGAAGCCCCTGACTTATCAGAGACCCAACCCGAGCTCTTCCATATGTTCCTTTAGAATGCATCCTTGAAGCATTTAAGAAAATTTTTCTCGAGCTTCCTGTGCTGAAAGACCAGTTTCTTTTAGTTAACATGTCCAATTCATTGCAGTTGCATGGATTTTTTAAATAAAACTTAACAGGAACAAATTTGGAAACAGGAAATGAAAAATATCTAGATGCAACAAATAAACCCTTATTTTATAATAGCAAACTGTGGTCCTCAAACTTTTTAAACAGTAGGCCAGTTCACTGTCTCTCAGACTGTTGGAGGGTTGGATTATAGTAAAAAACAAAAGCTATGAACACATTTCTATGCACACTGCATATATCTTATTTTGAAGTGAAGAAACAAAATGGGAACAAATACTATATGTGGTCTGTCGGCTGTAGGTTGAAGACCACTGTATAGACTGAAGAAGATTCCCAATAATATACATTTATCAGTACTTGCTCTATATCAAGTGATCAAAGAGTAAGTCGGGGATGGGATCTCACTTTGAACTCACTTTGAAAAGGTCTGACTTAGGATACCAGGAAAATTTAGGGTAACTACTAACACTTACCTCTACTAAACCCAGACCATAATGGTCACTCATTATTCATTTACCTGACCTGGTGCCACCTTCCTGTGTTAAAAATATTTTCCTAACAACTAACTTTGGTTGTCTATTTCCCTATCTGTAAATAGGTAACTATTAAAGAATCAAAGAAAGAAAAGAACTGAGCACAGCTCAAAACCCTGAAAGACTGCATCTCAACCATATCTAGTTGCTCAGCAGGTTCCTGGGCAAAAAGGCCAGGGAGATGTCATTCCTTTCTGTGTGTACAGGCCCTTCAACCAATGAAGGACAAAATGTCCTCAGATGCCTTCTTCATGTAGACATTCTAAATCAAGTACAAAAGATAGATCCAAATTCTTCTATCAATTTGGCCAGATTCTGCAAGAAATATTTAGAGAAATAAAAACCCCATGAAAAGTTAGTTTCAAGATATGGAAAAAAGATGATGACGTTTGTTATGAAAGAGAAACAAGCATTTTGCTGCTTTGCAAAAGTGCTAAGAAAGATATATAAAGGATCTCTGAGCTTCTAAGTCCTTCATCTGCTACTTTAATGGTTGGTTCTGAATAACACCTAGTTACCAAATGTAAACAACTCAACCTAGTCATTGGGGATACATACAAAAACTAGTTGAAATATATTCTGAGCAATCTGCTAAGGATAAATGATGATAAAAATAGAAATCAGGGGGCTAGAACAACAGTATAATTGGGAATGGTGCTGATACATAGCAGATTCAGGTTCTATCCCTAGCATCCCATATTGTCCCCAATCCCAGCCAGAACTGATTCCTGAGCTCAGGGTCAAGAGTAAGTCCTGAGTACAGCCTGGTATGCTCCCCAATCAAAAAAGAAGAAAGAAAGAAAGAAAGAAAGAAAGAAAGAAAGAAAGAAAGAAAGAAAGAAAGAAAGAAAGAAAGAAAGAAAGAAAGAAAGAAAGAAATAAATAAATAAAGAAAGAAAGAGAAATAAAGAAATAAGAAAGAAAGAAAGAAAGAAAGAAAGAAAGAAAGAAAGAAAAGAAAGAAAGAAAGAAAGAAAGAAAGAAAGAAAGAAGCAGCAGTTAAAAAGCAGTTAAAAGAGAAATAGAAAAGCTATGGCTTTGTGCTATTTAAAGAATTCAAGGGAATCAGGAGAAGACTCGAAGGCCAACAAATAAATACAAAGAAGAAACTTAAAGGTGAGGAAAAGAAGAAAGAAGACAAAGAGGAAGAGGAAGAAATGGAATATGAAGATTGAATAGCTGTCAGCAATGTATCTAGAAAATGTTGTATGCCCCCAAACTATATTATTAAGAATATTAATTCAAGAGCAGCTCAAAACTAACTCCAGTTTTAAAAAAAATGTACAGAGGGCTGGAGCAATACCATAGCAGGTAGGACATTTGCCTGTGACCAACTCGGGCTCAATTCCTTGCATCTTATATGGTCCCCTGAACCTGCCAGGAGTGATTTCTGAGCGCTGCTAGGTGTGGCCCCAAAACTAACCAACCAACCAACACACACACACACACACACACACACACACACACACACACACACACACAAACCCTGATACTTGGATACAGATATTTGAGTACAGGTATTTGAATGATTTATTTTGGTAGAAGAAATACTTCTTAAAAGTAGTCAGGTTCTAGATGCAGAGAGGTGTACTGAAAATAGGGCAGCTTGCTTTGATCATATTCAACCTGGGTTGGAACTCTAAGTACCAATAAAACAAAAATAAACCTTTGGATTGTAGCTTTTTATAGGCTACTAAATGTATTTTAAAGCTTATGATGTTGAATGCTTCTATATATCTAATGACATTTTTTCATTTCTTGACTTCTGTATGGCAGTACAGCAAATTTATAATAGTAAATTTTAGGTTAGTTTTAAGAGTGTTCCTTTTTGCTGTTAAGTAATTTTTATAATAAGATGGTGAATATTGATTTGTTTATTTATTTTTTGGCTCAACTTGGCAATGCTCAGGGTTCACTCCTCATGGAGCTTTGGAGTCATAATTGTGCCAGGATTAAATATATACCAGATACATGAGAAGCAAGTGCCTTGCCTGCTATTGTATTGGTCCCAAGATTATATATCTAAACAAAAAAAGGAATAAGTTGATATCCAACAAAAATAACCCCTCACAGTCTAACCACAGAACTGAGGGATGAAAGAATCCAAAGGAGTTGGTGGGGCCGGAGAGATAGCATGGAGGTAAGGCATTTGCCTTTCATGCAGAAGGTCATTGGTTCGAATCCCGGCATCCCATATGGTCCCCCGAGCCTGCCAGAAGCAACTTCTGAGCGTGGAGCCAGGAATAACCCCTGAGCACTGCTGGGTGTGACCCCTTCAAAAAAAAGAATTGGTCACTTTGATGGGGATGAGTGAATAGTATAGTATATTCTACACCCAAAATATTGGCATTTGCACCTTATTGACCAAAGTTACCTCAATAAAAATAAATAATTCCTTGATTATTTTTATACAATAAGTGCACACATTTTAAGAGTTGAACCTTAGGAATTTTTTTGTATCTGAATCAACCAGGTTAAGACTTCAAGCACATCCATATTCTCAGGAAGGCCTTCATACCACTTTCTGTTAAATAATAAAGTCCTCCCCCTCCACACTTTACAAGCTCACAGTCATTGGGATTTCCATCACCATATTAGCTTTTTAGTAACAGCTCAGATATGGAATTGAGGATATTCTTTTGGGTGTTTGGCTTCTTGTACTCAGTATTCTTACTGTTTGAGAGAGTCAACGCATTGTGGTTTGGAGTTGCTGGATTCTTTCTCCCTTTGAGTGCCAATTCATTGCTGGGGTGAGCAATCTGGTGATGCATACACATCACCTCCATGTCAGATTAGTATCAGCTGGGATTAAAGCTGGTTCATAGATCAAGCAAACATCTAGTTTTTTTTTTTTAACTAGACATTACCAGTTAGATTTCCAAAGTGATTGAACTATGGGGCCAGAGAGAAAGAGTGCAGTAGGTAGAGCATTTGCCTTGCATGCGACGACCTGGGTTCAATTCATGGCATTTTATATGTTCCCCTAAACCCCACTAGGAGATATCTCTGAGTGCAGAGCCAGGAATAAGCACTGAGCACAGCCAGGCGTGGCCAACAAATGAACAAACAAAAGCCGAAGTGATTGACTTAATGTATACTTCCACCTGACATTGCTAAGAACTCATTGACTCCCTATCTTCTGGAACTTGCTTTTTTTTCTTTTTTAATATAACTCTTTATTGAAGTACCATGATTATAAGCATATTTATAGTTGGGTTTTAGTTATAAACAGAACACCCCCATCCCCAGTACAACATTCCCACCATCAATCCCCCCCACCTCCCCACCCCTGCCTGCATTCATGACAGGCATTCTACTTCTCTCATTCTTTAACATTTTCATGGTAGTTGTTAGTGTAGTTATTGTCCAGCCTTTTCACATTGGCCATCTGGTGGTTGGAATGTGCAGGGTCATTCTTGTGTGGTTTTGGTTGAAGCTGCTATGACTAAAGCTTTTGTAATTGGGTCTATTTGATATAGCAGCTTATCCTCATTTCAGGTGTAACATAACACGAGCCTATATTTAGATATATGGTGAAATGATCACAGTACCATATATCACCAAGTGGCATAAAATCATTTTTATTGTGATGATAACCATTAAATGTTCACTTTGGGCAAGTTTCAAATGTCCAGTACATTATTATTTAGTGAGAGTCACCCTTCTGAGAAAGGATTGCACTCTCCTGGCCCTGAGCCACAGTTTTGGGGTGACATAATGGATCATTAATTATTGTTAACAAGCGACATATGGTACCCAATTAAAGAGCACAGAAGCACCTCCATTTTAATTCCCATTCCCTCTGCCATCAAATCTCATCTTCAGAGACAGCCACTGCCACTCTGTCCCTCCATTTCCAGAGACAGCTGTTATATGCAAACTTTGTGATGAGCATTGGTTTAACCTTGGCTAACTAAGGCCTCCAGATCAGATCAAAGCCTGGCTAGCCCTGGGTCAGAAACTCAGAAATAGGGCTTCTTTGGAGAGCTAGGATTCTTTTCTCAAAGTAAATATTAATGTTGCCACCAGAGAAGGGAAACAGTTGGCCACATGGAAATGGAAGGAGAAAGGCTGTTGTCTTTAATGATCCTCAGCCCACCTTTCTCCAAAGGCCAGGGGTAGTGATCAATCTGCTGGTCTCAGAATGCTAAATATGAGGCAAGCACAATGGCATTCTTCCATGGATTCAAACCTGGGTATCCACTACTACCTCATGCATGTATCCTTCAACTGTATCAGATGTATCTACCCTATCAAGATGGATCCCTATACTTCACAAGGATGAGACCATGTATTCCAGTAGGATGGATTCCTCTACTCTATTAGGATGATCCTCTCTAATTAATTAGAATGGATTCTTCTACTGCATCAGGATGAAACTACCCTATTATGATGGACCCTATCTTCCATAAGGATGTATTCCTCTGTTCCATCAGGATAGGACCCTTGACTCCATCAGAATGGGATCTGATCCACCAGAATATGCCATACACCTCCTAAACTGAGAATGTGCTCCTCTACTGAACTCAGACTACATCCCTCCATTGCATCAGTGTCTCTCAACCACCATACTGAGAGCGTTACTGGTTCACATGGTGCTCCTGAAAATATTATCTAAAACTGGCTTATTTTTTTTTAAAAATAAAATACTCTTAGACTAGAATCACTTTCCACACAATTTCACTGAGAGACTGGCTTTTCCTTCTGGAACTAAGATAACAGCCTGCACATACAGGTGGGGATGAATAAAGGGAGGTGTAGAATGAAGTAGAAATTAAAGCCAACTTTCTAATCATAGATAATTATATGCAAGGGAATTTGCAGGACTAGGGTCAGGGTGGGTGGTAGTTAGGGCTATCCCTTGTCACAGGATATGTGGGAGAGCAGGACAAGGTGCAAAAGTTAGAGTTAGGATTTCAAGGATTGCCTTATTTAGGCCAGTTCCACCTCTGCTGCCAGCCTAGGAAACACTCCAAGAAGACTGTCCTTTGGAGCCCTAAAAAGTCATCTTGTGCCTAGATGTACTAAAGATCCCTATTATTAGGAGGAAAGGGATATCAGAAGAGGCACTGCCACAGACAGTCTGCCTTCACTGTCCCTCACACTCAATAGAAGTTCTTGAGAGTTCTGAGCAGGGTGGAATTCTAGACCATATAAGGCCTGGGCCTACAGAGCTTAGAACAACTAACCCTACCCACTGGGAGGTGAGAAATAAACAAATGACTTCACTGCACTTTGATGATGGCAGAAAGGAATGCTGTAGACACTTTGGATGAATTGCTAAATAAATTGAGCAGTAAAAGTGCAATTCCAGAGAACCACCACGGCTGGAGCAACAGTGAGTAAAGGCTTTTCAGAGGAGTTGAGATGTGAATTGCATCTTGGCAGATAGACAAGTCACAAATAGAAAAAGAAGGCCCTGTCCCATCTGAGAAAGCCAGAAGTGATTGGTCAGGCAGATGACCTTTGCTCTCCTGGCCCAACCACACCAGAGCTCAAGACTTGACAACAGTTGGGACAGACCAGGAGGTTAGAACTTCTGTTTCTGGTGATCAGAAAAACACATGGTGTTTGAATAAAGAAATTTAAAGATTTTAAAAAATAATAATAAATAAAAATATCACACTCGGGGGGGAAAAAGAAAACCACATAGGATCTTCCTTGTGTTTGTTTTTTCATTAGGTTCAGTGTTCAATCACGGCAGCAGCCCAGCAGGCTGTGGAAAGCAGGGCACTGGAGATGGTATCAGGAAGAAGGGCTTCAGCCAAGGACTAGAGCAAGTTTCAGAGAACTTTCCTCTGAGCTCCTCAGTCTCCCCTCTCCTGTTTCACCAGCCAACAGTCCCATGGCATCAACCTTGCTTGTTGCTATTTTATGCTTCCTATTTAAGCAAGTGCTAGGAATATATGCACTAAAATCCCTCGCAGACATACAAGCAAAAGTCACAGGATAAAACTGCTGTTCAGACACCCTCCACTTCTCTCTTTTGAGCTAGTACTTATAATTATGGAGAATCACTCAGGGGACCCTTGTCTACTAGCTGCTGACATCATTGCCACCATCCCTCCAAGCCACTCTCCTTATGGGTGAAGGCCAGGAAAAAACAGGCATGTGGAGGCAGGCTGTAAGTGAGAAGATCCATAGCTAGATATAGCAACTCTCCTGTCTAGAGAATGGGGTACTCTGGAGCCCAGAGAGGGGCTGACTCAAAACATCTGAAAGGGCCCAGAACTGTCGGACCTCAAGGAGGGAGAAGACAAGATCAGAGAATTCAAAAGAGAATTGAGATGTTTTGGAGAATATTGCTAAAACAATAATTTTATTTTTTAGTAATTTTGTTCATACTCACCCAGATAGTAGCCAAACACTTAGAAAGTGCCAAGTAACTCTGGTGTTCTAAAACCCCAAGAGAAGATACCCCAAAACTGGGAAATGGAGGTGCCAAACAGTCAGTCAGCAAGGTCAGAGTAGTAAGAGCGTGTGAATAGCATGCTCATACTATGTATAAATGGGGGAAACTCATGGTGTCTTCCCACAACATAGATAACCCCAGCTGGGCCAAACATTTGAGTCCATCCAAGCGAGCAGATTTTGTGCTTTCCAAATTCTTTGTCCTCTCTGCGGGTTGTCTGAGCTTAGGGGGGACCTTAAGTCATGAGAACAGCTTTTAGGGGCAAGCGTGGAGCTATCAGCTATGCCTGGTCACCAGTTCTCCACAGTCCAGGCCATTCTGGTGTCCATGCAACAGAGTACTTATGAATTTCTGCAGAAGGTGGGACTGATGACCTCTCCCTGTTCTTTCCCAAGTTTTCTATTCTCTCTATTGCACCATTGCACTTCTCTCTTCAAACTCTTCCAGTTCCAGTTCCAGAATTTAAAATAAAAATTTAAAATAAAAATTGTGATGTCACCCCAGGCACCATATTTCTAAACCCCACCACATAGTCAAGTCTGAAAAACCAGGGTAGCAGTGAAGAAATAATATACCAAGGAAATAAAAAATGAACAGACTTGAACATAAAATCCAAAGTCAATGACAACAGAAATGATACCCAATCTACATCAAGCTGTATGAAGGGAACAGCTGCACTAGCATTATGGGGGGTAGAAGAGGGGCAAAAGGGATGCAGGATGGGAACAGGAGTGGAGGGAGGACAACACTGGTGGTGGGAATGCCCCTCATTCATTCCTATTATGTGCCTTAAATATTACTGTGAAAGATTTGTAACTCACTTTGCCCACAATTAAAAAAAAAGAAATAATACACCAAGCCAATCAGGAAAGTCAAGAAGTTGGTAGCTTTTAAGAGTGGCTTCTCGAGCAGGGTATATGCCTCCATTTCCACTTATCCTCTTTTATTTCTTGAAGCAGGGTTTTGTAGGTTTTTTGTATAAGTCCTTCACATCTTTGACTCCAAGATATTTGAGTTTGTGTGGCACTAATGTAAATGGGATTTTTTTGATATCCATTTCTTCTCTATCATTATTGGTGTATAAGAAGGCCATTGATTTTTGCATGTTAATTTTGTAGCCTGCCACTTTGCTACATGAATCTATTGTTTCAAGAAGCTTTTTGGTAGAGTCTTTTGAAGAATACCCGAATTGTTTTCCAAAATTGCTGGTCCAGTTGATATTTCCATCAGCAGTGAATGAAAATTCCTTTCTCTCCACATTTATGCCAGTACTGGTGTTGTTCTTTTTTTTTTTTTTTTAGTTATAACATGAAAGACGTGCTCTGTATTTGATTCATAACATATTCATAGATACATAAGATGAACAATCTTTACTAACAATTAACATATTGGTATTACTTTTCTGGTGGGTGGCAGTCTTCAGAATCCTGGCAAAATAATGTTTTATTTCATGTGTTCTTGTTCTGTGCATTATAACTTTGGTTTAATATCAGCAAGTTAGAATTATCTGTAAAGAAGTACTTTTAGATAGTTAGGAGTTAAGGTTTTAAATACAATTTTAAAGTACCTTCTATACCCTTCAATTAGCTAACAGATACTGAATGCCTATTACATTAAGACTGCTAAAAACCTTATAACAACATACTATCATTCATTTGTCACACACACAGCAACATAGGAAACTGCTACTTTTATTTTCATTTTACATAGGATACTGAGATAAAGTTAATTCCCAAGTATTCCTAACTAGTGGGTGAAAAACTAAGGCGTTAATCTAGCTATATTTTACTCAAGTCATGTTCTCCATCTTTGTGCTCTGTTGCCTGATGCCAATTTCTGTCCTGGTAAACTGGGAGTCAACATTGTTCTTTGTCATCGACCTCTTTTGATAGTGGACTCATTGAAATGAGTGTTTAGTAAAATATAGATAACATTACATAGGTGCTAGAAAGACAGTGAGATCATGAAGAAACTTGCCTTAGCAAGACAGTGGGGAAGGGAGACATACAAACCTAGAGGTTTGTTAAAATGCTGCCTCTGCTCTTCTCCCACCTCAGTCCCTAAGGTTGAATCTAGCTTGATGAGTTCCACATATATCGACCACAGATAGTGGGATTTTCTGGTCTGAAATCTATGTTCTTTTCATAGTAGAATTTTGATAAATTTGATACTTTAATATTTCATTTGTAGAGTAAGTTGAGCTGATATTTTGGAGGTATACACATATTTTCTTTTCTTTAACACATTTACAAAGTTATTCATGATTGAAGTTTAGTCATGCAATGCAAAATACACTTTACCAGTACATATTGCCTCCCCCCTGCCCTTTCCACCAAACATTATTTCTTCTTTCTTCTTCTTCTTCTTCTTCTTCTTCTTCTTCTTCTTCTTCTTCTTCTTCTTCTTCTTCTTCTTCTTCTTCTTCTTCTTCTTCTTCTTCTTCTTCTTCTTTTCTTCTTCTTTTCTTCTTCGTTTTCTTCTTCATCTTCTTCTTCATCTTCTTCTTTTTCTTCTTCTTCATCTTCTTCATCTTCTTCTTTTTCTTCATCTTCTTCTTCTTTTCTTCTTCGTCTTCTTCTTCATCTTCTTCTTTTTCTTCATCTTCTTCTTTTCTTCTTCGTCTTCTTCTTCATCTTCTTCTTCATCTTCATCTTCTTCTTCTTCTTCTTCTTCTTCTTCTTCTTCTTCTCCTCCTCCTTCTCCTCCTCCTTCTCCTTCTTCTCCTCCTCCTCTTTCACTTTCTCCTCCTTTTTCACTTCCTCGACCTCCTTCTCCACTTCCTCCACCTCCTTCTTCTTCTCCCCCTCCCTCCTCCTCTTTTCTTCTCTTCTCCTCTTTCTCTTCCTCTTCTCCTTCTCCTCCTTCTCTTCTTTCTTTTTTTAATTTTGTTTTTTTGGCCACACCCTTTTGATGCTCAGGGGTTACTCCTGGCTAAGTGCTCAGAAATTGCCCCTGGCTTGGGGGGACCATATGGGACGCCAGGGGATCAAACCGCAGTCCTTCCTTGGCTAGGGCTTGCAAGGCAGACACCTTGCCTCTAGCGCCACCTCGCCGGCCCCTCTTCTTCCCTTTTCTTTTTCCTTGTCCTTCTCCTCACCTCTTCTTCTTCTTCTTCTTCTTCTTCTTCTTCTTCTTCTTCTTCTTCTTCTTCTTCTTCTTCTTCTTCTTTCTTCTCCTCCTTTTTCTTTTCTCCTCTTCTTTGTTCTCTCTTATTATTTTCTTCTTTTCATATTTTTCTTCTCTTCTCAGGGTATCAGTTAATGCAGAATTATATTCTCTTTGATAGTCTATGAGATGCATGCAAAGTATTACATATTGTTAAATTGACTAAGGTTTATCTGTACCTCTTTAGATGCAATTATGTGTAAAAACAGAGCCACAGTGTTCCTAAGATTTATCCAAGGTATTTATTAAGAACTACTTGAAGCCTAAGTTGCAAAATTCAGCCTCTTCTCTTTTTTAAAAAAATAATATCTTCATTTAAGCACCATGATTTTACAAGCCTGATTGTTGTTGGGTTCCAGTCATAAACAGTGCACCCCCCCCTTTAACAGTGCTACATTCCCACCACCAATGCCTCCCACCTTCCTCTGTCCCCATTCCTGCCTGTATTCAAGACAGGCATTCTACTTTTCTCACTCATTAAGACTGTCATGATAGTTGTTTGTGTTGTTCTCTCACTGCACTCATCACTCTTTGTGGTAAGCTTCATTTTGTAAGTTGGTCCTTTCAAATCTTATTTCTATTGTCTCTGGGCATTATCACAATAATGTCTTTTTTTCTTAAAACCCATATATGAGTGAGACTATTCTGTGTTTATCTCTTCCTCTGACTTATTTCACTTAGCATAATAGTTTTTCCATGTCCATCCATGTAGAGGAAAATATCATGACTTCATCTCTCCTGATGGCTGCATAATATTTCATTGTGTATATATACACACATTTTCTTTAGCTATTCATCTATTGAAAGAGCATTTTGGTTGTTTCCAGAGTCTGGCTATTGTAAATAGCACTGCAATGAATACAGGTGTGAGGAAAGAATTTTTGAATTGTATTTTTGTGTTCCTAGGGTATATCCCTAGGAGTGATATAGCTGAATCATATGGGAGCTCAATTTTCAATTTTGTGAGATATCTTCATATTGTTTTTCATAAAGGCTGGACTAAATGGCATTTCCACCAACAGTGAATAAGAGTTTCTTTCTCTCCACATTCTCACCAGTACTTATTGTTTTTGTTCTTTGTGATGTGTGCCAGTCTCTATTAATACCAAGGTCTTTAATCCATTTAGATTTGACCTTTGTGCATGGTATTAGTTAGAAGTCTGAGTTCAGTTTTTTGCATGTGGCTGACTATTTTCCCAACACCACTTGTTGAAAGGGCTTTCCTTGTTCCATTTTGCATTTCTTGCCTCTTTATCAAAGATTAATTGATTGTATGTCTAGGGAACATTCTTCGAATACTAAACTCTATTCCACTGATCTGAGGGTCTGTCTTATTCCAATACCATGCTGTTTAAATAACTATTGCTTTGTAATGCAATTTAAAATTGGGGAAACTGATGCCTCCCATATTTCTTTTCCCAAGGGTTGCTTTAGCTATTTGTGGGTGTTTATTGTTCCAAATGAATTTCAGGAGTGTCTGATCCACTTTGAAGAATGTCATGGGTATCTTTAGAAGGATTGCATTAAATCTATATAATGCTTTGGGGAGTATTGGCATTTTAAGGGGTTAATCCTGCCAATTCATGAGCATGGTATGTGTCTCCATTTTTTTGTTCCTCTTTTATTTCTTGTTTTTGTAGTTTTGTAGTTTTCTTTGTATAGGTCCTTCACATCTTTAATTAAGTTGACTCCAAGGTTTTTCAGTTTGTGAGAAACTAATGTGAGTGAGATTGTTTTTAGGTTTTTTTTTTTATGTCCATTTCTTCTCTATCATTATTTGTGTAGAAAAAGGCCTCGGGCCCGGAGAGATAGCACAGCGGCGTTTGCCTTGCAAACAGCCGATCCAGGACCAAAGGTGCTTGGTTCGAATCTTGGTGTCCCATATGGTCCCCCGTGCCTGCCAGGAGCTATTCTGAGCAGACAGTCAGGAGTAACCCCTGAGCACTGCCAGGTGTGGCCCAAAAACAAAAAACAAAAAAAAGAAAAAAAGAAAAAGGCCTCTTGATTTTTGCATGTTAATTTTGTAGCCTGCCACTTTGCTATATAAATATATTGTTTCTAGAAGCTTTTGGGTAGTCTTTGGGGTTTTCTAAGTATAGTATCATGTCATCTGCAAACAGTGAGAGCTTAACTTCTTCCTTTTCTATCTGGATATCCTTGATATATTTGCCTTGCCTAATCGCTATGGCAATAACTTCCAGCACTATGTTGAATAGGAGTGGTGAGAGAGGGCAGCCTTGCCTTGTACCAGATTTTAGAGGTAAGTCAGTCCCTTCTCAATAAGAACTCAAAACATGAGCAAAACTCAAAACTTCTCCCTGATTACCCACATGCTGGACTTATCTATAAGAGAAAGAGTGAGTTTACAAGTGGAATTCATTAGACTTTCAAAGTAGCTACCTTAATGCCTCTGAAGTGATTGGACATTGGCATTTCCTCACTGATAAAAATGCTTCTAGTTTCTTTAGAAAGTCAATTTATCAAGATTGAGTTAGAAAGGAATTCCTCACTTTCCCAAAGAATTTTTCTTAGCTTTTTTTTTTTTTAATTTTGTTGTGGTCGAAGTGAATTCCAATTCTCTCACAGTAAAATTTGAGGCACATAGTGACAATAAGTGAGGGGCATTCCCACCACCAGTGTTGTCCTCCCTCCACCCCTGTTCCCAGCATGCATCCCACATCTTGTAGATTGGGTATTGATTCTGTTGTCGTTGACTTTAGATTTGGTATTCATGTCTGATCAGTTTTTATTTTCACCAAATGAACATTCAACCTTCTGGCCTTGGTACCATCTGGGGGAAGAAGGAAAAAAAAGGCAAACAAAAAAAAGAGAAAAACTAGGAGGAGTCCATCTAGGTGTTATAAATATCCATTTAGAAGAAGGAAGGGAAAAAAGAGGAAAAAGGTAGTAAAACAAGACCAACCAGAAACAAAAAACAATAAGGGAGTATAAACAAGATTACAAAAAGAATAAACACATAATAAACCAAAACCCAAAACCATCAGCTATGGAAAAAGAAAAAAAAATAAATAAAAAAGAAAGAAAGAAAAAAAAGAGAGAAAACAAAGAGACCAGCAACTTCTTTAAAAAAAAGTTGTATTTTTTTCTTCTTCTTCTTTTTTTTTTTTTTGCATAGACATGGTAAATATAGGGAAAATTACAGCGGGAATTCCCTTGGTCTAAGAAATACAGGGTTTCTCTGCCCTTGAACCTTACTGCTATGGGAACAACTACCTGCTCCATGCTCACTCACTTGCACACCCCAAGGTCTTTTTATGGTACCAGGAAACTTTCCAGTCAGATGTGGGTGATGATATCCCACTTCAGTAGCTAGAGATCTTGTTATTTGTGTAGGTCATAGAGAGAAGGCTAGGAGTTGTTCATTATGTTTCTAGGAGTTCTGTTCCATCTCTGTTGTGATCAGTCTTCTGTAATTAGTGGTCTTGATTTTTGTTCAGAACCTAGAACAGAGCCTAGGGTATAGTCTTTCAATATAGTTCCTAAAGTTCTGCTCAGTCGCAGTTGTCAAAGTTAGACCTCTGGAATTAGTGATCTTGGTTTTTGTACAAATCCTAGGCCGAAGCCTAGGATAGGAACTTCCTCATTGATAGGTTCTGTCCAGCGGATATTTGTCAAAGTCAGTCTTCTGTAGATAGCAATTTTGGTTTTTGCATAAGGCAAAGGATGACATGTCTCCTGGTTGCATCATACCATTAAGTGCTGAGATGGGGCAATCCTCTCTTAGCTCAAGTTGTTGTGGTTTCCTCAAGTTAGGATGTCATGTTAAAACTGGTGCAAGTTGGTGCCAGGACGGCATTCTGAGCTTCACCTGAAGGAGTTTGGTTCCTGGTACTGTTGCTGGGGCCTGTGTTGGTTCCACGTCTGGGATCCCAGGTTCTGGGTTGGATAGTCGCTGTCCAATCACATGGAGTCTAAGTTGGGTTTACATGACACATGCTTATGGTGGGAGGCTACCCTGCATTTTTAATAAATATGGGTTCTTATCCCTAGTAGATAAGAGCTTGTTTTGTGCATAATATTTCCATTTATTTAGAGTGCCCATGCAAAAGGAGATGGTAATATATTATATTGCTGGTGGATTTGGAAGTAAGAATGATAGTCTGCACAATCTCTGTGCCCTGGTTTTGATCTGAACTTTTATCCCAGACAAGACTTTTCTTGTAGGTTTTTATACCAGGCAGAACCAAAACAGGTGAGGTTGTAGAAAGAAAGAGAGAAAAGAAAAAAATTATTTCTATATCAATATAGATATATAATAGAAGAAAAAATAAAAATACATTTTTAAAAAGGCATTAAAGCAAAAATGCTGTTTATGAGGCTGACTTTCTTTTGGGAATAAACAGACTAGGAAATATTATAGAGGTATTAAGCACATAAAGGAAAAGTATGCTTCCCCATTGAGTCTTTTGAGATGTTCTTGTGGTGAGTGGAGTAACTTTTTCATCATACATTGTGTCTTGTTGAGTTTGTGAAATTATTGTACTCATGAGGAAAGTGTCCTTGGACTGGGGTCCTTCTGGGGCTGAGTCAGTGGCATGCAACTGTCCATGATTAGGAGGGTGAGGAGGAGGGCCAGGAAGCATGAATCAGCAGGTGTGTTGGTTGTAATTTCTTGCCAAGGCATGCGATGTGGGGCTGGGGGATGTCCTTTCGGTTTGGGAGCTTGGTGGTGGTTTGTTGGAGCAGGAGGTTGGTCCCGGTACCTCCTGGGCTAATAACTGAGGGTAAAGAGGGTTAAATGAGGAAGGATAATGGGTCAGGATTTGGAA
Organism: Suncus etruscus; assembly: GCF_024139225.1. NCBI lineage: Eukaryota > Metazoa > Chordata > Mammalia > Eulipotyphla > Soricidae > Suncus > Suncus etruscus. The sequence continues at coordinate 141,227,112 of NC_064848.1, read as the reverse complement.
ATGAGAGGCTAGAAGAATTTTTGAAGGGGGGAAAAAGGGTAATATATGAGGGGCTATATACAATTTGGGCATGGCTTGTTTACAATTTAGATTTGGCATTCAGAGAGGAGTCCTCTTTCTACCAACTAATGCCCACATAAAGACAGACATTAGTGTTCTATTCTTAGGTTGACCCTCATAGGCTGTATCTGAACTCTTAAGATATGATTGAGTTAAGATAAATAATTGGTTATCTTAGCTTTCTTTTTAATTATTTTCCTTTTATTTTTTCTTTCTTTCATCTTAATTTGATAATTTTATATAAGCTACCTAAAATATTCTCTTCAAACCTTCTCTTCTTTTGCAAACTATATTGCTACTTTCATAATCATCTCCTTGATATCTCTGACTTTGAAGTTGCACCAAATCAGTCACATGGACCCATGAGATTGGTTTTCTTTATGGGTACATATATCCCTTCATGAGATATGGAAGCAGTTTTGTTTTCATAGTCTGGTGCTAACACTGCTTTATAATAAAAATATGGCAAACCACCATTTTGAATCCAGTGAAGCTGGGATAATTATGAACTGAAAATCAGCTTTAAACATGCTATATAAAAATGACAATAATAGAAAAGTAATTCTTTCTTGCTGTTATCTCATCCTGTTTTGTCCTAAAGGCACTCCTAATACAAAGGTGGTAGCATTTCACAAGGAACATTGTGATGTAACTAACTAAATTCTTCTATTTACATATGCCACCATGTTTCGATATAAATTTTAATTTTGATTTATTCATCAACTTTTATTTCTTAAATTTTATCTTAATTTCTTTACCATGTATTTTTGCTTTTTTCTTTGCGATAGAATTTATAGTTAATATTGCATAAATGTTGAAATGTACAAAGTGTTCATTTGATATATTTATATGTTGGAGCATGTTAACACAGTGCTACCTAACACCATTATCAAGTCCCATGATTATAATTTCTTTTTTTTAGAAAAAACAATTATGGGCCTGGAGAGATAGCACAGTGGCGTTTGCCTTGCAAGCAGCCGATCCAGGACCAAAGGTGGTTGGTTTGAATCCTGGTGTCCCATATGGTCCCCCGAGCCTGCCAGGAGCTATTTCTGAGCAGACAGCCAGGAGTAACTCCTGAGCACTGCTGGGTGTGGCCCAAAAACCAAAAAAAAGGAAAAGAGAAAGAAAAAAAAGAAAAAACAATTATGATTTAGTTTCTTAGCAACTTTATACTACAATATTGTTGACTATAATCACTATGTTGTGCTTTATTACATCCCCAGTACTTAATTCTCTATTAGCTTCAGATTTGTCTCCTTTAACATCACTCCAATTCCCCTGCTAAGAACCATTCCACTCTCTGTTTTCATAAAACCAGCTTTCTTAAATGCCACATGTAAATAATACTGTGTTCATCTCTGCTAACTTTCTCACTTTGTATAATGGCCTTGTCTGGAAGAAAGGGAAATTCCCCCCACCCACTCTGGGTTCCTTTCTGGCTGATTGAATAATCAAGTGAACAGTAGGAGAAAAAGACAAATTTAATTACATACACACGGGGGAATCTTCACAGACACATCAATCCCAAGGTCAGTAAGGTAAAATGGTGATATAGATCTTGAGTTAAGAAATGAAAGGGGTCTGAGGGGAGAAAGAGAGAGAGAGATAGAAAGAAAGAGAAAGAGAGAGAGAGAGGGAGACTCGTGTGAGAAAACGTGATTTAAATCTAACCATATGCTCTGATAACTAGATGTTTACCCTGCCTTAGAGATAAGTTTCTCTAAGAGAAAGATAATGTTTAGTGGCAGTTCTGATTCAGGTTAAAACCTCTAACTTTAAGTTTTTAGGTATGTGAGGGAATAGTAAATGTTTTTTATAAGTCTGTATAGCTTTGATGGACCTCAATTCAAAACTACTTGAAAAGTCCCATGTTTTGTAGAGTTCTGTTCTAAACATACTGGAGAGTCCTAGTCCTAATCCTGCATGTCCATTAATTTTATTACAGAATTTACTTCTTTTCTAAGGTTAGACGTCATTTCCTTGTGTATGTCTATATCATATCTCTTTTTTGTATGTGTTTTTACAGCAATACCTGGAGAAGCTTACTCCTGGCTCTGTGCACCTAGCTATGATCAGTAGATCATATGGGGTGCAAGGAAAAGAACCTGTGTTAGCTACATGCAAGTCAAATGCCTTACTTGCTGTAATAACACTCAAACCCCTATATCACACCTTCTATACCCAATCATCTGTTGATGTGCTGTTTCCATACTTTTTTATCTTGAGTAAAATTGAAGTGGATATGCAATGGGTTAATCACCCTAAACAATATGGCCATATTGCCCTTCTCCCTTAACAATTATAACTTCCTATTTTATATGTCAAAAACCCACCTGGGCAGGAAGAACTTCTAGATAGGTTCTTTACCTTAATCTCACCCACCTATGAGGGTGGGTCCTATCTTCCCAATAAAATCTGTGGTCACTGATGACCTCTTCTTTCTTCATGTGGCAGAAGGTCCCAGACCCGTGTTTTATCTCTCATCAACCTGGTTTGGATTATTTTCTGTGGTGGCCCTATGGGAAAGGCCAATATGGCCATATTGGCCATTTAGGATAAAGGCTGGTTAATCCAGTAGACATGGAGACACGAGTACTATTTTAATATTCTTCTAATTACATTTACCTTGGTTATTTGCCCAGAAGTGGTATTGCAGAATTACATGACCATTCTATCATTGAGGGATCTCTGGTATTTCATTCTTAATTTACATTTCCACCACCACTGCCATAGAAAACAAAAAATACTCAATGGAAAAATGAACATTTCTTCAACTAATAGTAATATAGCCACACAGAAAATTACAATGAGACCCTGATGTTACTCTTTCACTACAATTAATTCAAAACATGCTAAAGGTTTAAATAGTGGACTGAGCAACATAACTCTTGTTTTGCATGTAGATCAGCAGAATCACTTCTTCAATTTCTCTTCTTTCTCATGCATTCACTGAAAATTATTGCAATTCTCTTAAATACTTCAGTGTGGATGTCATTAAATTTTTTTTTTAATTTTTTTTTTATTTAAACACCTTGATTACATACATGATTGTGTTTGGGTTTCAGTCATAAAAGGAACACCACCCATCACCAGTGCAACATTCCCATCACCCAAGTCCCAAATCACCCTCCTCCCCACCAACCCCCGCCTGTACCCTAAACAGGCTCTACATTTCCCTCATACATTCTCAATATTAGGACAGTTCAAAATGTAGTTATTTCTCTAACTAAACTCATCACTCTTTGTGGTGAGCTTCCTGAGGTGAGCTGGAACTTCCAGCTCTTTTCTCTTTTGTGTCTGAAAATTATTATTACAAGGGTGTCTTTCATTTTTCTTAAAACCCATAGATGAGTGAGACCATTCTGCGTTTTTCTCTCTCTCTCTGACTTATTTCACTCAGCATATAGATTCCATGTACATCCATGTATAGGAAAATTTCATGACTTCATCTCTCCTGACAGCTGCATAATATTCCATTGTGTATATGTACCACAGTTTCTTTAGCCATTCATCTGTTGAAGGGCATCTTGGTTGTTTCCAGAGTCTTGCTATGGTAAATAGAGCTGCAATGAATATAGGTGTAAGGAAGGGGTTTTTGTATTGTATTTTTGTGTTCCTAGGGTATATTCCTAGGAGTGGTATAGCTGGATCGTATGGGAGCTCGATTTCCAGTTTTTGGAGGAATCTCCATATCGCTTTCCATAAAGGTTGAACTAGACAGCATTCCCACCAGCAGTGGATAAGAGTTCCTTTCTCTCCACATCCCCGCCAACACTGTTTATTCTCATTCTTTGTGATGTGTGCCATTCTCTGGGGTGTGAGGTGGTATCTCACCGTTGTTTTGATTTGCATCTCCCTGATGATTAGTGATGTGGAACATTTTTTCATGTGTCTTTTGGCCATGCGTATTTCTTCTTTGTCAAAGTGTCTGTTCATTTCTTCTCCCCATTTTTTGATGGGGTTAGATGTTTTTTTCTTGTAAAGTTCTGTCAGTGCCTTGTATATTTTGGAGATTAGCCCCTTATCTGATGGGTATTGGGTGAATAGTTTCTCCCACTCAGTGGGTGGCTCTTGTATCCTGGGCACTATTTCCTTTGAGGTGCAGAAGCTTCTCAGCTTAATATATTCCCATCTGTTAATCTCTGCTTTCACTTGCTTGGAGAGTGCAGTTTCCTCCTTGAAGATGCCTGTAATGTCCTGTAGTGTTTTGCCTATGTGCTGTTCTATATATCTTATGGTTTTGGGGCTGATATCGAGGTCTTTAATCCATTTGGATTTTACCTTTGTACATGATGTTAGCTGGGGGTCTAAGTTTAATTTTTTGCAAGTGGCTATCCAATTGTGCCAACACCACTTGTTGAAGAGGCTTTCCCTGCTCCATTTAGGATTTCCTGCTCCTTTATCAAAAATTAGATGGTTGTATCTCTGGGGAACATTTTCTGAGTATTCAAGCCTATTCCACTGATCTGAGGACCTATCCTTATTCCAATACCATGCTGTTTTGATAACTGTTGCTTTGTAGTACAGTTTAAAGTTGGGAAAAGTAATTCCTCCCATATTCTTTTTCCCAATGATTGCTTTAGCTATTCGAGGGTGTTTATTGTTCCAAATGAATTTCAAAAGTGTCTGATCCACTTCTTTGAAGAATGTCATGGGTATCTTTAGAGGGATGGCATTAAATCTGTATAATGCCTTGGGGAGTATTGACATTTTGATGATGTTAATCCTGCCAATCCATGAGCAGGGTATGTGTTTCCATTTCCGTGTGTCCTCTCTTATTTCTTGGAGCAGAGTTTTATAGTTTTCTTTGTATAGGTCCTTCACATATTTAGTCAAGTTGATTCCAAGATATTTGAGTTTGTGTGGTACTATTGTGAATGGGGTTGTTTTCTTAATGTCCATTTCTTCTTTATTACTGTTGGTGTATAGAAAGGCCATTGATTTTTGTGTGTTAATTTTGTAGCCTGCCACCTTGCTATATGAGTCTATTGTTTCTAGAAGCTTTTTGATAGAGTCTTTAGGGTTTTCTAAGTAGAGTATCATGTCATCTGCAAACAGTGAGAGCTTGACTTCTTCCTTTCCTATCTGGATTCCCTTGATATCCTTTTCTTGCCTAATCGCTATAGCAAGTACTTCCAGTGCTATGTTGAATAGGAGTGGTGAGAGAGGACAGCCTTGTCTTGTGCCAGAATTTAGAGGGAAGGCTTTCAGTTTTTCTCCATTGAGGATAATATTTGCCACTGGCTTGTGGTAGATGGCCTTCACTATATTGAGAAAGGTTCCCTCCATTCCCATCTTGCTGAGAGTTTTGATCAAGAATGGGTGTTGGACCTTATCAAATGCTTTCTCTGCATCTATTGATATGATCATGTGGTTTTTATTTTTCTTGTTATTGATGTTGTGTATTATGTTGATAGATTTACGGATGTTAAACCAGCCTTGCATTCCTGGGATGAAACCTACTTGATCGTAGTGGATGATCTTCTTAATGAGGCATTGAATCCTATTTGCCAGGATTTTGTTGAGGATCTTTGCATCTGCATTCATCAGTGATATTGGTCTGTAATTTTCTTTTTTGGTAGCGTCTCTGTCTGGTTTAGGTATCAAGGTGATGTTGGCTTCATAAAAGCTATTTGGAAGTGTTTCTGTTTGTTCAATTTCATGAAAGAGTCTTGCCAAGATTGGCAGTAGTTCCTCTTGGAAAGTTTGATAGAATTCATTAGTGAATCCATCTGGACCTGGGCTTTTGTTTTTCGGCAGACATTTGATTACTGTTTTAATTTCATCAATGGTGATGGGGGTGTTTAGATATGCTACATCCTCTTCCTTCAACCGTGGAAGATTATAAGAGTCCAAGAATTTATCCATTTCTTCCAGGTTCTCATTTTTAGTGGCGTAGAGTTTTTCAAAGTAGTTTCTGATTACCCTTTGAATCTCTGTCATGTCAGTAGTGATCTCTCCTTTTTCATTCCTGATACGAGTTATCAAGTTTCTCTCTCTCTCTTTCTTTGTTAGGTTTGCCAGTGGTCTATCAATCTTGTTTATTTTTTCAAAGAACCAACTTCTGCTTTCGTTGATCTTTCGGATTGTTTTTTGAGTTTCCACTTCGTTGATTTCTGCTCTCAGCTTTGTTATTTCCTTCTGTCTTCCTGTTCTTGGGTCCTTTTGTTGAGCATTTTCTAGTTCTATTAGCTGTGTCATTAAGCTACTCAGGTAAGCTCCTTCTTCCTTCCTGATGTGTGCTTGCAAAGCTATAAATTTTCCTCTCAGTACTGCTTTTGCTGTGTCCCATAAGTTCTGAGAGTTTGTGTCTTTATTGTCATTTGTTTCCAGGAACCTTTTTATTTCCTCCTTGATTTCATCTCGGACCCACTGGTTATTGAGCATGAGGCTGTTTAACTTCCAGGTGTTAAAGTGTTTCTTCTGAGTCCCTTTGGAGTTCACAAATAATTTCAGAGCCTTGTGGTCAGCGAAGGTAGTCTGCAAAATTTCTATCCTCTTGATCTTATGGAGGTATGTTTTATGTGCCAGCATGTAGTCTATCCTGGAGAATGTCCCATGTACATTGGAGAAGAATGTGTATCCAGGTTTCTGGGGATGGAGTGTCCTATATATATCCACTAGGCCTCTTTCTTCCATTTCTCTCCTCAGGTCTAGTATATTCTTGTTGGGTTTCAGTCTGGTTGACCTGTCCAGTGTTGACAAAGCCGTGTTTAGGTCCCCCACAATTATTGTGTTGTTGTTGATATTATTTTTCAGATTTGTCAGCAGTTGTATTAAATATTTTGCTGGCCCCTCATTCGGTGCATATATGTTTAGGAGAGTGAATTCTTCCTGCTCTACGTACCCCTTGATTAATATAAAATGTCCGTCTTTGTCCCTTACAACCTTCCTGAGTATAAAGTTTGCATTATCTGATATTAGTATGGCCACTCCAGCTTTTTTATGGGTGTTGTTTGCTTGGATAACTTTTCTCCAGCCTTTTATTTTGAGTCTATGTTTGTTCTGACTATTCAGGTGCGTTTCTTGTAGGCAGCAGAAGGTTGGATTGAGTTTTTTGATCCATTTAGCCACTCTGTGTCTCTTAACTGGTGCATTTAGTCCATTGACGTTGAGAGAAAGAATTGTCCTGGGATTTAACGCCATCTTTATTTCAAAATTTGGTGTGTCTTTTGGGTAGTCTTGTCTTAGATTAGGTCTTTCAGTTTTTCTCTTAAGACTGGTTTTGTGTCTGTGAAGTTTCTGAGCTGTTTTTTGTCTGTGAAACCATGTATTCTTCCATCAAACCGGAAAGTGAGTTTTGCTGGGTATAGTATTCTGGGTGAAGCATTCATTTCATTCAGTCTTGTCACAATATCCCACCACTGCTTTCTGGCATTGAGCGTTTCTGGTGACAGGTCTGCTGTAAATCTCAGGGAAGCTTGCTTGAACATGATTTCCCCTTTTGATCTTGCTGTTTTCAGAATTCTGTCTCTATCTGTGGGATTTGTCATTGTGACTAGGATGTGTCTTGGGGTGGTTTTTCTGGGGTCTCTTTTGGTTGGTACTCTTCGGGCATGCAGGATTTGATCACATATATTCTTTAGCTCTGGGAGTTTCTCTTTAATGATGTTCTTGACCATTGATTCTTCCTGGAAATTTTCTTCCTGGGTCTCTGGGACTCCAATGATTCTTAAGTTGTTTCTGTTGATCTTATCATAGACTTCTATTTTCGTCTGTTCCCATTCTTTGACTAATTTTTCCATTGTCTGCTCATTTGCTTTAAGTTTTTTGTCCAATCTCTCCTGCTGTATGGAATTGTTATGTATCTCATCTTCCACAGCACCAAGTCTATTCTCAGCTTCTGATACCCTGTCCCAGAGCTTATCCATTTTGTCATTCACTTCGTTTACTGAGTTTTTCAGGCCTGTTAGTTGACATGTTATTTCAGTTTGGAGTTTTGTCATTTCTGCCTTCATATTTTCTTGGTTCTTATTAGTGTTCTGTTCAACTCGATCCATGGTTTCTTGGAGTCTGTTGAGCACCTTCCATATTGCTAGTCTAAAGTCCTTATCTGAGAGGTTGATTAGTTGTTCAGTCATTATCTGGTCCTCAGAATTGTCATCTTCATTCTCTATGTCTGATGCTGGCCTGCGCTGTTTCCCCATTGTCACATTTGTATTGTGGGTTTTTCTACGTGTTGTAGTGGTATTCATTGTCTATATGATGTAGGCAGCACACTCCTCTGGCTCCTCCCTTTCTGGATGGGCTGACTTGCCTCTAAGGGAGGGGAGTCCTCCGTGGATGAAGCCTCACACTGGGTCAAGTCTTAGGCCCGAGCATGCAACAGAGAAGACAGTCCAGAGAGAAATGTTTGCTTCTGTGATATAGCGCCGTTCTTAGTGTGATTTTTCCTTCTTGTTGCAATGGAGTTCTTTCCTTAGAAAGAGTGCACGGCCGCGTAGCGAAGCGGAGCGGCCGTGCTCCTCTGAGCCTCTTTTTGCCCCACTCGCAAGAGTTTCACGCAAGAGGACAGTAGACAGACATAGACAGGTCACACTCACAGTCTTTCACAGCTGAGCCCCACTGGGCTGGTGTACTTTCGCGGATTTTCCCCGCCTGGTGTCACACACAGGGAGCCAGCTTTTGCAAAGGATAGCCGGTTTTTATGCTCTGAAGTCCCTCCCTGAAAATGGCGTCTGGGCGAGCGAGGTTTCTGGAGGCTCTTTTTGCCCCACTCGCAAGAGTTTCACGCAAGAGGACAGTAGACAGACATAGACAGGTCACACTCACAGTCTTTCACAGCTGAGCCCCACTGGGCCAGTGTACTTTCGCAGATTTTCCCCGCCTGGTGTCACACACAGGGAGCCAGCTTTTGCAAAGGATAGCCGGCTTTTATGCTCTGAAGTCCCTCCCTGAAAATGGCGTCTGGGCGAGCGAGGTTTCTGGAGGCTCTTTTTGCCCCACTCGCAAGAGTTTCATGCAAGAGGACAGTAGACAGACATAGACAGGTCACACTCACAGTCTTTCACAGCTGAGCCCCACTGGGCCGGTGTACTTTCGCGGATTTTCCCCACCTGGTGTCACACACAGGGAGCCAGCTTTTGCAAAGGATAGCCGGTTTTTATGCTCTGAAGTCCCTCCCTGGATGTCATTAAATTGATTTTGATATTGTTAGGAATTACTTTGAATTAAAATTGACATGCTTTGAAATGTGAAAACTCTGAGTGCATATGTACTAATTTTTTATCAGTGTATATACTTGTAACTCAATTTGCATTCATGTTTAGCATTTTACCTTAATCCCAAGAAATTTGCTAAAATCCTTTAGTCATCAAATTTCTCACACCCATGCCAAGAAATTTATCATCCTGATTTTCAACAATAGACACACTTAACTTGTTCTGATATCACATATTAATGTAACAATGTTATATTCTCAGTTCTATTTAATAATAAAATTGAAACAACTCTAAATTTTTTATTGTTAAGTAAATAATTGGGAATTATGCTGTACATGAATCTAAAGAATATAGTCTGCTAGCTTCCTATAAAGACCAGGGTTCTGTGAGACCCTTGTTTTGAATAAATTTAGACTGGAGTGATTTAATTGGAACTTTCCCAAGCAATGGATAACATCTCTATAGATGGAATGAGTTCCACAATTGGTTTCTGAAACCCTTAAATAATCTGTGAGGACTGCTTTGTGAGAATGCATTAGCATCTGGATCTACTGAAGGGGCCACAGTTGTGCTCAAGGTTGCAGAATGTATAATCCACTTGACCTCATAGAAACCAAGCCAGATACCTATCTACTTCATCTCTTAGTTGCAGGGGATTGAGGGTACACTATGTTTGTAGGTACACTATCTTCAATCCTAGGATCAGAACTAGCTGAGGGAGCTGGGAGGAATTTTTAAAACCAGGGAGAAATGCCTTATTTTTCCTTGTGCTCTCACAGGAAAGATCAGCCCAAGGAAGGAACTGCCTGTATTGCTGTGGTGTAAGACCCCCCACCAGTACAAAATAGGAAGCAAAGGAGAAGTAAACAGACCAAATTCAGAATGCGTCATCAGCACAAGCTGTCGTCTAAATGCTTTTGCAGAGAGATTGTTGGGAAGCAACTGAGCGGAAGGAACTAATCAGCTGGTCTCAATGACAGCATTACAGCAGGGAGAAGAGTCATCCAGAGGAGAGTATCAGGTGCCTCACAGATGTTTCAGGGCCAATACAGAGGGCCATTTCATATTAGACAATCTCCTGACTTCCCTGGACATGATAGGGGTTTGACCAGGTGCCCACACTGTGCCCTCTGCTGAATCCAACGTGTCACAGATGAGAAATAGAATACTAGCATAGGGCCAGAGTGATAGCACAGCAGTAAGGCATTTGTCTGTGCATTGCAGCCAATCCAGGACAGACCAGGTTCAATCCCCGACATCCCATTTGGTCCCCCCAAGCCTGCCAAGACTATTTCTGAGTGCAAAGCCCAGAGTAACCCCTGAGCACTGCCAGGGTGTGGCCCAAAATAAAAAAAAAATGCCAGTAATAGTGGGATAGAAATGGAAATGTTGCAAAGGAAAGATTAGGGTAGGGGAAATCTTATGCATTATTTTAGGGATGAGGAGGTTTGAGATTCAAGGCAGATCTCTTCAGAGATGACCTAATGAAGGGTCAATGTTAATTCCCAAGGTCCTTGAAAGGAAGGTGGAGGGGAAGAGGAGAAGGAAAGAAGGGGTGAGAAGGAAAGGGGGTAAGGTGTGTATCTCCTTTCTTTCACTAATTGAAATGAGCCAAATATCCACAAAAATTAAGTCCTAGATCCTAATTCCCTAAGGCTGCTGATGCGAAGATTGCTAAAAGGAAGGGGGCATGGATTCAGAATTCCTTATTTGGACTGTTAAGAATGCTAATGGAGGTCACTTGAGACCAGTGGTTTAGCAAGAATGAACTGGGGTGGGGTGGGGCACAGTTTTCTACACACTCAGCCAGGAGTGAAGCAATCTACAGAGGCTAGTTGTCAAAAACGTATCCACAACTCTACATGGAAACTAAGGTTTAGCTAATAAAAAGCATAAATAATGTATTTTCTATGTTATTCTATTACAGAGTCTCCATTTGGAGCCCCAGTTCTCTTTGGATATCCCATTCACTCACAGGCACACACTACATACAGGCTTTAAGAAAAGTCTATGGGCTTTTCTTATGATGGGTCTTCATCACTTAACTCAAAGATTTCTACTAATTCACTCTCCTCTGCCCTATATGCTTCTGTAGCCCCCTACTCTTACTCCAGAACAGGAGAGGGAAGGGACTTGCATTGTTGAAAAAGGGACAATGAGGCCAGAATGATAGTACACCAAGTAGGGCATTTGCCATGCATGCTGCTGATTTGAGTTCAATCCCTGGAATCTAATATGGTCCCTCGAGCCAGCCAAGAGTTAATTCCTGAGTGCAGAGCCAGTTACTTAGAGTAACCCCTGAGGAATGCTGGGTGTGGCTCAAAAACAAACAAAATAAAAGAAACAAACAAACAAATAAATAAATAAAATGAGGAAGGAGAGAATAGAAGGAACATGATTCTGCCCCACAGTGCTGGGCCAATAGTGAAAGACATGTACCTGCCATCCTCAGGAGCCATTAATTGTCAAGGGCCAGGCTGGTAAATGTTTACTAGGACATGAATTCATAGTCTTTTAGCTGGGGCATTGCAGTTGGGAACTAAGGGGCCCAAGTTCCCAGGTTAGGTATACAAGTAAAGAATCAGTACTAGCTCTCTACAATACTGAGCTAAATAACCCTATCTGCATTTTGAACTACCTTTCCTTCATGTTACCACCTTATCTCCACCTATATCCCAGTCTCACATTGCTCTCTTCCTGCTCCGTGTGTCTCTCTCATACTTTCTACTTGCTTCTGACTTGACAAGACTCACCTTCCACTTGAGCCACCTCTGGGTCTAGAGAGATTTGGAGGCTCCCCTATTGGTGACTAAGTTCTTATATAGGGAATTCCTACCATCTAATTGTGAAACTTGAATTCAGGTGGAGCTTCCCTCTGGCCAGACAGAGTTCAGAATCATCAATGGTTGGGTCATTGGGGTGCACAATCATTAATTCCATGAGAAAGTATTGTAGGAACATAGCCTGATTAGGACTCGCCCCTCCCATGCTCAATGAGAGTCTAATAATATCATCGCAACCTCTGCTGGCCAAGATATTTCTGCCAGCTTACCTTACCAGAGTTCTCATGACCTGATTTAAAAATTGCTCATTAAGTTTCTGTTGGTGGGGCCAGAGCGGTGGCGCATTTGTCTTGCACCCACTAACCTAGGACAGACTGTGGTTCGACCCGGTGTCCCATATGGTCCCCCACATCTGGAGCGATTTCTGAGTGCATAGCCAGCAATAACCCCTGAGTGTCACCGAGTATGGCCCCCCCAAAAAACAAAACAAACAAAAGGTTTTCTTTTTTTGGTTACCTGGCATCATATCTTTGCCTTGGTCACTGTTGCACACTCTCTGAACATCTATGGAAGCAAAGGTGATTCTGAGATGGAACCCTGTGACTTCCTAGCAGCTTCTGTCCAGAACATTCTGCCTTCTGTGACAACTTCAAAAGCAAGAATTGTCATATTTTATTTCTGTGTTCAATGAGGCATTGCTGACTAAGTCTCCAGAGAGATTGTGTCTTTAGAGAGAGACACTTGTAAGAGAGTTGAGTCACTGGAGCTGAAGATAAAAAATTTGTATCTGAGCATGCTAAAGGGAAAGTTTTAAATGAGTGCTGGGAACACTCATCAGTTTTCCAAGATGTCTGGGTTGATATAAACTTTCCCTTTTTCCAGACATTTGAAACCTAAACCACTACCTTTCTAGATAATCCTACTGACTCCACAAACACACACCACACACACCAGCACCTAAGCATATCTTATACACATGCATATAGACTCGCACTTGCATAGTCCCATATAGGCACATAAGTATAATACTTTCCACTGTCTTAACATGTGCTTTATCCACAATCATGCTTTCTTACCAATTCTTAGCATTTATTAAATGATTGCCTAACACAAAGCCACAAAATTGCTTAGGAGTTAATTTCTCAGTGTGCAAGCATGTCTGGGTTACACTGATTTTGTCTATTTGCTCATTACTGTTCCTAATCATCCTATAGGATGCTTCTAAAGAGCCCTAACAGTGTTGTTGCATGAAGAAACTCAACCCATTCAGGTCAACAGCTCAAACTAGCTATTTGCCTAATGAAAAAAAAAACAGGGGGTCCAAGTAGCAACACCCCCTAAGTTGCTGCTAATTGAATTTTAAAAGTGTGATGGGATTTTTTGGTGGATGCTTTGCTTGCTATGAAAATGGGATTCAAGTACAGGCTAAACAGTGACTCTTGAGATGCAGTTTGAGAGAAGGCAAAAATATCACAGAAGTGCTAAAAATGTTGGAGAAAGTTGGTCCTGACCCAGAAGCACCCCAGATAAACTATTTTTCAGAAGTTAAATGGGTGTGTAGAAAGTAAATGTGTATATGGATGCTTCTGGGATGAAGTTCAGAGAAAAACAGCAGCATATCCAGAAAGATCTCAGAAATAGGTTATTCCACTTTCCACATACAGGTGAAAACATCTAAATCCTGATTATTGGACTTGATGAAGCTAATATAGGAATGAGACCAGTACTGGCTTTGGATCTCCCCCATTGGCACTGTTTTTTCAAAATATACAGATATTCCCAAGTGCATGGGTCTGCACTGTAACACCCGGCAATAAAATAGATGAAGTCCTCTTCAAATGTTCTAAATTGGGGAGCAGGCAGTCATATTTCCACCCCTAGAACAACTTATCTTTCTTCCGCAGACACAAGTTTCTAGAGGTCTAATCTGTAAGTATTTTAGATCCACTCCAAGCCCTTATCCAAAGCCACTGTACCCAATAGGATTGGAACCCACAAAAATTACGGAAAAGGAGCCATACATGACCTAGAATGACAGGTATCTTTCTCCCTCTGTTTCATTTTCCATCCCACACCATCTTGACTTTCCAATTTTCCACATTCTCCTGGCCCTCGACACCCTCCAATAGCTATGATTTTCTCAATACAGGCACCATGAACAACTTTATGAGTCCAATATAGAGCATTCTAAGGGTGGGTATTAGATATGCATAATTCAATCCTAAATTGGACTAGCTGGTGAAGACCTAAACAGACGTTTGTCCAGATTCTATGGATACAGAAACAAGTTAGGGAATGAAGCAATTGAGGGTGTGGAGGTAGTCCCTCCAAAACCCATCTCTATAGCCAGTATATCCAACAGTAGTAGGATCTATGGGAATGTTGGGGGAGGGTAAGTCGTTTCACTTGAGAAGCAATATCAATTCCAAGGAAATAAAATTGTAAATGTCCCTAAGAATGGAGTGTCTATCTATTTGCCACATATATTTTAGCAGCGCTGCTGGAAGGATTAAAGCAAAACATGACAGTCACTTTGAAGAGTCATGTATTTAAATAAAGTCAATGATTACAGAAATCAATTTCAAAAATTAAGAAATATTTTTGAGCTTGAAGAGACCTCAGAAATCATCTAGTTCAGTGGTCTCAAACTCGAGGCCCATGGGCCATTTGCAGCCCTCCGTACAACATTTTGTGGCCCTGCCCTAGAGGAATCTTTTTTTGTTTTGTTTTGTTTTAGTTGTTTGGGTCACACCCCCCAATGTTCAAGGCTTACTACTGACTTTGCACTCAAGGATCACCCGGACTTTGCCTCCTGCGGCCCCCAGGTAAATTGAGTTTGAGACCCCTGATTCTAATTGATCCCTGCACATATAACAAAGAATGGGTAGGAGTAGTCAATGACAAATGCTTGAGGCTGTATCACTTGCCTCCTCTCCCTGAGCAGACAATGTAACCTCCAGTTTCATTCAAAATTTAAGGACATGAGGAAGGATTTTCTTAGGAAGAACAGGCACCTGGGATCCTAAGATTATAAATCTTAGTTTACCTAGGTAAAGTTTACCTAGGTAAACTACTAAGATACCTGGAGGTTTATTTAGGTTGCAGCTATGTGGTTACTCAGTAGTCACTTAGAACTCAAGTAGTTCAACAACAGATTTTGAGCTAAAACTCCAGGAGAAGAGAGAGAGTTGGGAAGGCAAAAGAAGTCCTTCTTACCTCCCTAATAACTCCTCTTGGATACATACAGTTCTGGCCATATCTATACAAACATAAATACTAGAGAGAGAAATACACATAATTCAGGAGAAAATTAAGAAACCAAGATGGGAATGGATGAAGAGTTATACTTGCAGTACTGTCTAAAGAAGGAATAAGAGTGCTGTAAAATGACATCCAGCTATTAACCCCAAAACAAAGGTGTTCACTTATATTTTCCTTTCCTCTCCTTTGAAATGTAAAGGCCCATCTGGATCACTCTACCCTCCTCTTACCAGTTGTATTGATTTAATAAAGAAAGAACAGTTTTGCTTGTGGCTCAGGAGGAGAGAAGCCACTGACTCCATAACTCTTGTGACTGGCTTGGTTTATTAATCCTTCGTGGCTACTCTACCTGCTTCAGACCCATCTGCCTGGGGTTGGAGATATGTGTGTGTGGGTGATTTTACAATGTGTGAGATTTATTTTACAAAGTGCTATGGGATTCTTGGTCTGCAATGCTCTCCGTTTGACTCCTTTAATGTTTTTGTTTCTGTCCCATTAGAGGAAAACCCCAGATCCCTCACAGCACAGAGCCCATGTGCCAAGTATGAAAACATTTCTTCCATCAGGGCCTTCCCAGGCATGGAAGCAGATGGAACTCCAAGTGGAAAGACAGAAGTACTCAACATGTCCAACACCTTTCACCCATCTGTCCTTATTCTTTCTCACTTCCAGAAGAAACAGCAAAGCATGGCAGAAGAAGCACTGTACTTGAAACTCTAGGAACCTGTGATCTAATCCTAGATGTACCCCTTACCTACTAGGTGAGCTTGGGCAAGGAATCTAAACTTTTAAGCCTTAATTCCTCCATTGGGAGGGATGCAATAAACACCCTTACTAGAAGGTTCCCTTGAAAAAAGCTTGGTGATGGCTTCCTTTCCTTTTTCCTTCTATAAGGACTCTTGGAACTTCTGATATTACTTTTCCCAACAAAGTGAGAAGGAGGGGAGGGAGCAACTCTTTTGATATGATCAAGGTTAACAAAAGTAACTCTCCCCTAACTCTCTGGACATTGTTTATAAATAGGGAGGAAAAGGATCTTCTGCCATTAGGAGGAGGCTGAAGGTGAAGCATACCATAAGGAAAAAAGGTCATGCCAATCAAGAGAGTGCTGCTGTTGAGCTGCTCCATACATCCAGTCCTGTACCTATGTACAATGTGAGCACCCAGTGAGGGGCAGGAAGTTCACTGATTACCTCTATTTTGACAAAAGCTACATTATGATTTGCATGTTTGAAGAGGAAATTACCTAATGTGTTATAAGATGGAACTAGCACCAAAGTTGGATTATGCTAAATATTGACAATTAAATTAGACCACCTTTGCTCATGTCATTGAAATTATCGTACACCAAAGTGTTGCAGCCCACTTGGCTCTTCCAAATGTCCTTGCTGATTAATGTCTTTGTTTTAAACTATGTGGGCTAGAGACAAAGTGATCCATTTGCTTTCATGAAATTCTCCCCAGAAGCAAAAGAGATCTGCAGACACGATGTAATTAGGGCCTGTCCAGTGGGGAAGTCACTCTATAGCTCCACATTTCAAAGTGATGTTGAGTCCTAATTCTTTGGCAAATGACATCCTGTTCTACTTTTAACTCACAGATGGAGATGAATTTCATTTTTGACAGTTTTATGCAACATTTGAGAGAGCCGCATTTTCTGTTGGGATTGGCTACAGTGAAGCAGCTAGTTTTCTTTATCTTCATTAGTTTGTTGAAACCTTACATTCAATAACTGATTATAAAAGAAACATTTTCTCTCTTCATTGCTAGGCCCTCTATCTCCTTTACCTTTCAATGGAAACACTATTTGAAATAACTAGTAGCTGATTCTCAAATATAAATATCCTTTCATTTTCACAGCAGAGATGTGGTGATCATGAACACATTATTTTGGAACATACACACTTCTTTTGTTAAAATGACTCTATAGAGACCAAGTTCTGTGCTCACTGTTGTTTGTTTTTAAGATCAGGCTATTCACTCAGTTGTTCTTGTGGACCAGGGAGTACCAGCGGTCAAACTCAGTGCTTCACATATGTTAAGCTTGTATTCCAAAACTTCAACTTTTAGCACATTTCTTCTTTCTAAATACATGGGAAGACTTGGTCTCTCAGGCTGAAATCTGAGCAATGGGTTGTGCCCAGATGTTACATGAGCCATTTGATATCTGGTCCTCTGCCATTCTGGCCTCAGATGTATTATGTTTCAAGTGTGATATCTATGAGAACACTGAAGTGAAAAATATTTTTCTACTAAGTGCTAATAATTAATCCAGTTATGTTGTGATATTGTAAATTCAACTGGCATAAAAAAGCTATTTCTGTGTCATGGATAGTAATATATGTGAATCGGTCAAGCTCTTTATATCTACCTATTAGCATTATTTAGTGCACTCATCCTTTCATTTCTGTCACACATTTTGACAGGAAAGAGATCTGTTTTTTCCTAGCAAGAACTTGTTCCTCTGGCAGATGCTTTTACAATAAAATAATTTACTTATTTACTTATATGATATATAAGATATAATAGTGTATCAGTAATTGCTGGCTTAGGACATTTCTCACTGTGATGCAACAATATAACAGATAAATATTATACCCATTTTACAGATGACTATATGAATGCTCTAAGAAGTTATATATATTTTATGTTAGGTGGGAGGAGTGAATAAACAATGAACCAGATGTAAATAAACATTTATGCTTTTATGTTGTTTGCTCCCTTAAGATGTATGATCTCTTGGCTACCATATAAAACTAAAAAAAATTGACAGTATGATGCTATAAAGGGTTTTGTTTGTATATACTTAATCCAGTGAAGGATGAAGATTAAAAATAACCTTTATTATAATGTACACACAGGCAGGGACTATATATAAATTCTATAACTTATATTTGGTGCTATTATAAGTTTATAGAAAAATCAAATTGAAAATCCAGAGAGTTTCAATATACTACTTGTTATCCATCCTCTAAGATCTCAAAATTGGAGCATTATGTGCATTTTTATATTAAATTAATCAATATAAATATATAATTGTTAGCCAAATTATTAATACTATTTATAACATTGTTACTTTTTGTGTTAAGTAATTCTATAGGTTTCAGCAAGCATGTAATATGAGTGTATATGCAGAATAGTTTACATTGTAGAGAGAAATAGGGAAAGCTTTAATGAAGAGACTAGAATTTAGATTGGACTTTGAGAAATTGATAGGATTTTCCAGTGGAGCAAGACCATTAACAAAGGGAAGAGGAAGGAATGCTCAAGGCAGTAATCAAGAGAGAGTAGGTAAGCCAGTTTGACTTAAGAAGGTGTAGCATTTGTGGCAGTACATAAAACAAGGAGCATCATTTGTTGAGATAATTTCTAAAATGCTTTACATAGAATATTTTATTCAAGTCACAGAACTAGTTTCAATATAGGTTTTCTTTTCCTCCTTCTAGTTATCACCTTCTTCCTACCCCTCTCCCCTTTTCATCCACTGTATTTAGTTTTTTTCACCTAATTTTAAGGTCTTTTTATCATATGCAGTGGAGTTAACAATGTAATAATAGTTTCTAATATTATTTTTATTGGAAAGAAATGTTCATTTTGACATTAGTTCAAGAGGAAATAACTAGGAAGACCAATCATTCTCCTTCGATAGCACAGCATCTTTCATCATATATGATGTTGAAAGGATAGGGCTAATCCACCGACTCTGGGTTCTATAGGTTATTAATCACCACCATTGCCACCACATATTGTGAGGTGACTTAGGATCAATAGCATTCTTTTAAAAAACATAAAAAAACCTCCCAGTTATCACCCAAGTTCTAGCTTTCTTACTGGTGGAATGGAATTTCAACAATTATCAACTGTATAAGCACCAAGAGAGGAAAATGCTAGAGTTAGCACTTGCCAACAAGTAATCACAACCCAGAGATATTTTGCTTTAAAGCTAATTTCATTTTCTCTTAACTAGGTTCATGTGGGTGGTCACACATGCTCTCTCTCTCTCACTAGCTCACTCTTGCTTCTCTCTCTCCTCTCTCTCATACACAAATACAAGTGTAGGGAAACCCAGATTAATACTATTGCTGAGCTGTTGAATACTAGTCTTAAAAATAAAATGATTTCCTAGCAATCCAATACCAGATAATTCCCTGGATCCTAGGACTATGTGAAAGGGACACCATTTTGCTTGGTAATGACTGAATGTCGTTTTCTTTTATATATTTATGTTTTTAGGTCTCCTTAGTATACTGAGTTTCGAAGTTTAGTCCTTGAAATAGGAAGAAGTCAGAAAGAAAATAAAAGGCAAACAATACTTCAGATTCTGCAAGGGCATCCTTGCTGGACTCTGAACATGTCTATCTCAGAGCCACCATTTTCTGATCCTTTCCTGATAGCTTCAGGACATGCTTTGAGCATGTTTATGCTTCTATGTTTGTATCTGCATGGTTAACTGTGGGATAATCTGCTTCTTTGGAGGACTCTACTAGCTGAAGAAGAATCAAAGACTATTCATTACATTATGCAATAGGATTAGGATGTGGGATGACTGTTGCATCCAGGTAGCCCCTTTGGAATAGAACATTGTGGAGAGATAAATACTAGTATTAATGCTTAAGACTTTGCTTTTCAGATAGGAACTTGCACTCAAAGAGTTCCTGCACACTATGAAAGACAGTCCAGCAAAGAGGCATAAATCAGGGTTGCTCTGATACTGTAGTTTCAGGGATCTACTAATAGGACAAATCACAGGTCCCCTCTCCACTGACAAGTCACTGTTGAGGGAGACAGCCTGATGCTAAGCTGGAGCCACATGGTTTGGCAGTGAGACCTTTGATTAGCAGTCCCCAAACCCCCATCCCAAGACCAGACAATGTGGGTGGTACTTTCCCCAAACGAAAATCATGGTACTAGGGCTCCAAGAAGACTCTTAACTCCTGGGTGGCCCCCAAATGAATTGATCCATCTGCCTCAACTGTTTAGACTGGGAGTAACATAAACACATCTACAGTTTCGAGCTGGGGTCAGCAAACTTTTCCGGTCCAGGACCAGGCAGTAAGTATTCTCAGTATTGAGGGCCATATGGTCTTTGCTGCAAATCCACATTTCTGCTGTTGTAGCAAAGATAATAAAAGCAGACAGACAGACAGACAGACAGGAATAGACATGGCTGGGTGCCAGAAGAGTTATACTGATTAAAAATAAAGTAAAAGAAAAATAGGCTGTGACTCTGGGAAGTGTTGATCCCTGATGGATGCTGGACTGGTGTAGACCAGAAATCCTGGAGAAAAGGAGTCAGATTAGAGAGAGACAGAGAGAGACAGTGAGAGACAGAGAGAAAGGATATTTAAAGAAATCAAAGGAAATCAATAGGACAGCATTCTCTTTAAAAAATAAATGCATCCTCCGAGACTGTACTCTTGGGGAAATTACTTATCTTTTTCTCTAAAAATGAAACGGTGTGACTCCCCTAGGTAAAGTTGCTTTTGCAAACTTTACTGTTAGGAGCATTAAGTTCTGTTTCCTCTTGTGCTGAATTTGTTTTGCAATTGTTTGTTTCTGTAGGGGGTTCTATTGGTTGGGTCGCTTGTAGGCTGTTCATTCTGGCAAAGGGAGCAGCAATCATTCTCAGTGGGAAATCAGCCATGTATTGACTCTTTCTTCTTGTTACTGCACTAGAACAGTGGGTTTCTCAGTGTGGAACACCTGTATTTATGTGAGTCCATTTTTAATATGAAAACACAACCACATCTGCACTTTGGGGGATACCATTATGCTAGCCCCTCACAACCTGGAAGTTCCTCTGCACAGCCTCCTGGCTCAGCCAGGGAGCAAGCAACCAGCGCAGTCACGGACAGCCCCAAAACTTGCCCCTCTTTCATAATCACCTCTTTGGTAGGAGGCAATATGCTGTGAATTAGTATGTTCCAGGCCCCGAGTGGTAACATATGGTGTATCTCTGCTTCTTCTACATTAAATCCTGACATTTTGCAGCTGTCAAGATAAAGCTGTTTATATGAGTAACATTGTAGTTTGTTTATAGGGAAATAATGTGTAGCGAGTTATGATTAATCAAGGTGTCTAAAATCTGCTGGAGGCTTCGAAATAAATTTGTTTTCACTGCCGTGCTTTTTGTCTCCTAAATTAGGGGCTTAGTGGACCCCCACACCCCTGACTATCCTCTTCTTACTTTGCCTTGTGATCTGTGAGCTTGGGAGAGGCTGACCAGTTTACAGGGAGACACAACTGCTGGGACAAGAAATCAGATTAATGTGCAGGAGAATATCAAGCCCAGAAAGTGCCTCTCAAAACACCCATCTTCTTCATTCATGTGCAGGTATTTAACTTCAGGCATTTAATTCAGTTTCCCTGGGTGTAGATTCTTGGCAACCAAGGTTGTTTGAATTTGTTCTTACTCTTACGATCCTGGATTCAAGGCTTTTGAAACAGGACAGTGGTGGAGCATCTTTTGATTCTTTAGCATCTTTAGACTCTTTAGGAATGCTAGAAATCTTAACACTATTGTAACCATCTCACCTCAACAACAACAAAAATCTGTATTTCTAAGGGGAACCAGGAAGTAGAAAAGAACTGGATATATCCTCTAGCTGAGCCCTTCTCCCAAGGCAAGAATGCTTCCATGTCCCTGGCAGCTGCTCCTGGTATCTACCTGATCTCTGAGTGAGAGGAAAGGCCATGGCTGGCATTTGGGGAGAGCAAATATCTCTGATTTCTATCCTACATTTGGTTGTCCTCGGCCAGCTCATTCTCTGGAACGACTTGGAGTCAACCAATTGCCTTTCTACATGAAAATGCTTCTGATTTTGGTCATCAGCCACCATCACCGCTGCAGACCAAATTTCTCTAGTCCTAAGTAGGATTTATGGCACCTTGCCCTGGCCACTGTGGTTCTGCTCCCCCTTCCTTACTGTTTTATCTTTATTCAACTCTAAAACAAGCACTCCAGAAAGGACCCATCTCAGGGTGCAGGCTGCCTGAAAACTCTAATTGTCCTTTCCCCTCATTGTCCTCTATTCCAAAGCCTACCAGTCTGGGGTCTGACAACCCCGAGCAGCAATCTCAGAACAATCAGCAGTAGTAGCAGCCATGATGTTCCTGCAGGACTTTTTTTTTCTTCATTTCATTGATTTCCCTTGGGTGGGTAATCATTCCTCCAAACATCAACTCTTCTTAGATAACCTCTGAGGTGCAAACTTAGTCTATACCTTTGAATTAACTGTGAAAATATTGCTCCAACATTAATTTCTATGTAAGCAGATACATGCTGAGCACACATCACACATCCATACATGCTGGAAAAGCACTGTGACACATACATCCATGCATTATAGATATATGCATACACATTCATGTATGCACACATATTCATGTAATTTGAATATATGCACACATATCCATATATGCTGAAAGCATGTTCATAAATTTTATGCAGCTAGAAACACATGATTACACAGTTCAGGTAGACTGGACACATACACATATATCCATGCATAGTGGTCACACATGAACACAAACATCTATATAGAACAGTGCTTCTCAAATAGTGGGGTGCACCCCCCAAGGGTGGCACGAGGCTCCGTAAAGGGGGTGCGTTTGACCTCGGCAAACACTGTCATAACAAGCTAAGCCCTGTGTTTATGTCTCTGTATGTCTCTGGAACTGAGGGTTGCTGTGTCCTGCTTCAAACCCCGCTTGGAAAAGCTATGCATTGCAAAACGTGCTCATTGTAGCCATTAATCCAGACATCACCTCTGATTTAAAACATCAGCTCAAATTATTTTATATATTTTTGTTTTGCATGTTAAAGTTTTTTAAAATAATGATACTATTTACAGTCGTGCAGGGGGGTGCGCAAAAAATGTTTTCTTCTTCCAAGGGGGGCATGACAGAAAATAATTGAGAAGCACTGATGTGGACTGAACACAAGTAGAAATAGTCAAGCATGCTTAGCATACAGCAATCCTCATCCTGGTGCTAGCAGATGTGGAGAGGTGGGCAACCCTCCCCCATTGAAGGGGCACATTACAATCCAAGATACAACATAGGTGAATCAAGGCCCCTTCTATAAGGTCATTCTAGGAGCCTATGCAGCCCTGGGCTAATAAGTATAGGAGAGAGCAGTGGTAGTCAGAAATGGTCAACAGGCCCAGGAATGTGAGTTAATTGCTTTTGTTGGGACCTAGAGTTTGAACTTGATTTGAAAGAGTTTAACTTCATGATGACTGAGCTTCCTTTCTGGGGTCTGAATTCTCAAATCTGGTTGGGTGGTATTTGATCTGCTTAACTGGAGAACTCAGAAGTTCCCTTCAACCTTACTATATGTCAGGGAAGGTTCTCATCTCATGGGGGAAAATCATGGGAAAGACTCAAGAAAGGGCAGAAGATACTCAGCTAGAGAGGAAGAAAGGTTGCAGGAAAAGATGATTACTATAGCAAGGGTTGTCTGAGCAAAATGAGCAGATCAGACAAATAAATGAAGAGTTGAAATCTAATGTATCCTCTCTGCTTCCCCACCACCAACTCACCTTCCTTTGCCTGCAGAAAAAGCAGCACAGGCCTCTTGTTTGAAATTAATATCGTACGGGACAGTTAATCAAAGCTGAACCACCCCCACTCTATGAGTGAGTGGTGCTTGGAGCAGAGCTGACAGCCTGGCAGATGAAGGAGTGGTGAGATATCCCACAGCACAGTCCACTGGCAAGAAGGGGAGAAAAGGTGCAGAAAAAAGCACAAAGATGATGTCTTCACATAAAAAAATGATAGGAGGTGAAACACTGTTTTTTTTGCATGTTAGGGTCCATTGTGGGATCATTTGTATGTTTTACTGGGATGACTGTGTCACTAAATTAAGCCTGAAAAATCCATCATAGGCACAGTACCTAAAGGTGGCTTGGTCAAGAAAGAGATGTAAGGGGTGAGATAGTGACTGAGTAGGGAATATGGGGTGAAAAGGGCTAAGTCCAAGTGTTGGGTGCATTCCACACACCTGTTCAGATTGTTCAGGTTCACATGGAAGGATCTGGCAAACTCCCAATCAGCTTTGAAATTACTTGCCTTTCTAGATAGGATGCTCAGAATTTCCCTCTATCCTTTGCTAACTCCAAAGAACCACTGATCTCCTTTTCAAGTTCAATGAACTTTTTCTGCCTCTGTGCTGGATACATCTAGGTAGAAAACCCTAAGATGAGATGAGCCCTGTTATCCATGTCACTCACCAGAACCTTCCCTCTTCATTCTTTAAACCTCAACCAAACCATTTTCGTTGCTGGAGAAAAAGCTAAGAACCTTGAAAACTGGAGTTGGGGTATAGTAGAGCATGAGAGAAACAAAGAAACATTTTAATCCTTTCCTCAAGAGTTCCATTAATGCGCACCATAAAAAGTCACTGGAAATGCCACATCCAACCTTCCTTGCTTACCTATACCCATCCCCTGGCCTTAGAGCACAGGGCCTGACTGACACATTGAGAGACTTCAGACAGTATGTCTTAAGTCTGGTATATCTTCCTGGTCTCTCCAGCACATGCCTAACCCCCTGCCATATACAACCCTCAAGTTCTGGAGCTAGAAGGGCAAGAGAATGTCTGGCCTTTGATATCCAGATTCTAAAACCGGGACTGGTTCTAAGATTCTATTCATCTCATCCCAGTCCACTTCTATGTGTCATGCTACAGACCTAGTTCTGCAAGTACAAAAGAGCCCTATATTTTAAACAGTCATTTTCCTGGACCACCTTAAGGTAAAATAAACTGCATTTTTGTCATGAAGTCAGAGATGAGTTCTGGCTATTTTCTTTAAAAAAAAGTTATTTTCTTTGCTATACTCCTTGCTATGTAACTTTCTTTATTTGAATTACATAGTCCCCTGGCACCACAAAATAGAAAAAGAAGGGTACAAACCATGGTGAGTGGTATACTATAAGTCAATTCCCAGCACCTGAAAGAGAAGGACAGTAATGGTGCTAGAAAAGTGTGCACTAGACTGTCAAGATTCCTGCCTAGATTCCCTGAACCACACCCAGCCTTGTGATGGAGCAAGCTCATGAAGAACAGAGTAGTGAGTTCATCTCAACTGGAAGCTGTGCATGACAGCCAAGTGCCTGAACACTATGCGGGTTTGTTTATAAGTTCATCTAAGGACAAATCAGATGCAACTTCAGTTAAAATTGACTTTGCTGCTGAATTTATTCTGCCAGGTGGAGGAAATGAATGCAACACATCAGATGTGTGTTCTGGACATGTAACAACCAAAATGTTGCATGTCTGGTTTTGGAAATATGTAATGTCCCATGAAATGAGAGAAAAGCAAGAATCTTTCAAGGACATATGTAAGTCTAAGAGCAGGTGGACTACAGTCCAAAAACAGAATCCCCCATCTGATTCCAGGTATGGGAGCAGGTGGGGATAAAAGGCAACATACACAATGACCTCATATTTAACCTGCTCTTTGTCTCAGTTTTGCCATCTGAAAAATTGGAAGAACAATAACACTCACTCTGTATGGGTAAGAATTTAATTATAAATTAAATTCCTGTAAATTAAATTTGCAAGTGTTTAGAACAATGTTCAGCATGTGGTAAGTGCTAGAAAATATTAAATTAAATGAAAGAGGCTGATAAGAAGCAAGAAAAAAAGCCATGCTACAAAAGACAAAAAGTTCTCTGTTCAAAAAAGGTTGGCTAGGATATAAATAGAATCAGAACATTGTAACTATATGTCAGGACAGGTATTAAATGCGAATTCATAGAATGAAGATTATTAAGAAAGAAACATCAAAAATAATTATAGACCTCCTTTACTCTGCTAATTATCTCATAGTAAAAAATGGCTAATTTATGACAGCAAAATATTAAAGGAAAGAAGAGTGGGAAGGGTGGAACCTGTATAGTCAAATGAAGACACAATGACATCAACAGAAAAAAATGTCTATTTGAAAAGAAAAGAGAAAAACAGCAAAGAAACCCATAAAACTGAAATGACAGATAAAAATCCAAGGAAAACAAAACAAGAAAAATAGAGCAACAGCAAAGAAAAGATCAAACGACAGAAGACTCAATATACTAATAATCAACTTAAATGTAAATGGACTGATCTTGCCAAGCAATTGGTAGAGTGTCTGACTAGATCATAAAATAGAATGCAACTATACTCTACAAGCTGGAAACATATCAGCTCTACAGACAAATAAAAGGTCATAGTTAAAAGGATATGAAAGAGATATAGAAGTGAACAGCAGAAAAGAAAGAAAAAGAGAAGGAACATTTATACTTAACAAATAAAATAGGCTCAAATAAAATAAGCAAAAATGGTTGTAATACAAAGCTTTATATCATGATGAAATTTTCAATCCAGAAACTAGAGAGATAATACAGCTGATAGGCACTTACCTTGTATGCAACCAACCTGATGATCCCTGGCATCACATGTGGTCCTTTGTGCCCTGCCAGAAGTGATCCTGTGAAGAAGAGCCCAGAGTAAAATCTGAACATCACCATGTGTAGCCCCAAAAGCAAACAAACAAAAAGCAAATAAGTTATCCCAGCAAGAAGACATAACAAGTATTAATGAGCAATGACATATAAAAACAAATATTAACAGACTAATAAGGAATATTAACAGACTATTAAAGAAAAGTAAACAACACCACAATAATAGCAGGGAACTTAAGCTCTTGAACTTAACAATGCTTTCAGACAAAAAAATTAACAAGGGGTTAAAAAGACTTAAATGCTATCTTAGACCAATTAGATGTAATGAATATATTGAATAATTCAATACAAAACAGCGGAACATGCATTTTTCTCAGGTGTTCCTGGAATGTTCTTAATGATAGGGAACACATTAGAACATGAAATAACTTCCAAATACATTTTTGAAGATTAAAATCACATGAAATATATTTTCCAATCATATATAAGCTGTTATAAAACAAAAGGCTTGATCTCAATAAGACAAAAATTTCAAATATAAAACAAGGATGCACATCACTTTTTTAACAAAGTATTACAGGTCTAAAAAGTCAATTAGACAATAAATAAAGGGCATCCAATACAACAGGAAATGGTAAAAACACAGAAAGAAAGAAATGGTAAAACAATAAGTATTTGCAGGTGGTATACTTTTATCAAGAGAAAACCCATTAGACTCCATGAAAAATTTTAGAATTACTAGAGTAAGGTAACAGCTTATCATATCAATATACCAAATTTGTTCCATTTTTATATGCAATGAAGCAGCTGTCATAAATAAATTTAGAAAATATTCCTATTTAAAATTACATAAAAATAATAATCAAATACCTAGAAACAAATTTAAGCAAGTAGGTACAAGGAAAACTATAAAAACACTACTGAAAGAAATGAAAGAATATCCCAGAAATTGAAAGATATTTTATGTTCATGATGGAAAGAATTAACATTGTTTAATGCACATTTTGTCTAAAGCAAAACACAGCTTCAATGCAATCCTAAAGAAATTAAGAAGAGCATAGAGAAAAACCATTGATAATAACAAGATACTCCTCACAGAACTAGTGTACGAATTATTGAAATTTATTTGGAACTACAAAAGACATCGAATTTCAAATATATGTATATATCCTAAGGGGAGGAAACTGAGTTATCACACTGCCTAGTTTCAAACTATACAACAAAATGATAGTTTCAAAACAGAATGGCATTGCAATAAAATCAGAATCACAGATCAATCGAATAAAAATTAGAAATTGAGAAATAGACCCACACACTTGTGGAAAATTAATTTGTGAGACCAAGGGCTATGAGCATACAACTGAATAAAGAAGTACATACAACTCAATAAACATACGTACAACTCAGTAGACAGATTGGTAAATCTAGACAATAGGCAATAAATAAAAGTATACCACTATCTTACATCATTCATAAAAACATTTTGCAATGAACATATGTAACATGCTCTGCAACATTTTTTACTGATTTTTATAAAATATGTCTCTTATAACAATGAAACAAAAGCAAATATAAATAAGTGGGACTAAGTCAAACTTAAAAAGCTTCTACACAGCAAAAGAAACCATTGACAAAAGCCAACCTACTGCAAAGAAAAAGATAACAAACAAGGGGTTAATGTTCCAGTTTGTAAAGAACTCCTAAAACTCAACAACCAAAAATAAAAAAATAACCTGATTAAAAAATGGGCAAAGGATCAGAATAGGCACTTTTCCAAAGCAAACATACAGATGGCAAAAAGGCACATAGAAAGATGTTCATTATCTCTTATTATCAGAAAAACGAAAATCAAAACAACAATGAGATATCACCCTACATCTGTGAAAATGGCTATTATCCAAATGACAAGAAACAAGAGTGGAAGAGGACTTGGAGAGAAGGGAATTCGTATGTCCTGTTTGTAGAAGTGCAAATTGGAGAGACCATTATATAAAACATGGTAGAGATTCCTTAAGATATTAAAAATAAAAACTTCATATGACCCATTTATTCTTTCTGGGTATTTACCTGAAACAAAGAGGAGCAAGTCATGATTCTAAAGAGATACACTACTGTGTGGATAACTGCATTATTTACAGTAAACAACCTAAGTGCTGACCAAATGACAAAAAATGAAGATGTAATTTTATATATAACATATATCAAAATATGAAAATTTCAATCTTAAACATAGAAATAGTAATGGAATACTATTCAGCTGTTAAAAAGATAGAATTCTATTTCTAACAATGTGAAAAAATTGAGAGGGTAGGATGCTTAGTAAAATAAATCAGATGGCGAAGAGCAAACACCATTTAATTATAATCATCATAGACTACAAAAATAAAACAAGTTGATGAGGAAATCGAAACAAGGGGCCTGCGTGATAGCACAGTAGGACATTTACCTTGCATGCAGCTGACCAGGGAGCGAACCTGGGACAGACCTGGGCTCAATCCCTGACATCCCATATGGTCCCCCTCAATTCCAGGAGAAAGAAAGGAAGGAAAGGAAAGAAAGGAAGAAAGGAAGGAAGGAAGGAAGGAAGGAAGGAAGGAAGGAAGGAAGGAAGGAAGGAAGGAAGGAAGGAAGGAAGGAAGGAAGGAAGGAAGGAAGGAAGGAAGGAAGGAAGGAAGGAAGGAAGGAAGAAAGGAAGAAAGAAAGAAAGAAAGAAAGAAAGAAAGAAAGAAAGAAAGAAAGAAAGAAAGAAAGAAAGAAAGAAAGAAAGAAAGAAAGGAAGAAAGAAAGAAAGAAAGAAAGAAGAAGAAAAAAGGAAGGAAGGAAGGAGGAAGGAAGGAAGGAAGAAAGAAGGAAGGAAGGAAGGAAGGAAGGAAGGAAAGAAGGAAAGAAGGAAAGAAAGAAAGAAAGAAAGAAAGAAAGAAAGAAAGAAAAAGAAAGAGAAAGAAAGAAAGAAAGAAAGAAAAGAAAGAAAGAAGAAAAAGGAAAGAAAGAAGGAAGGAAGGAAAGAAAGAAACAGAG
Organism: Suncus etruscus; assembly: GCF_024139225.1. Lineage (NCBI taxonomy): Eukaryota > Metazoa > Chordata > Mammalia > Eulipotyphla > Soricidae > Suncus > Suncus etruscus. The sequence continues at coordinate 141,197,381 of NC_064848.1, read as the reverse complement.
AGAAAGAAAGAAAGAAAGAAAGAAAGAAAGAAAGAAAGAAAGAAAGAAAGAAAGAAAGAAAGAAAGAAAGAAAGAAAGAAAGAAAGGAAGGAAGGAAGGAAGGAAGGAAGGAAGGAAGAAAGAGAAAGAAAGAAAGGAAGGAAGGAAGGAAGGAAAGAAGAAAGAAAGAAAGAAAAAGGAAGGAAGGAAAGAAAGAAAGAAAGAAAGAAAGAAAGAAAGAAAGAAAGAAAGAAAGAAAGAAAGAAAGAAAGAAAGAAAGAAAGAAAAAGAAAGAAACAAATAAAGAGAGAGAAAGAAAGAAAGAAAGAAAAGAAAGAAAGAAGAAAAGGAAAGAAAGAAGGAAGGAAGGAAAGAAAGAAACAAAGAGAGAGAAAGAAAGAAAAAAAGAAAGAAAGAAAAAGGAAGGAAGAAAGAAAGAAAGAAAGAAAGAAAGAAAGAAAGAAAGAAAGAAAAAGGAAGGAAGAAAGAAAGAGAAATGAAGGAAGGAGGAGAGAGAAAGAAAGAATGAAAGAAAGAAGGTAAGGAAGGAAGGAAGGAAGGAAGGAAGAAGGGAAAGAAGGAAGAAAGAAGGGAAGAAAGGAAGGGAGGGAGGGAGAAAGAGAGGGAGGAAGGAAGGAAAAAAGAAAGAAGAGAAGGAAGGAAGAGAAAGAGAAAAGAAAGAAAAAAGAGTGAAAAGAAAGAAAAAGAAACTAAAGAAAGAAAAGAAGAAAGAAAAAGAAAGAGAAAATTAAAACAAAAACAGACATAAGGACAAAGTAGTAGTTACTAGAATGGTAGGGGAAAGAGGATGGGAAACAGAGATCAATCATATGGTTAGAAGAAAGTGAGACATTTGGTGATAGACACAATGTCTATCATTGAATTAAAAATAAATATTTAATTAATATTTAAATATTTAAATATAGCATAATTTAAATATAAATTTAATATTGTTTATAAATTTTTGAATATTTAGATATTTGAATAATATTTAAATGCTAAAAATTAAAAATAGCAACATTGAATTAAAAGTCGTATACTTAAAATCTGTACAATGTAATAAGCCAATATTCCTGAAGTAAAAATATTTCCTCTGTAGAAAAAAGTGGGAGTGAGGGTAGGGGACATCTTTATTCTCCCCCCCCCCACCTCTCCTGCCATTTGTGTGCTGGTGTATAATAATACACCTTAGAAACTGGCCATGGGAGCTAAAGCAACTCCAAAATATGGAAATATTCCAGATACCCATGGACAAATGACTGAATAACAAAACAATAGCACAAATACACAATGGAATACTACTCAATAAGAGGAGATAAAGTCATATAATTTGCTGCAATGTACATGGATCTGGGGAGAGTATTATATGGAGTAAAATCAACCAGAGATAAAAAACAAACTCAGAATGATCTCTCTCATGTGTGCAATATAAAGAAACTTCCCAGGGGAATATCAAATATCCAAAGGCAATAGAAACATAGAGCAGGAGAACCAGTCCTTAGCTTATCACTGGAGTGGGGGCTGGAAGGGGAAAGATAAGTGAACACTTGGACGACGTAGAAAGGGAAATGTGTCTGCCAGTAAAGGACAGGAGAGAAACTGGGGGCGTCGTTGGAGGTGAGTGGACACTGGTCACACTGTTGGAATATCATTCAGTTTAAAACTCATTCATTTATCTTCGTAACTTTGTAGTTCACAATGATTCAAAATTTTTAAATAATAATTAAAATTAAAATGTTTAAAGATTGGCTCTGGTGGGGGCCAAAGTGACAGTACAGCAGGCAGTCTATTTGCCTTTCATAAGGCCAATCTGAGCTTAATTCCTAGTACCCTGTATGGTCTTCTGAGTACTGAATGCAGAGCCAGGAGTAAATCCTGAACACCACTGGGTATGGCTCCCAAACAAAATAAAACCAAAAAAGTGACCATGGAACAAGGTCCCACAGCACATCTCTTATTTCTTTATTTTTTATTCAACTGGGGCTATGCTCAAAGGGAACGTGTTCCCAAATAAGCAAAATCCCAAGAGAAAGCCTGTTAAAATCACATATTTAAGGGGACATCAATATTTTTCTGACAGAGTATTAGTGACAATAAATAAAGTGCCAAATAGGACTGCAAATAGCAAGTCTTCTCAGGAATTGAATGACAGTTAAAGGTCTCGTGGGAAATAGCAGTGACAGCTAAACGTGTCACCAATGGCATGGCCTCGATTGCAGAGTAGATGAGGGGCTCCTGCCAGGAGAGAGGAGGCAAGCTCAGGTTGATGACAGAAATGGTAGGGGTAGATAAAGGCTATAGAGGAGTTTCCCACGGAGAGAGATAGGAGTAGCTTATAGTTCAGAGCCCTAGTCCAGGCACAGCCAAGGGCCATGTTCAAAGTCATAGGCCTTAGAACAGATTTAGGCCCCTAGAGTTTGTAATTAAGCTGAAAGTGGAGCTGCACTCCAAAGCACAATACAATAATAGTGATTCTAGCTGAATGATATTTGTATCAGTGATCATACAAAGCAGAGGTGAAAGTTTTTTTTTTTTGGGGGGGGGGGTTGGGCAGAAATGTCAGAAACTGAAGATAGCCCTGAAAAAGGAATTACCAGGGGGTCAGCAAACTGAGTCTGAGGAGTAGAACCCAAACTTTAGCATAAGGATAGGGATAAGAAAAAGAGAACAGGGAATAGAGAGAGAGAGGCTGGTGATAGGAGACCCAACTGGAAGACCTAAGAGTGGAGGCTTGGAGAAAATCTGAGAAGCACTCAGATGAATTAGCCCTAGGATGGGACTTCCTTCTGGGCCTTGGGCCAAGGGCTCTGTCTCCTGTTCCTGAAACCTGAGGTTGAATAGGGCTGTAGAAGGTGGACTGGGAGAGACTGCCAAAAGCTGTTCCTGAACCCTGGAACCAAGTTCAGTTCTCAAAGATCACCGAAATCAGGGGAGTAACCCTGAAGATACAAAAATCCAGCTAAATCAAACATTCTTGACAGCACATAAATGAAGCAGGAAGAGGACATATAGACTCTGGAATTAGATGCTGTCTGAGCAGAGTAGTAGGCACTGTACAATTTGCACAGCATGCCCACTTCTAGAAGCCTGACTGGTCTCTGCCACATTCTTTTAGCAGGAGGGTTTATTTAGTCCTCTTAGCCCTTGATACTCAAATCTTGCTTATAGAATTTATTTTCAAATGTTCTGTTGACATAAAACTTCCTCATGAACTTGGGGCTGAAGAGAGATGGGAAGGGAGGTTGTGAGTACAGGTGGCCTCTTAGTATTTTATATATTTCTTTTAATTCTTAATTATTTTACAACCATCTTTCTTGTTTAATAAAAGGATTTCTCAATTGTGTTATATGAAAGCAATGGGCATACTGAAATGATCTCTAAAATACTTCTGTAAGAGAATATACACATGCGTTTCTGGTGACTTTATCATGTCCAAAAAAACATTGTTGTTGCAATTGCATCTCTATCATTCTGCATTTACTCCAAAAGCTAGCATGTTGAATGTTCACTAAGCTTGGGAAGAGATGTTCCACAGTTCTACCCTGTCCTGGGGAGGCTCAAGGCAGGCTGGGAGCAGGACAGACCTGGGCAATGATTTCTAAAAGAATCACAAAGGGATCCTAGTCTATTACTTAGTAGAAGAGTCATTGCTTTGAAGTAAGTGAGTCTTTGGGTTTGATTCCTAGCACTGAATGATCAATTGAACACGGTTGGAATTAATTCCTGAACATGAAACTGGGAATAAGTGTTCCCTTGAGCACTCCTAGGTGTATCAAAACAAACCAAACCAAAACAAAAGACACACAGAGGCACATCTCAGCTGTAAGGCTCATGCTAGATTAACCAAGTTCTATCATCCTGAGCATAAAGCAGTAGATAATTGAATTAAATGGTTAAGAAGGAAATGAGGAGGAATGGAGTAAAAAATGAAGGATCCAATTGATCCCTTATTTACATACATCATCCTATTGGTTGATGCAAATAAGGTTTGATCAATCCCATAAAGTCTCATTTACATAGAGTGTAACCAATCACATAGTAGAAATAGCTAAGGGACGGGAATGTGGAATACTTTTAGTTCAGATTACTGCATAGTTAAATTGAGTTGTTGGGGTTGCTTTGGAATGGAGGTTGCTGATGACATTCTATTGAATCTGTTAGTATTGCTGGGGCTGATCCTACAGAAGAGTCAGTCCACAGAAATGTACCTAGGTGAGTAAAGAAAGGGAGGCATTTACCTCTCTCTCTCTCACTCTCTCTCTCTCTCTTTCTCTCTTCCTTTTGTGGTTTCAATATTGTTACTGCAGGGCTATCATGCATATTACTTTATCTCCTTTCAGCACCCAGATCTTGTCCAGAATGATAATTTCCAACTATCATTGTCATAGAGGTCCCTTCTCTGTCCTAACTGTAACCCCCCACCCCACACACACACACTACTTGTGTTCTGCACTAAATGACTGAACCTCAATCATGAACAACTGTGGGGCAAAAACTGTATTATGAACAACCTTGTAAACCATGGTGTTTAAAGTAATTAAACATTAAATAAAACATGCATGGGGGAAGAATGAAGGGTAATACAGAAGGCATCTGATGTTAAGAGTTCAAGTTTTACTCACTGTCATCAAGAGCCTGAAGTTAGTCAGATATACTGCAACACAATAAAGTTTCGAGAATTTCTTTTTTTTTTTTTTTTAAGCTTTTTGGGTCACACCCAGTGGTGCTCAGGGGTTACTCCTGGCTGTCTGCTCAGAAATAGCTCCTGGCAGGCACGGGGGACCATATGGGACACCGGGATTTGAACCAACCACCTTTGGTCCTGGATCGGCTGCTTGCAAGGCAAACACCGCTGTGCTATCTCTCCGGGCCCAAGTTTCGAGAATTTCAATTTCCTGTTTTCAGAGATGAGTGAATGAGCCTGGGAAGCTGAAAATATTGCCCAAAGTCACAAAACAAAGTTCCGAGAAAATGTAGAAGTTCTAACTTCCTTCCAGGGTTTCTTCCACCATACTATCAAAAGTCTGCCCCTTTTCTGCTTCTATTGACTTATATGAAGCATGCACTTTGGATTAGGTGATGTGCTACTTTAAAATGCTTTTCAATCTCAGCTTCAGAGCCTAGTGTGGGCCATGAGATTGCACCCAGGAGACAAACGTGTATTTTATTCTTCTGACTGGAGCATACCTCTTAAAACGTGTAAGCTATCAGCATATGACAGTGAATGTGACAGAGGAGTCTAGAATTGATTTTCTAAGTCAAGAGTCTCTCCTAATTTACACATTTTTTAATTGCCAATATTCTATATTTTTAGGATGTTTTTTATTCTAGCACTTCAAGATAAGCTCTTACCATTTGTTTCCTTTCCTCTCACCTCACACACAGCCTTTAACTACAAGGAGATCAATCTTGGAGAGTACAATAGTTTCCAAGACCATGGAGCAAGCTAAGAGCAGGATGAGGAGAAAACAGGATTTCCCAATTCGCTTGTGCCCATAACTAGGCTACTTCTGACTGATTTTATTTTTTGTTGTCTTAGGAGACCCAGCCAATCCATCAGTGAGTTGACAAAGGCTCTGGGGTAATATAATTCTCATTCAAAGGGGGGGAAGAAGGGAGGAAGGAAGGGAGGAATGAAGGAAGGAAGGAAGGAAGGAAGGAAGGAAGGAAGGAAGGAAGGAAGGAAGGAAGGAAAGAAGGAAGGAAGGAAGGAAGGAAGGAAGGAAGGAAGGAAAGAAGGAAAGAAGGAAAGAAGGAAGGAATAGAGGGAGGGATGGAGGGAGAAAGGAAGGAAGGAAGGAAGGAAAGGAGGGAGGGAGAGTGGGAGGAAGGAAGGGAAGGAGGGAGGGAGAGTGGGAGGAAGGAAGGAAGGAAAGAAGAAAGGAAGGAAAGAAGGAAGGGAGGGAGGGAGGAGGGAGGGAAGAAGAAAGGAAGGGAGAGAGGAAAGGAGGGAAGGAAAGATGCATACAGAATATGGCTCAGTGGTAATACGTAGACTTCACAAACATGAGGCTCTGGGTTTGATCTCAAGAACTATGCACAAAATTCAAGCAAAACACAAGAAAATGAAGCAAAAAACAAAGTTCCCCTGGTCAAGCACTAGTGATTTAACAAAGACTTCTGATTTACAGGGACAAAAGAAGACCCTCAACTCTGCCCTTCCCCTCCTCCAAGCCTCCCTGCTGTTCTTTTAATAGAAGCAGTTTTCCTGCCTTCCCCCCTCCCGCCAAAAAAGCCTCATAAATATGTTGTGTGAAATATCAGGACTAATTAGACCAAATGGTGTTCATATCTGTCACTGGTTTTTCTGGGGGAGAGAGCAGTCTGTGTCGTGGAGGGAAATTTTGTTAACTAATTAAGGGCAATTTTTAGGTGAGGGGGTGTCACTTGCCTGTGGGAAGGAGTGAAGGGAGATTTAGAGAGGTTTCTTGCATGAACTGGGGAAGGAAAATGGCCACAGGGAGAATGGGAAAGAAGGAGGACTGGAAAGGAGTTAGCCTGCTGAGTAGCAATTGCCATTACTCTCATGGGCCCAAGAGGAACCTAACATAAGATCATACATAAGCTCATTTCTACTACAAAGGAATGTGCACATGAAAGAGGAAGTCTGCCTAGAGTTGGTCCTTAGCAATGGTTAATACTGTTAATTACACTGTTAGAAAAAATGTCATCACTGATCAGAGATCATGTTGTATTTTCTTTATTTTCCAACACTCTCAGCACAAACTTTTGTGCTCCCACCACCCTCATTTTTTATTAGAATATGATGAAAAAAAAATATTTAACGAGTCTTTGATTTGTGATGGAGACCACTGGAGATCTTTTATTTTCCCCATTCAGAAATATCCCAATCAAGGAAATAAGAAAAGAGCCTGAGGAATAGGATATGAAGAGAAGGCCTCGGAGGGACATTTAACTCTTTCTGTTCATTCCCAATGCCCTCACATAACAGAGCAATGAATTCATTTCAGGACACCAAGTAGGACTAACTGGTAAGAGTTATGGGAGACTTGAATCCCAAATATGGAGGAACATTTGGGTAGTCGAGGAAGGGAAACAGGCTGCTTGCATGGGGAAAGAAGTGACCACATTACAGCCTGCTTTGAACAAGGCTATGGGACATCTGTGAGAAATTTTGGAAGGAAGGAAGTTTTGTGAGTAGGGACTTCTGGGGCATTGTTTAAGTCCCTTAGAAATTGAGTCTGGATTTGTACAAGTTGAGCTACAACAGGCTGTGGTTTGTTCATATATTATGAATGCTCTTTCCACCAAGAGTAAGGGGTAAGTGTCCCAGAACCCTTCTCAAGCAGAAGTCTTTAAGAACTGGGAAGAGGACCCTGAAAGGAGAGCAAACAGGTGCATGGGACAGACCCTCATAGATACTCTCTTATTTTTATTGCCTCTGTGATGCTCATAGTCACAAAAGACAGGTAGACTGTGTGTGTGTGTGAGTGTGTGTGAGTGTGTGTGTGTGTGTATGTGTGTGTGTGTGTGTGTGTGAGAGAGAGAGAGAGAGAGAGAGAGAGAGAGAGAGAGAGAACACTGGTAAACTGATGGATGCATTTTGTTCAGGTGCTCACACCCACAGGTGCTCTGCAGTGAGCCTTACCCTTCACCCCAGCCCAGTGGTCTCTGCCTTAGATCGACATTGACTCCCTTCTACCTTACCACATGGGGGTCCCAAGGTGCTTGCAGAGAAGTGAGATTCTCAAGAGCACTTTTACAACATGACTCCTATCCTGTTCTGTACCCCTAATGCTGTTTCTTCCTCTCTCTAAGCAAATGGCAAAAGACCTGACCTTCTTCAAGTGCCATTGTGCTAAGACAGAGCACCCCACTGAGTTCCTAGGACTATGGTGAAGATGGTGTCATTAAAAAAATGCCAGAAGAGCACATGCATATGGTCCACAGGGTCCCATAGCACCATTGCTTTTTAAGGAAGATTAAAGACACTATAGGGTTCTCGGATTTATTTCAGAAAGGCCCCCCTCAGGTGTCAAAGTTCTCATGTAAAAAGGGAATTCCAAGGCTGGGACTGGCTCAAACTAAGCAAACATTAACAAAAATTGGGGCCGGAGAGATAGCATGGAGGTAAGGCGTTTGCCTTTCATGCAGAAGGTCATCGGTTCGAATCCCGGCGTCCCATATGGTCCCCTGTGCCTGCCAGGAGCAATTTCTGAGCATGGAGCCAGGAATAACCCCTGAGCACTGCCAGGTGTGACCCAAAAATCACAAAAAAAATAAATTAAGAAAGCAGGTTAGGGAGTGAATGGGGCTAATGAAAAAGGGAGCAGAGGGTATAGGAGTTGAGATACTGCCCACCATGTCCTGGGTTTAGAGGTCACATGGCTGCTTTCCTGGGGGTTTGCCAGGGATCTCTCCTCCAGCCTCAGGCTCTCCCTGGGCCCCCCTCCAGTCGTCTTTTAGGGCTCTCACCCAGCAATGGCTTTTCTCCAGAGTACATTGCAGCAGCTCCAAGATTGACTTTGCAACTCAGATAATGGACGGGGAACCAAGACTAGACAGGCAGCTGCAACTTGCTCAGAGTCACAGCTTGAGTGTGAGTTGGGCCTGGGGCCAGGAGCGCCAGCCCCCCCAACCCCCTGCTGTCCCTGGGTCCCCTGGCCCTGGTTCCTCCCTCTGCCTGCTGGTTTGTCTCATCCCCCTCCACCTGCCCTCGCTTTGCTGGTCTAATAAGGCTGCCCCTGCTCTTTGGCTCTGCACAGCGTCATATACACATAGATTACTGCTACATTAAAGAAGCCCAAAAATACCAAAGCAGAACTGAAGCAATTATTATAATGCAGCCTTAACAGCAGCTGTAATGAGACAGAATTAAAAATGTGCCAGCATAATCACAATTCACTGTTCCCAACGACCTTCCAGAATCGCTCTGCTTTGGAAAGGAACAGCCCATCCTGAACTGTCAGATGGAAGGGGGAAATTCAATTGTGCCTCCCAATGTAGCCTGGTCCCTGGCTACCAGAAAAGTTGGCACTTTCATTGGAAGACATCTGTCCCCTGGCAGAGGCAACATGGAGTTATACATTTGCGCAGGAAGGTGAGTGGGGAGGAGGCACAGGGAAGGGACAGAGTGATTGGATGCTTCCATGTCACACAAGCCTGGATCCTCCATGTGTCACCAGGCCTGGCCCCTTCCCCTTGAATAGAGCTGTACACTTCTATCCACAGAATGGGTATGGACAAAGACTTCCATTATTTCAAATGATACCCAGAGGCAGGCTCTGTCATTTTTCCATGCGATGGTCAAGGGCACAGAGATTTAAGATATACATCTACACAATGGAGTACTATGCAGACGTTAGGAAAAAAGAAGTCATGAAATGTACATGTATATAGATGGAATATTATAGTCTTACAGAGACTATACATGGAGACTATCATACTAAGTGAAATGAGCCAGAGGGAAAGGGATAGGCATAGAATGGTCTCACTTATCTGTGGGATATATAAAAAAAAAAGACATTATGGTAATAATGCCCAGAGACAATAGAAATGAGGGCTGAGAAGACCAACTCATGATATGAATCTTGCCACAAAGAGTGGTGAGTGCTGTTAGAGTATTAATTGCCCTGACAACTATCATAACAATGATAATGAGAGAGGAAAGTAGAATGCTGTTTTGAAAATAGGCAGGGGTGGGGAGGGAAATGAGGGACATTGGTGGTGGAAAAGTTGCACTGGTGAAGGATGGTATACATTCTATGACTGAAACCCAACTATGACCATTTCTGTAACTATGGTGCTTAAATAAATTATTAAAAAAAAAAAGATGTTGGTACCCTACATAGTCAAGCCTAGTGGTACCAGTGTCACAACACTTGGAACTCCTGAACACATGTTCTCCACTTGACTCTATGGAGCTTATATCTGAACAGAATAATAGGAACAAGCACTTTGGATTGGTCCTGGACAAGTTTGGGTTCATAGACCAAGGAGGAGAGGTGCAAACTGTGGTTGAAAGATGCCAGAAGGCAAAGGCAAACCCACAGAAGAAAGACCATTTCTGACTTAAAAGCTCAAAACTCCCATATAAGAGTCATTTACTCCTCCCTCCTGTGGGAAATGAGAAGAAAGTCAAGTGTCAGTAGTTATAGGAATTGGTAGGGAGGCAGGAAAAGACACTGAAGGTTCCTCTCCTCTTTGGTGCTCAAGAGACATGCTAAAACCCAACAATGCTTCTCTCTCGAGACTTCCTCCTAAAGCAAACCTGTATGGTTATATCTGAACATTCTCAGCCTACTATATAGACAAAGTTGGGAGAGTTAAAACAAGAGATTGGAGAAGCACCCAGCTCTTATATTGTGTCAGTGTTTGCAGAATCGCTTTCACATCATCTGAGAGGTGATTCATCATAGGAAGAATAAGCATGAGGACCAAGTTCTTAGCTGGGCTCAACCTTTCTTGTTTTCTCACTTGCATGCTGGTGGATCACTAATAGTGAGCAAAAGGTCTGAGAATTCTGTTTCCAAAAGCCCACTTACCTAAGATGCTTCTCAGGCATCATTCATAACCTGGAAATAAAAAGTGACTCTCTTTAAAATAACTCAACAGAGTTTGCATGCAGGAACCTGAACATGGCACTGTCCCTGAAATACTGCTGGGAACCACCCCAAAAAGTGAGCCCCTGAGTACTGCAGTGAAGATGTGGTTTGCAAATAAATAGACCCAACAGTACAGAATGATATTCCAGCTGACTTAAGCTTTGTAAAGGACCTTGAAGGGCCGGAGAGATAGCATGGAGGTAAGGCATTTGCCTTGCATGCAGGTCGGTGGTTCAAATCCCGGCACACTGTATGGTCCCCCAAGCCTGCCAGGAGCGATTTCTGAGCATAGAGCCAGGAGTAACTCCTGAGTGCTGCCATGTATGACCCAAAAACCAAAAAAAGAAAAAAAAAAGAAAAAAGAAAAAAAGACCTTGAACTCTAAACTGCAACCTGTTCCAGGATCTTATTGCATTCCCACCTCTATTAACTTTGTGAACTATGATTTGGTATCCCAGAGAAGCCATAGTAACAAAATTGCACAGGGTCCATGGCCATTTACTAGAATGTAGCTATCCAAAGTCATTATAAACCTGAACAATTTATCCTGATGCTCTAGATGTCTAGTTCACAGTGCATGTTGCTTATCAGGGGGGAAGGAGCTAGAATCTATCTTCAAATGGCTGGTACCTAGAGATATTCTACCACTTGCTCTTGTCTGTGTTTTATCACTCTTTTCTTTGTATAATATCCTTTTTACCCTCAGGTTTGTGTTTTAGAGACTTCAGGCCCATACCCAAGAGTGCTCAGGTGTTCTTCCTGGCTCTATGCTCAGGAGTGATCTCAAGCAGTGCTCAGGTGGGGCCATATGTGGATGCTAGAGTTTTGAATTAGGGTAACAGTCATTGAAGATACATACAAGGGATGTGCCTTACCTTCTGTACTATCTCTCTGGTTTGATAAATGATAAATGATAAAAAACATTGGAGTAGTGATTCCACTCAGAGAGAGAACCACATACACTAGTTATTACTGAATTATAATAGATGGCGGCCGCATATCTGAGGAAATGTATGGGGCACAGTATCCCCAACATTCAGAACTGAACGAGGCTGTTCATTTACTAGCCTCTTGTGTGAGAAGACAGAGACCATAGCTTATGCTAAACTAAACACACCACTTCCAAGCTACAAAAGGCTGCTCAAAACCTGGAACTTAGAGAGAGGAAGAAATAAATGATTAAAAATTGGGGGAAGATTAATGAAGATTTTTGAAGGAGAGGGTATTTATTTCCAATGTGAACAATGAAGCTAGTACCATTGTGCTAACACATAGCTAACATCACCCTCTTGGTGGCTGTGTGTGGTGAGTGAAGATATTCATGAAGAGCAACACATTTTCCAGTCAGCATCAGCTGCTGTGATAAGCTGTCGATTAACTGAAGCCATGAGTCTGTAGTGACCAACTTTTCTTTGTTGAAACTTTATTAAAACCCCAAGATTTAAAGAAGGACCTGGGTCTTCTAACACTGGCTAGTTGGGAGGATACAAAACAAAAAATATATAGATATACTCTACACTAAAGGATTCATATTTTTTGAACAATAATTTTTAAATATATTTACCACAAGTCACAACTCTTAATAACAGAGCTTTGAGCATTCAATGTTCCAGTCCCAAAACAACCACCTCGAACTGCAGTGAACTCTGGGGCTGTTTGTGCGACCTATCGCACGAAGGCAGGCTTAGTGAGCATCATGGCAGAGCAGGTGGCCCTGAGCCACACCTAAGTGTTCGGGATCCTGAGAGAAGAGCCGCATCAGGATCACACCTTTTCACCCACCTGGCGTACACATACGTTTTCAACATCATGGGGGCCTCGGGTGACATAGCCAAGAAGAAAATCTACCCCAACCTCTGGTAGCTTTTCTGGGATAGCCTCCTGCCAAAACACCTTCATTGTGGGCTATGCATCATTATGGAGAAGCCCTTAGGGAGGGACCTGCAGAGCTCTAATCGGCTGTCAGACCTCATCTTGTAGCTGTTATGCGAGGAGCAGATCTACCGTACTAGCAAAGAGATGGTGCAGAACCTCATGGTGCTCAGGTTTGCCAACAGGATCTTTGGCCCCATCTGGAACTGGGACGGCATTGCTTATGCCATCCACACCTTCAAGGAGCCCTTTGGCACTGAGGGCCTCACATCTACTTTGACGAATGTGGCTTCATCCAGGATTGATGCAGAACCACCTGCTGAAAATTCTGTGCTTGGTGGTCATGGAGAAGCCTGTCTCCACCTGCTCGGATGATGTCCACAATGAGAAGGTCATGGTATGAAGCTTACCACAAAAAGTGGTGCGCTCAGTGAGAAATAACTACACTAACAACTATCATGACAATGGTAGTGAGTGAGAGAAATAGAATCCTTGTCTCAAAGACAGGCAAGGGGTGTGGGAGGAAGAAAATGGGGGCATTAGTACTGGAAAGATTGCACTGGTGAAGGGAGGTCTTTTTTATGACTGCAACCAAACTACAAACATGTTTGTAATTATGGTGCTTAAGTAAAGATATTTTAAAAATGAGAAGATCAAGGTGCTGCAGTGCATCTTTGAGGTGCAAGCAGAGAACATGGTGCTGATCTGGTATGTGGGAAACCTGGAGGCAGAGGGCAAGGCCCACCAGGAGTACCTGGATGACCCCATGGTGCCTGTGAACTACAGCAACTCCACCTTTGCTGTAGTCATCCTCTACGTGCAGAACGAGAGGTGGGAAGGGAAGTGGCTGTGTAAGGAGGGTTTTCAGGCCCACTCAGCACACCCTCACTTGTCACCTGCCCCAGGGGTGCGTTTATCCTACGTTATGACAAGGCACTGGATGAGAGCAAGGCTGAGGTGAGAGGGCAGTTCCAGAACTTGGACTGCCATATTTTCCATCAGCAGTGCAAGCAAAACGAGCTGTTGATCCGCGTGCAGCTCAAAGGGGCAGCACCAAGAAGTCAGGCATGGTCTTCAGCCTGAGGAGTAGGAGCTCGACCTCACCTAAGGCAACCGCTACAAGAACATCAAGCTGCCTGATGCCTCCTAGCGCCCCATCTTCCACGTGTTCTGCAGGTGCCACATGCACTTTGTGTGCAGTGATGAGCTGGGCTAGACCTGGCATAACTTTACGCCTCTTGCTGCACCAGCTGAGGCCTCACAGAGGGAGAGAAACTGATGAAAAGAATTGGCTTCCAGTATGAAGGCACCTACAAGTGGATGAACTTCCACAAGCTCTGAGCTTGCCACCAGAGCCCCACCTTAGGGGTGAGCCTAGGATCAAACCCACAGTCACCAGCATTGCCCTCTCACTGCCTACTTCTACCTTCTCAATATTCCTGATAGCTGGCAGAGCCCCAGGCTGCCCTCTACCTTGGGCTCCTTGGTTCCCAGTCTAACTGCACTCAACGATCACCCTGGGGTCACTAGCATTAAACCTGGTTCAGACAAAGAAACACACACACACACACACACACACACTTACTACAGGTTCTCTCCCTCTCCCTACCCCAACTCTTTATCAATTTCATTTTTAAAAAGACTATTAAAGTTGCCATATACATGCATAGTGTTGATGCTTATGGCTTTTGATGGGCTACATCCCAATACATTTTGCAAATTTTGACATATCAGGAATAAACAAGCATAATACCTGAAAGGCTATTAGTAAGGACAAAGCTGGACTTTCCTCTCATCTCCTCTACCTGCATCAACTACAGAGATGGAGGTGAAGCTTACCCACACCCTGCTTCTAATGAGAAACCCTGGCTTCTCCCACCCCTGTGTTAATGAGATGCTGGGAGGGGTCTGCTGTCCAATAAAGGGTTTGCAAGTCTTGCTGCTATTGCTTTTGATTTGTCTGTCTCCTACTCTGCCAATAGCTTGTTAGCATGTGGCATGTAGAGTGAAAAGGCTTTAGGCATGCAAGATGGTGGGATGCCTTGCCTCAGCTTCAGGGTCCTCCTGGAACATCTGCTATTGTACCTCCAGACATAGGCCTCAGAGCCTCCTTCAGTGTCCACATGGAGACAACAACCCTAAACCTTGAATCCAGACAGCCCACGATTTTGAGTCCATCCCCCACTAGAAGTATCGTTTTCCCATCTGTCTTACAAAGGTGTGAAATGATTTGACAAAGGATAAAGGAGGGAGATGGAAGAAAATTTAACTCTTTTTTCCCCTACAACACATCACTGAACACATGTAGTTATGCATACACACACATTCAAGCAGACACCTGTCAAAGTAGGCCATGATCAATTCACCAAAGGGGCAGATGGGGAAAGCCCTCCACAGGGCTTAATTTATAAAGAATGGGGAAACCTGGATTTGGTTGTAGTTCATAAGCTTTTTATCTCTCTAAACTTCAACTTCCTTATCCCCTGGGGTCATGTGTTTCTGGAAGAATACTGGTTATCCCAGACCCACACCAGGAATACCTACTCACAGGAGGCAAGTGAGAACTGGAATTCGTTAGATATTATAGGAAAAAGGACAGGCATACAAACTTTTGTAGAGATGAGATGCTGAAATTCACCACCAGCACCAAGTACTTGAGCTGCCCAACTTCTTGGTTCCATTAGAACATTGATAAAAGATACATCACAAGCTCTGTTTAACTTCTCACATGCTTTGTGGGCCATCTGCAGATAGGATCCATCAAGAACAACACACTCTTTCTCTGGAACCTACTTCTTTCTGGGTCGCTTCTCAGCAGATTCCAAACTCATCTGACTTTATGGCATTGGAATCTCATCTGACACCTAGCACTATCTTTTATTGAATCTAACTTCTTGTGTTTTCTCTCAGCTAAGTGATAATCTTCATCATTAGGGATTAATGTGGAGTGTTTTATTTCTTTATTACCTTAAATACATTTGTATCTACTTATTATTTTAAAGCAGTTGTTTTATTTGGCTTTTTATTTTTCACAGCATCCCATTCTTTATTCTTTCTTCTCTATAATTTTATGATTCTATCTTGGAGAAGTATAAATGGTTTTGACAAAGGTTGAGGATGGAGGGGGAAAATAAAAAGATACACTGTTCCACCACCATCAGCAAATCACCAACACACTCACTATCTCATTCACTTACTCATGAAGCTAGACTTTAACCAATATCAAATACAACTGAAGTGGGAAAACTAACATGGTAGCTAGGTTTTAAGTGTTTTTTTTATTTGTTTGTATTATTTTTTTTATAAATGTCTTGATTGTTATACACAAACATAAAAATCCTGTTGAAGATTATTTTTTGCCACTGAACCTTTTTTATTTTAATTTATTTAAACACCTTGATTACATACATGATTGTGTTGGGGTTTCAGTCATGTAAAGAACACCACCCATCACCAGTGCAACATTCCCATCACCAATGTCCCAATATTGTGACTGAAGTTCATTATACAGATTTACAGTACATAGTGACAATGAATGAAGGGCTTTCCCACCACTAATGTTGTCCTCCCTCCACTCCTGTCCCCAGCTTTTCTCTCATATATCCCTCTTTTATCCCCCAGAATCCTAGTGTAACTGGTCTCCACCTGACAGCTTGTTATAGGTTGGGTATCTATTCTGTTTGGTGATTCAGTCTGGTCATTTTTTATTTACACTACATGTTCATATGACTGGTCCTGGTATCATTCTTTTCCCCCCTCAATTTATGAGGCTGAATGATTCAAGTTATGCTATTTTGTTGGAGATAAAAGGTTAAGAAAAAGAGAAGAAAAAACTTGGTATCAACTACTAAAATAGAAAGAAAAAAAATCACTGACTAATATCCACAAAAGTGAAAAAGAAAAAAGTGGAAGAAAAAAGAGAAGTGAAATAATATATATTTTTTTATTTGAGCATTCAGTAGTGATCAGGGGTTACTCCTTGCTCTGTGTTCAGTAATAGCTCCTGGCATGTTCAGGGTACCATATGAGATTCTGGGGATCAAACCCAGGGCTGTCCTAGGTTGGCCACATGCAAGGCAAATGACCTACCTCTGTGCTATCACTCCAGCCCCAATCTGTCAAAGTTTTCTAAGTTAGGCAGATTTCATCAATTTTCATCTGTGCAATGGCAAATGTGCTCTCATTCATTCCTATCATCTTGTTTTGCATGCCATCACTGTCTGAGGAAGATCTTTCAGTTGGTAGCCCAAGCTCTGCCATCTTTTTCTGATGCTGTGAAGAAGAAAAGGTTTTGCTTACCCATTACCTCAGTCTCATCTCAGTATTGTGTTTGTATCAAGAACTCTTGCAAAATGAGACACAGAATATGCTCTTGGGAAGCTAGAACCGATTCTATGTGCAGCATTTCTATGTGCAGCATTCCATTGCTATGACACAAGTTCATTGCTTAAGCAAATCTCTCTAGATCTCAGTGTCCCCCTTCAGGAGACTTGGGGTCAGAAGAGAATGAGGCATGCACAGTGCTCATAATGGCTGCTGTGTATGGACGACTGTGCTTTGTCTGCCTCTCAAGGATCTTGTGACATTGACACTAATCAATAATAGGTCAACATTCCAAGTTTGAATCCATGATAAAACAAATCCTACCTCTTCTACCCATCTGGTCATCCTCACTATGGCCAGTTTTTCCTTATTTCTCTATACCAAACCTCCTCTTGGAATAAGTTTCTATTTCCTTTTCTGCCTCTTTCACTTTAAAAGATAGGCATTTCAAATATTTTAGTAGTTATCTCTAAACAATCACTTTTTAAGAATCTTGCCAAGCTTCACAAGGTTTGAAGTCAATCAATGCCTCTCTCTCTCTCTCTCTCTCTCTCTCTCTCTCTCTCTCTCTCTACCTCTCTCTCTTCAAATCAAGCTGCCTCCCCCACCTTCTCCCTCCTGCCACCTATTTAGTTGCCATTTCAATTCCACTCCCTTTTTTTTTCTCCTGTTGGTGCTTTGTTATTGTTGTTTTGCTCATTTCTTATTCACTAAAAAGATGATCTTTTTATTGTCATTTTTTTTTATTGTCATTTTTCTCACCACTATTGATGGCTTTAGGCTCCTTTTCTCTGTTAGGCTCTCACAGTTATGTGGCAATTTGAAGTTCTCTTTTTTGTTATCTTCATTTTTTTTGCTGATGGTATGTTGCTTTCTGTTGCATTGTCATTTTCTTTCGTGGCACTCTGACTTTTTTAAATTCATATATTGTATATAGCCAACTTGAACAATTTAATTGGTTTTATTTAGGCATGTAAATTCTAATATTATTCACAGTAGTGTTTCAGAAATTGAGTGCTCCTTTACCACACCCACCACCAGTGTCAGGTTCCCTTCACCACTGTTTCTAGGTCCTCTTTGTTCCCTGATTCATTTACAAATGCAACTCTGTAGGCTGATTTTCAGGATCTGTTATCATTGGTACTGTTTGTTCCTGACTCTATTTCTACATAACCCTTATATAAGAAAGATCATTCTGTGTTTATTCTCTTTCTCCTGACTCACATCACTTGGCACCATAGCCACTCGTTGCATCCATAAAACAGTAATCTGCAAGATATTATTTTTTTCCTATGGTGATCAGTATTCCTTTGGGTATGTATTCCATTCTAATTTTTCTTTTTGAAAGTTTTTTTTTTTTTGGCCATATTGAGTGGTGCTAGGAACATTTCTAATTCTGTTCTTGGGGATTAAACCTTGGCTTTGTGAATACAAACCATGTACCACAGTCCTTTGAGCTATTTCTCCAATTCTAGAAGCTTCTTTTTTTTTTTAAGTTTTTTCTTTACTTTGTTGTCAGCAAAATTTAGGGGTACATTTATTTATTTTTACTTTTTTGTTTTGTTTTTGTTTTTTTGATCACACCCGGCAGCATTCACACTCCTAGCTCTGTAAACAGAAATTGCTCCTGACGGGCTCGGAGGACCATATGGGATTCCAGGATTTGAACCACCGACCTTCTGCATGAAAGGCAAACGCCTTACCTCCATGCTGTCTCTCCTGCCCCTTATTTTTATTTTTAATTATAAATTATTTTATTTAAAGATCATGATTTATATAGTTGCTCATAATTCATTTGCTTCTTCCATTCCATGTTCAAACACCAATTTCACCACTAATACAAAATTCCCTCTATTATTGTCCTCAAATTTCCACCCATTTCCAAGCCTGCCCCCTTGGCAGTCATGAAATAATGTATTTTAAATTGCTTGCTTACAGGTAAGTGGTAATAATATTTTTAAGTACAGCAAAAAGAAAATTCATAAAAAAGAAAAATCATTGGGGCTTTGCTTGTGTCTCTTTTCTGATTCCCTCAAGCTCTCCTCAGAGGGCTAGGAAGGACCCCCCCCCACCAAAAAAAAAAAACTGTCACCTAGAGGCCTCAGAAGAACATGGCCACTCTACTTTGCTTTGCGGCCACCCACTCTTTCTAACCAATGAACCCCACCACAACAAGCAGAAAAAAATCACACTACAAGCGTGACAATGGGGAAACCTCACAGGCAAACACTATACACAGAGAATGAAGATGATAGCCCTGATGACCCAAAAAAGTCCAACCATCTGATTAATCTCTCAGATAAGGAGTTTAGAATAGAAATATGGAGGATGTTCGTAGAACTCAAAGAAAGCATAAATCGATCTGAACAGACCACAAAGACAGAAATCAGAAAACTCCAAACTGAAATAACAGATCTGAAAAACACAGTAGCTCAACTTAAAAACTCAGTGGAATGCCTCTCCAGAAGGGTAACAACAGCTGAGGACAGAATCAGCATGCTAGAAGATGAGATGCAGAACAACGCAATACAGTAGAAGAAACTGGAAAAGACCCTTAAGACAAACGATCAGACAATGGAAAATGTACTCAAGGAATGTGAACAGATGAAAATAGAAGTCTGGGACCGTAGAGATA
Source organism: Suncus etruscus (assembly GCF_024139225.1). Taxonomy (NCBI): domain Eukaryota; kingdom Metazoa; phylum Chordata; class Mammalia; order Eulipotyphla; family Soricidae; genus Suncus; species Suncus etruscus. The sequence goes on along the minus strand of NC_064848.1, from coordinate 141,178,007 downwards.
ACACAGTGGTAAGGCATTTGCCTTTGGCTCAGAAGGATGGTGGTTCGAATTCCAGCATCCCATATGGTCCCCCAAGCCTGCCAGGAGCTATTTCTAAGCATAGAGCCAAAATTAACCCCTGAGCGCTGCCGGGTGTGACCCAAAAAACAAACAAACAAAAAAAGTCTGTGATAAACTCAACAGAAATAACATAAAAATCATTGGAGTCTTACAGACCCAGGTAGGAGATCCCCAGGAAGACTCAACTGTCAAAGACATCATCAAAGAGATACTCCCAGAGTTAAAGACTACATGCAATCAAATCCTGCATGCCCGAAGAGTACCAGCTAAAAGAGACCCAAAGAAAAACACCCCAAGTCATATCCTTGTTACAATGAAAAATCCCATAGATAGAGATAGAATACTGAAAGCAGCAAGATCAAAAAGGGAAATTACATTAGAAGGAGGATCCCTAAGACTTACAGCAGACATGTCACAAGAAACTCTCAAGGCCAGAAGACAGTGGTGGGATATTGTGACAAGACTAAATGAAATGAATGCCTCACCGAGAATACTGCACCCAGCCCGACTCACGTTCAGGTTTGAAGGAAGTATAAACAGCTTCATGGATAAACAACAGCTCAGAAACTTCACAGATGATAAACCAGCCTTAAAGGAAAAACTGACAGGTCTACTCTAAGACAATAGAGACCAACAAACACAGCAAACTTATCTACAAAGATGACATTAAATCCTATGACAATCATCTCCCTCAATGTCAATGGACTAAATTCACCAATTAAAAGACACAGACTGGCAAAATGGGTCAAAAAGATTAATCCAACCTTCTGCTGCCTACAAGAAACACATCTGAATAGTCAGAACAAACATAGACTCAAAATCAAAGGCTGGAGGAAAGTCATCCAAGCAAACAACACCCTCAAAAAAGATGGGGTAGCCACATTAATATCTGATGACACCAACTTTATACTCAGAAAAGTGGTAAGGGACAAAGATGGACACTACATACTAATCAAGGGATATGTGCAACAGGAAGAAATCTGAATATTAAACATATATGCACCCAATGAGAGACCAGCAAATTATCTAATACAATTACTGACAAATCTGAAAGAAGAAATCAATAATAACACAATCATTATGAGAGACCTCAACACGGCCCTATCAACAGTTGATAGGTCAACCAGACTGAAACCCAACAAAAACATACTAGCCCTGAAAAGAGTTATGGAAGAAAGAGGATTAGTAGATATATACAGGACACTCCATCCCAAAAAAACCTGGATACACATTCTTTTCCAATGTACATGGGTAATTCTCCAGAATAGACTACATGCTGACACATAAAACATACCTCCATAAAATCAAGAGGATAGAAATCTTGCAGGTTACCTTTGTTGACCACAAGGCTCTGAAATTAGATACGAACTACAAAGCCACACAGAGGAAAAACTTTAACAATTGGAAATTAAACACCCTGCTACTGAACAACCAGTGGGTCCGAGATGAAATCAAAAAGGAAATCAAAACTTTCCTGGAAAGAAATAATAATGAAGACACAAACTGCCAGAATCTATGGGACACAGCAAAAGCGGTCCTGAGAGGAAAATTTATAGCTCTACAAGCACACATCAGGAAGGAAGAAGGAGCATACCTGAATAACTTAATGACGCAGCTCCAAAAGTTAGAAAATGACGAACAAAAGGAACCAAAAATAGGGAGACAGAGGAAATAACAAAGCTGAGAGTAGAACTCAATGAAGTGGAAAACCAAAAAACAATCTGAAAGATCAACAAAAGCAGAAGCTGGTCTTTGAAAAAATAAACAAGATTGATAGACCATTGGCAAAATTCACAAAGAAAGAGAGAGAGAAATCTGATAACTGTATTAGAAAGGAAAAGGGGTGCTGACACGCTCTCTCTCGGTGGCTTTTCACCGCAGGGAACGGGATGGTTGCTGCCTCTACCCGGGTGCGTGCCGGGAGCCGGGCCTGTCTTGAGGACTTGTCCCCGCGCTTCCGCCGCCTGAGCCGCCCGCCTGGGCCCTGTTACCCGGGGGCACACACCGTCCCGGCCGCGGTCGCCTCCTCCGCTTTAAAGACGCGCGAACGACCGCTTCACGCAGCCCTCCCCCCCCCCCCCCCCCGCTTCTCCGTCTTCGTGCGGGCTCCGTGTCCCCGCCGCTGCGTGTCAGGCGCTCTCGCTCCTGGGGGGGAGCGTTCTCCTGTCCGGTGCCCAGTGGTCTGGCCCTGAGTGGTGAGGCGGGTCCGAGGCTGAAACGGGCTCCTCACCTCTCCCACCGTGGGACGTGGGTTGTTGTGTCCTCTGCCCGCCTCCCCTCGGGGAGCGTTCCTTCCCCCTTAAGGGGGGGGTTCGCGTCTTTCTTTTCTATCTGCCTCTCTGGAGGCCCGGGGGCCATGCGAGGTCGCTCCTCCTAGCCCCCCCAAACTGATCGATGTGGTGGTGTCGCGCTCTCCTGGGCCGGGCCTAAGCCGCGCCAGACGAGGGACGGACATTCATGGCGAATGGGACCGATCTTCTCGCTCTGCCAGCGGGCCCCTCGCTTCTCCCCGCACCGGGTGTGTCGTGGGTGGGCGCAGGGGTGCAGAATCCGAGAAAAAGAAAAAAAAAAGAAAAAAAAAAAGAAAGGAAAAGGGGGAGATCACGACAGAAATTGCAGAGATTCAAAGGGTCACCAGAGACTACTTTGATAAACTTTATGCTACTAAACATGAGAACCTAGAAGAAATGGAAAAATTCTTGGATACTTATAACTTTCCACATTTAAGTAAGGAGGATGTAGCATATCTAAACACCCCCATCCCTACTGAGGAAATTGAAACTGTAATCAAACATCTGCCCCAAAAGAAAAGCCCAGGCCCAGATGGTTTTCCTAATGAATTTTTTCAAATCTTTCAAGAGGAGCTACTACCAATCGAAGCCAAGCTCTTCCATGAAATTGAAAAAACGGGAACACTTCCAACAGCTTTTATGAAGCCAACATCACCTTGATACCAAAACCAGACAGAGACGCTGCCAAAAAAGAAAATTACAGACCAATATCCCTGATGAATGCTGATGCAAAGATCTTCAACAAAATCCTGGCAAATAGGATCCAATGCATCATCAAGAAGATCATACACTACGACCAAGTAGGTTTCATCCCAGGAATGGAAGGATGGTTTAACATCTGTAAATCTGTCAACATCATACACAACATCAAAACAAGACAAATAAAAATCACATGATCATATCAATAGATGCAGAGAAAGCATTTGATAAGGTCCAACACCCATTCTTGATCAAAACTCTCAGCAAGATGGGAATGAAAGGAGCCTTTCACAATCTAGTTGACGCCATCTACCACAAGCCAATGGCAAATATTATCGTTAATGGAGAAAAACCAAAAGCCTTTTCTCTAAATTCGGGTACAAGACAAGGCTGTCTGCTCTCACCACTCCTCTTCAACATAGTACTGGAAGTTCTTGCTATAGCGATCAGGCAAGAAAAATATATCAAGGGAATCAAGATAGGAAAGGAAGAAGTCAAGCTCTCATTGTTTGCAGATGACATGATACTCTACTTAGAAAACCCTAAAGACTCTACCAAAAAGCTTCTAGAAACAATAGATTCATATAGCAAAGTGGCAGGCTACAAAATCAACCTACAGAAATCAATGGCATTTTTATACACCAATAATGATAGGGAAGAGATGGAAGTCAGGAAGGCAATCCCATTCACAATAGTGCGACAGAAACTCAAATACCTTGGAGTCAACTTGACCAAAGACGTGAAGGACCTATACAAAGAAAACTATAAAGCCCTGCTCCAAGAAATAAGAGAGGACACACAGAAATGGAAACACATACCCTGCTCATGGATTGGCAGGATTAACATAATTAAAATGGCAATACTTCCCAAAGCATTATACAGATTTAATGCGATCCCCTTAAAAATACCCATGACATTCTTTAAAGAAGTGGATCAAACACTTATGAAGTTCATCTGGTACAATAAACACCCTCGAATAGCTAAAGCACTCCTACGGAAAAGAAAAATGGGAGGCATTACTTTCCCCAACTTTAAACTGTACTACAAAGCAATAGTTATCAAAACAGCATGGTATTGGAATAAAGACAGACCCTCAAATCAGTGGAATAGGCTTGAGTTCTAGGACATTGTCCCCCAGACATACAATTACCTAATTTTTGACAAAGGAGCAAGAAATCCTAAGTGGAGCAGGGAAAATCTTTTCAACAAGTGGTGCTGGCAGAACTGGTTAGCCACTTGCAAAAAAGCAAACATAGACCCCCAGTTAACATCACGTATGAAAGTAAAATCCAAATGTATTAAAGACCTTGATATCAGACCTTCTACCATAAGGTATATAGAACAACACGTCAGTAAAACACTCCATGACATTGAGACTAAAGGCATCTTCAAGGAGGAAAGTGCACTTTCCAAACAAGTGGAAGCAGAGATCAATAGATGGGAATACATTAAACTGAGAAGCTTCTGCACCTCAAAAGAAATAGTTCCCAGGATACAAGAGTCACCCACCGAGTGGGAGAAACTATTCACCCAACACCCTTCAGATAAGGGGCTAATATTCAAAATATACAGGACACTGACAGAACTTTTCAAGAAAATAATAATCTAATCCCATAAATAATGGGGAGAAGAAATGAACAGACATTTTGATAAAAAAGAAATACAAATGGCCAAAAGGCACATGAACAAATGTTCCTCCTCACTAATCATCAGGGAGATGCAAATCAAAACAACGATGAGATACCACCTCACATCACAGAGATTGGCGCACATCACAAAGAATGAGAACAATCAGTGCTGGCGGGGATGTGGAGAGAAAGGAACTCTTATCCACTGCTGGTGGGAATGCCATCTAGTACAGCCTCTATGGAAAGCGATATGGAGATTCCTTCAAAATCTGGAAATTGAGCTCCCATTTGACTCAGCTATTCCACTCCTAGGGATATACTCTAAGAACACAAGAATACAATACAAGAACCCCTTCCTCACACCTATATTTATTGCAGCACTATTCACAATAGCCAGGCTCTGGAAACAATCAAGATGCCCTTCAACAGATGAATGGCTAAAGAAACTGTGGTACATATACACAATGGAATATTATGCAGCCATTAGGAGAGATGAAGTCATGAAATTTTCCTATACATGGATGTACATGGAATCTATCATACTGAGTGAAATAAGTCAGAGGGAGAGAGAGAGACGCAGAATAGTCTCACTCATCTATGGGTTTTAAGAAAAAATAAAAGTCATTTTTGTAACAATCCTCAGAGACAAAGAGAGGAGGGCTGGAACTTCCAGCTCACTTCATGAAGCTCACCACAAAGAGTGGTGAGTACAGCTATAGAAATAACTACACAGAGAACTACCATAATCATGTGAATAAATGAGGGAACTGGAAAGCCTGTCTGAAGTACAGGTGGGGGTGGGGTGGGATGGAGGGAGATTTGGGACATTGGTGGTAGGAATGTTGCTCTGGTGAAGGGGGTGTTCTTTACATGACTGAAACCTAATCACAATCATTTATGTAATCAAGATGTTCAAATAAAGAAGAAAAAAAACCAGTTTTCTCGCGACCATCTCGTAGTGCAAGCTGGGTATGGTATCTCGTGTGACTGAGCCCCGTGCTGCCATCTTAGTTTGTCCACCCGTTGTATCCAAGAACGCCTGTGGACAGAAAAGCTGAGAAGTTATTTTAAATATAATAAGATAAAGGCATTAAAACATAGTGCTATGGGATGTTTCCATTGGAGTCAGTGATTTCCCATGTTATTCTTAACCTGTGATCCTGTATACAATCTCTAAGGGATTATTATGGGCCTTTGTTGTAGAAGGCTGATTACATACCTGTTCTCTCTATGCTGCTGTTTCTGGTGTTGCTGGTTTCTTTGTGGTATAATGTGTAGTCAAGTGTTTGTGTTGTTCCTTTTTCATGTATTTTGGGCACTGCTCCCGAGTATATGTTGACTATTACAGTGTTTGGAGTTTCTACCCTGTTAAAACCTGTTATTTGATTGTTGAGTATTAGTTGTGTATAAGATGTATGTTCTAGGTGCTTCAGAATAGTGCTATCATTCTGTGTTTATCTTTTGTCTTCTGACTTACTTTGTTTAACATAACATGTTCTAGGTCCATCCACGTTGCTGTAAAGTCTGTGATTGTATCATTTCTGACTGCCATGTAGTATTCCATTGTGTATAGATACCACATCTTAATGATCCATTTATCTGTTGTTGGACATCGAGGTTGGTTCCAAGACTGGGCTATTATGCTGAGTGCTGCGATAAATAGTGGGGTGCACATGTATTTTAGAATGAATGTCCTTCCAACTTTGGGCTATATACCTAGGAGAGCAATTGCTGGGTCAAATGGCAGCTCAATTCTCAGTTCTTTGAGCACTCTCCAGACTGTTCTCTATAGATGTTGGACTAGGGGGCATTCCCACCAGCAGTGGGTGAGAGTGCCTTTCATACCACATCCCCACCAACAGAGATTGTTCCCATTATTTTTTATGTGAGCCATCCTCACTGGTGTAAGTTGATATCTCATTGTTGTCTTGATTTGGATCTCCCTGATGATGAGTGAAGGTGAGCATGTTTTCATGTGTTTGTTGACCATCCTTCTGTCTTCCTCAGAGAAGTGTCTATTCATTTCATCTCCTCATTTTTATGGCTTTATTTGGTTCTGGGGGCTCAGCTTTCTGAGTGCTTTTTATGTTCTAGATATCAGCACTTTATCTGATATGTCTAGTGAAAAGATTTTTTCCCATTCTGTTAACTGTCTTCTTGTGTTAAGTAAGGTTTCTTTCGCCATGCAGAAGCTTTTTAGTTTGATGTAGTCCCATTTGTTTGTTTGATGCTAAAGTTCTTGCCATTGGTGCTCCATTCTCGAAGACCTTTTTGATATATAGGTCTTCAAGTGTTCTGCCTATTTTATTCTCGATAAACTCTATAGATTTGCATCTGATTTCAAGGTCTTTGATCCATTTTGAGTTGACTTTTGTATAAGGAGTGAGGTATGGGTCAATTTTCACTTTCGTACATGTGGTTTTCCAGTTGTACCAACACCATTTGTTGAATAGACTTTCTTTGTTCCATTTCAAGTTCTTGCCTCTTTTATCAAATATTAATTGGATGTATATCTGGGGGTTTATGTCTGGGAATTCTGTTCTGACCCACTGGCCTGAGGTCCTGTCTCTGTTCCAGTACCATGCTGTTTTGATTACTATGGCTTTATAGTATAGTTTCAAGTTAGGTAAGGAGATGCCACCCAGCTTCTTGTTTTTCAGTATGTGTTTGGCTATCCTGGGTCTTTTGTGGTTCCAGATGAATTTTGTGATTGATTGTTCTAATTCTTTAAAGAATGATGTCTGAATTTGGATAGGGATTTCATTAAATCTATATAGTAGTTTGCGTAGGATAGTCATTTTGACTATGTTAATTCTACCTATCCATGAGCATGGGATGTTCTTCCATTTCTTTAGATCCTCTTCAATATCTTTCTGAAGTGTTTTGAAGTTTCCTTGGTATAGGTCTTTTACTTCCCTTGTAAGGTTGATTCCTAGGTACCTGATATTTTTTGATACTATTTTAAATGGAATTGTATTTTTAATCTCTCTCTCCTCGACTTTGTTGTTCGTATATAGAAACGCTACTGTCTTTTGAGTATTGACTTTGTATCCAGCCACTTTGCTGTATTGGTTAATTGTTTCTAGGAGTTTTACTGTGGACTCTTTAGGGTTTTCGATGTATATCATCATATCGTCTGCAAATAGAGATAGTTTGAGTTCCTCTTTCCCTATTTGGATTCCTTTGATTCCCTTCTCTTGTCGGATTGCTATTGCTAGGACTTCTAGGGTTATATTGAATAAGAGTGGAGAAAGTGGACAGCCTTGCCTAGTTCCTGACCTTAGTAGGAATACTTCTAGTTTCTCGCCACTAAGTATAATGTTGGCTATAGGCTTTTCATGGATAGCTGTAACTATCTTGAGGAAGGTTCCTTCTAATCCTATTTTGCTGAGTGTCTTTAACATGAAAGGGTGTTGGATTTTGTCAAACGCCTTCTCTGCATCAATTGATGTGATCATGTGGTTTTTGTCTTTCTTGTTGTTGATGTGATGTATAATGTTGATTGATTTGCGTATGTTGAACCAACCTTGCATTCCTGGTATAAAACTCACTTGGTCATGATGTATGATCTTTTTGATGAAGTGCTGGATTTGGTTTGCTAAGATTTTGTTGGGTATCTTTGCATCTATGTTCATTAGTGAGATTGGTCTGTAGTTTTCTTTCTTGGTGGTATCTTTGCCATCTTTGAGAATGAGTATGATATTAGCCTCATAAAAGGAGTTGGGGAGGATTCCTGTTTTTTCTATGGTTTGGAAGAGCCTATGGAAAATGGTAGTAGGTCTTCTCAGAATGTTTGATAGAATTCACCTGTAAATCCATCTGGGCCTGGACTTTCGTTCTTAGGGAGTTTTTTAATTACATCTTCAATTTCCTCTGAGGTGATTAGTCTGTTTAGGCTTTCTAGTTCTTCCTTTTCCAGTCTTGGAAGATGGTATTTTTCCAAGAATCTGTCGATTTCTACTGGGTTCTCTAGCCTAGCTGAGTATAGTTGTTCATAATATGATCTCATGATATGTTGTATTTCTTGGGGTTCTGTTGTAATCTCTCCCCTATCATTTGTGATCCTACTGATTTGGGTGTTTTCCCTCTTTTTTTTGGTGAGTTTTGCCAGTGGTTTGTCTATCTTGTTTATTTTTTCGAGAAACCAACTCCTGGCCTCATTGATTTTTTTGTATTGTTTTCTTAGTTTCCATGTTGTTTATTTCTGCTCTGGTTTTATTATTTCTTGCCTTCTGGCTGTGGTTGTATTTCTCTGCTGCTGTTGTTCCAATTCCTTGAGGTGATCCTTTAAACTGTTGATTTTGTCATTTTCCTGTTTCTTGACATAGGCCTGTATTGCTATGAGTTTTTCCCTAATTACTGCTTTTGCTGTGTCCCACAAATTTTGACAAGTTGTCTCTTCATTATCATTTGTCTCAAGGAATCTTTTTATTTCTTCCTTGAGTTGTTCTTTGACCCAGCTGTTGTTGAGCACTATGTTGTTTAATCTCCAGGTATTAGTTTTTCTCCATCGTTTCTTCTTGAAGTCAATTTTAACCTCTGTTGCATAGTGGTCTGATAGGGTACTTCTAATGATCCTTACATTTGTGGTCTTATATAGGTTGGCTTTGTATCCTAAGACATGGTCTATTCTGGAGAATGTTCATGTGGGCTTGAGAAGAATGTGTATTCTGCTTTCTGGGGATGGAGGACACTATATAAGTCTATTAGCCCTAGATCTTCTAATTTTTTCATTTAGAGCTCTTATTTCTTTGCTATTTTTCTGTTTGGTGGATCTGTCCAGTGGTGATAGTGGAGTATTGAGGTCCCCTACTATTATCACATTTCCCTTCATGTGTTTCTCCAGGTTTGCGAGCAGATGCCTCACATATTTTGTTGGCTCTATATTAGGTGCATAGATATTGACCAGGGTTAGTACTTCTTGTTCTAATGTTCCCGTGATCAGTAAGTAGTGACCCTCTTTGTCTCTGATCACTTTCTTGAGGTTGAATGCAATTTGGTCTGATATAAGAATGGATTTCCCTGCTCTTTTTTGTTTTCCATTGGCCTGAATAATTACTTTCCATCCTTTTATTCTAAGCCTGTGCTTATCCTGTCATTGTAGGTGTGTTTCTTGCAGACAGCAGAAGTCCAGTTTATTTTTCTTAATCCAGTTCTCTACTTTGTGTCTTTTAATTGGAGAGTTTAGTCCATTGACATTTAGGGAGATTATTGACAGAGATGACTGTTGTGCAGTTGTTTTGTATAGGGTGGTTGTTTTGGTGGACTTGGAAACTTGCTAGGGTTTGTCTCCATATCTCCAGATGTTCAGTTCTCCTTGATTTATCCATATTTCTTTGCATTTTATTGGTGTGATTTGGAGTGCTGTGCCTTCTAAATTCAGCCTGCTTTGGTCCCTTGTGGCGTGGGGATGGGTCCTCTCCCTGAGTGTGGTTGTTTTGTGTAGGGTGGTTGTTGTTACAACTGGGGGTTTGGATTGTGTAATTCATCTCTGAGTAGGTCATTTAGGATAGGGTGAGCTCGGGGAGGTTTGGCTCCTCCTGCGCTCTTTATGTGGCCTGATTTGTTGCTTTTCCCTTTTGTTGTCAACTAGTGCAGGTCCTTTCCTGACCACAATGGTGGAGGGCACTGTTGATCCTAACTCCTTCGCCCCTCTCCCCCTCTGCTACCTGGTAGTCAGCCTTCCTTCAGTGGGTCTGGTCAATTTCCTTCTCCTTATTCCTGTCAGCCAGTGCAGTTCCGCTCCTGGCCACAATGGTTGCAGGCGCTGTTGAGCCTAGCTCTCTGTCCTCCCTTCCCTAATTGGGAGTCAATGGAGCTCCGCCCCCTCCGAGCTTCAGCAGAAGAAATTCCCTTCAGCCAAACCCACCCGGTAGCTGCCCTCGGCCCTTGGGGAGTCTCAGGTCCACTACGGGGCTCAGGGGTGTAGGCTGCTCTAGGTTACCCAAAGGTCCAGGTAGCAGGCCCAAGCTCACCCAGTCTATTGGTCCCAGCCTGTCCCAGCGGTACAGAGTGGGTCTGGCGCAGGCATCTCTGCACTCCCCTGTCTAAGCTCAGGTTGGGTGGGGTGATCTCTGGGGACAGGAGAGTGAGGCAGCGGGCAAGGGGTCTCTGTGCACCCACGTGGAGCGACCCCAGGGGAATGCACTCACCCTGGGTACCAGTGCGTGGGGTGGTGGATGCAGGGGTCTCTGCGCACCCAGGTGGAGCGGCCTCAGGGCCCTGCACTCACTCTGGGGACAGGCACGTAGGGTGGCAGACGCGGGGGTCTCTGTGTGCCCACGTGGAGTGGCCTCAGGGGAATGCATAGTGCGTGGGGTGGTGGATGTGGGGGTCTCTGCACACCCAGGTGGAGCAACCTCAGGGCCCTGCACTCACTCTGGGGACAGGTACGTGGGGTGGCAGATGCAGGGGTCTCTGTGCGCCCAGGTGGAGTGGCCTCAGGGCACTGCCCACTCTGTGTCTTTTAATCGGTGCATTTAGTCCATTGACATTGAGAGAGATGATTGTCATAGGATTTAATGTCATCTTTGTGAATAAGTTTACTGTGTTTGTTGGACCCTCTTGTCTTAAAATAGACCTTTCCATTTTTCCTTTAAGGTTGGTTTTGCATCTGTGAAGTTTCTGAACTGTTGCTTATCCATGAAGGTATGTATTCTTCCTTCAAACCTGAACATGATTCTTCCTGGAGATCTCCTTCCTGGGTTTCTGGGACTCCAATAATTCTTATGTTGTTTCTGTTGAGTTTATCAAAGACTTCTATTTTCATCTGTTCACATGCCTTGAGTACTTTTTCCATTGCCTGTTCGTTTGTCTTATGGTTCTTTTTCAGTTTCTTCTGTTGTGTTGTTTTTCTGCATCAGATATTCCAGTACTCCGATTCTCTCCTCAGCTGCAGATACCCTGTTGGCGAGACTATCCATTGAGGTTTTCAGTTGAGCAATGGTGTTTTTCAGATCTGTTATTTCAGTTTGGAGTTTTATGATTTCTGTCTTTGTGTTCTCTTCAGATCAATCTATGCTTTTTTTGAGTTCTACGAACATATTCCATATTTCTATTCTAAACTCCTTATCTGAAAGGTTAACCAGGTGGTTGGAATTTATTAGGTCATCTGAGATTTCGTCTTCATTCTCTGTGGATGGTGTTTGCCTGTGAAGTTTCCCTATTGTCATGCTTGTAGCATGGTTTTTCCTGCATGTTGTGGTGGGGTTCATTGGTTAGAAAGAGTGTGTGGACGCGAAGTGAAATCTTCTGCGGCCTCTATTTGACAGTCCTCAAAGTCAACAAAGGAGCCTCCACAGGCCAGAGACCTCAGCTTATTGGACAGTGACCCCCACAGCCAGAATGTACTTACTCAGCAGCTTCAAAATGCAGTTTTTGGGGGTGCACTCCCTAGGCCTCTGAGGAAACCTTCGGGGATTCAGAAGCACAGGCAGAGAGGCATAGAAGAAGTTTCCCTTGAAGTCCTCAGAGTGAACAAAGGCACAGCAGGGCGGAGCCTCCACAGCCAGAGACCTCAGCTTATTGGACAGCGACCCTGGCAGCCAGAATGTACTTAATCAGCAGCTTCAAAATGCAGTTTTTTGGGGATGCGCTCCCTAGGCCTCTGAGGAAACCTTCGGGGATTCAGAAGCATAGGCAGACAGATGTAGAAGAACCCGAGAAAACTCTTTAACATACACTTTATCTCTAGGTTATACCTTCTTTTAGGAATTGAATCACATGACCAGTCAGACCACCGAAGCAGCAACTGTAACCTACAGACTTAAACTACAGGCCCTACTCATCGAACACATTCAAGCAAACTAGCATTCCCTTGCTATTTTCTCCTCTCTTCTCACTACTTTCTTTTTTACTTTTCTTTTCTCTTCTCCCTTTCTTTCTAATGTATTTTCTCTTTTCTTCCTTCCTACCCCTTCCATATACTTTCCCCTTTCCCCTCTTTGGAAATCCAACTATCCCTTCACCCCTCAATCCCATACAGACCTCCCACTATATTAAAACTCTTCACCTTCAGTCCTTAATCGATTAGGCATCAAGACTAACCTCCTACCCCAACGAATCAGTACCCAGCACCCAAGCGAAGGGACACCCAGTCTAACCCACACCTCGTCCCCTGCAAGAAAAGGCAGCCAACTCCCCTGTGAACTCATGCTGCACAGCCCTCCCTACCAACTCCCCCTAATGTGGACTGTTACTTTAAAACCGGACTTAGCTCTAATAGTATCCCCGATGTAAGAACTCTTCCAAGATCTCCCTGCCGCAAATCTTTTGACAATCTCAAGGAGGTCAGGGGGTATGATGGAAAGGTGCCTGGGAACCCACACACCACAAGAAAAAACCCAAAAGACAATGGGAAAACCTGTACTTACAACATAAGTATAAGACCTGTACTACACCACCACCTCTTTACTTGCTTTTTTCCAAAAGTAAGGTAGTCATTTGCATCACTTTGTTCCTTTAAATACTTTGTTAATTCATTTTTAAAAAAATATTTGTTCTACATATACATATGTGAGCACATATATTTTTATTCCTATTTTTATCTTTTTTGGGTGTGTGACCTGTTTCTGTTTTCTTCTCTGTCCACCCCCAAGTGCACCAACAATATAATGTAGCACCATTTCTCCCTGCAAAGGCACACTAAAAAAAGGGGAAATCTTACATATAAAAAGAGCTCTTATCTACTAGGGATAGAAACTCATACTTGTTTACAGTACAGGGATATCACCTAACTTGAAAATATGTCATGTGGACCCAACTTAGACCTCTGTTGATTAGACTCCATCCATCCAGCCTTGAACCCTGGATCCCAGACATAGAATCGACATAGTTCTACAAAACAGCTACAGGAAACAAATCCCATCTGGGACAGCCTTAATACTGCTGGGCCACCAACAAGTGACAGCTCTAATATGATATCCTGACAACGAGGAAATGAGAACAACTTGACCTAAGAGCAGGTTATCCTACCTTACCAGCTAACGATAAGACAAAATCAGAAGACTTGTCACCCTTTGGTAGGTCCAGAAGCCAAGATCGAGATTTACAGATAACTGGCTGCTAGAATCATGACCAAACTGTATATATCTTGGGACCAATAAAAAAAAGCCCTATTCTAGGGTTTGAAATACGACCTGCACAACAACCATGATCCCCAATTCTAAGGTCTGGCAGAGACAATTGCAATGGAATGGGGCTTCTGGAAACACAATGAAAGACACTATACTAGGTGCCATCCTAGGATCAGTACAAAGACCAAGACCACCAACCACAGAAGATGGATTAAAATGACACTGAGGGAACAGAACTTCTAGAATCACAAAGAAAGACTTCATCATAAGTCCCACTCCTGGACCTGTGCAGATACTGAGATCTCTAGATACAGAGGTCTGATTTTATCACCCAGGATGAGAGGAAGTATTCCAAACACCACGAAAGCACCACTGGGAGAGTAAATGAACCTGAATGGAGTCTATAGTTAATCCCATGACAATATACTCCAAGGGTGGAGAAACCCCATGGCTCATAGGTAAAGTGAATTCCTTTTCGAATGACCCCAATATTTACTGTGTCAGTGCAGGAGGGAAAAAAAAAGCACAAAACCTTTTTTATTTTTTTATATATTATTTTTTATCTTCATTTATTTTTTTTATTTACCTATCTACTTTTTGTCGATTTCTTTGTTTTGGTGTAGTTATTGATGTTGTTATCCCGATTTATACTTGTTTTTTTTTCTCTTCTTTTCTTTCTGTATGTGCTCTGCCATGTTTCTTATCTCAAGACCATGGTTTTTTTGTGGTATTTATCATTATTGTTTGAGTCCTCACTGAATATTTGACACTTCTTTTTGTACTGCTGGGGTGTCTCACCTTCTTTTTCTCCTTCGTCTCTCAAACCGATGATGAGAGCCTCTAGAAGGATTTCACCCATTTTTGGCACAATTGACTTTTACCCCAGTTTATTACTTTTCTCTTCTTCAAACAAATCCACATAACTTGAACTAGCTAGTCCTGCCTCCCAGTTAGAGGGGGGGAATAAGGGAGGCACCAAGACCAAACAGGTGCAAGACTACTAAGTAGTAAGCTAGGTACAGAGGGGACCACATATTCTAGCAGCCCTGGGGGTGAGGGAGGAGGATATGGGAGGTAGGACGAAAATGGAGGTGTACGGAGGACAAATCGGTGATGGGAATCCACCCTGTTTTTATGTAAATACGTACCTAAAATATTATTGTCAATAATATGTAAGCCACTATGATCAAAATAAAAATTATATCATTAAAAAAATAAAAAAATAAAAGACACAGAGTGACAAAATGGGTCAAAAAGATGAACCCAACCTTCTGCTTCCTACAAGAAACACATCTGAATAGTCAGAACAAACATAGACTCAAAATGAAAGGCTGGAGGAAAATCATCCAAGCAAACAACACCCTTAAAAAAGCTGTAGTGGCCATATTAATATCTGATGACACCAACTTTATACTCAAAAAAGTTGTAAGGGACAGAGATGAACACTTTGTACTAATTAAGGGATATGTGCAACAGGAAGGAATCATATATGCACCCAATGTGAGACCAGTAAATTATTTAATACAATTATTGACAAATTTGAAAGAAGACATCAATAATAACACAATAATTGTGGGAGACCTCAACACAACCTTGTCAGCACTTGATAGGTCAACCAGACTGAAACCCAACCAAAAATATTAGCCCTGAAAAGAGAAATGAAAGAAAGAGGACTAGTAGAAATACATATAGGACACTCCATCCCCCCAAAACCTGGATACACATTCTTCTCCAATGTGCTTGGGTCATTCTCTAGGATAGATCACATGCTGGCACATAAAACATACCTCCATAAAATCAAGAGGATAGAAATCTTGCAGGTTACCTTTGCTGACCACAAGGCTCTGAAATTAGATGTGAACTACAAAGAGACACAGAGGAAAAACTTTAACAATTGGAAATTAAACACTCTGCTACTGAACAACCAGTGGGTCCGAGATGAAATCAAAAAGGAAATCAAAACTTTCCTGGAAAGAAATAATAATGAAGACACAAACTGCCAGAATCTATGGGACACAGCAAAAGCGGTCCTGAGAGGAAAATTTATAGCTTTGCAAGTGCACATCAGGAAGGAAGAAGGGGGCATACCTGAATGACTTAATGACGTAGCTCATAAAATTAGAAAATGACCAACTAAAGAACCAAAAATAGGGAGACAGAGGAAATAACAAAGCTGAGAGTAGAAATCAATGAAGTAGAAACCCAAAAAACAATCTGAAAGATCAACACAAGCAGAAGTTGTTTTTTGTGAAAAAACAAAACAAAAGAAACAAACAAGATTGATAGACCATTGGCAAATCTCACAAAGAAAGAGAGAAACCTGATGCCCATATTAGAAATGAAAAGGGGAGATCACGACAGATATTGCAGAGATCCAAAAGATAATCAGAGTGTACTTTGAGAAACTTTATGCTACCAAACATGAGAACCTAGATGAAATAGATAAATTCTTGGACACTTATAACCTTCCATGGTTAAGTAAGGAGGATGCAGCATATCTAAATACCCTCATCACTACTGAGGAAATTGAAACTGTAACCAAATGTCTGCCTAAAAAGAAAAGTCCAGGCCCAGATGGATATACTAATGAATTTTTTCAAATCTTCCAAGAGGAACTACAACCAATCCTAGCCAGGCTCTTCCATGAAATTGAAAGAATGGGAACACCCCCAAACAGCTTTTATAAAGCCAACATCACCTTGATACCAAAACCAGACAGAGATATTGCCAAAAAAGAAAATTACAGACCAATATCCCTGATGAATTCAGATGCAAAGATCTTCAACAAAATCCTGGCAAATAGGATCCAATGCATCATCAAGAAGATCATTTACTACAATCAAGTAGGCTTTATCCCAGGAATGCAAGAATGGTTTAAGATCTGTAAATGTATCAACATCATACAAAACATCAACAACAAGAAAAATAAAAATCATATGATTGTATCAATAGATGCAGAAAAAGCATTTGATAAGGTCCAACAACCATTCTTGATCAAAACTCTCAGCAAGATGAGAATGAAAGAAACCTTTCTCAATATAATTAAGGCCCTCTACCACAAGCCAATGGCAAATATTATCCTCAATGGAGAAAAACTAACAGCCTTCCCTCTAAATTCAGGTCCAAGTCAAGGCTGTCCTCTCTCTCCACTCCTGTTCAACATAGTACTGGATGTACTTGCTATAGCAATTAGGCAAGGAAAAAATATCAAGGGAATCAAGATAGGAAAGGAAAAAATGAAGCCCTCAATGTTTGTAGATGACATGATATTCTACTTAGAAAACCCTAAAGACTCTACCAAAAAGCTTCTAGAAACAATAGATTCATATAGCAAGTTGGCAGGCTACAAAATTAGCACACAGAAATCAATGGCCTCTTTATAAACCAATAGTGATAGGGAAGAGATGGACATTAAGAAGGCAATACCATTCACATTAGTGCCACACAAACTCAAATATCTTGGAGTCAACTTGACCAAAGACGTGAAGGACCTATACAAAGAAAACTATAAAGCCCTGCTCCAAGAAATAAGAGTATACATGAAAATGGAAACACATACCCTGCTCATGGATTAGCAGGATTAACATAATTAAAATGGCAATACTCCTCAAAGCATTGTACAGATTTAATGTGATCCTTCTAAAGATACCCATGACATTCTGCAAAGAACTAGATCAAACACTGCTGAAATACATTTGGAACAATAAACACCCTTGAATAGCTAAAGCACTTCCAGGGAAAAGGAATGCGGGAGGCATTACTTTCCCCAACTTTAAACTGTATTACAAAGCAATAGTTATCAAAACAGCGTGGTATTGGAATAAAGACAGACCCTCAGATCAGTGGAGTAGGCTTGAGTACTCAAAGAATGATCTCCAGATATAGAGACACCTAATTTTTGACAAAGGAGCAAGAAATCCTAAGTGGAGCAGGGAAAACCTCTTCAACAAGCAGTGTTGGCAGAACTGGTTAGCCACTTGCAAAAAGCAAACATAGACCCCCGTTAACATCATGTACGAAGGTAAAATCCAAATGGATTAAAGATCTTGATATCAGTCCTGATATCATAAGGAATATAGAACAACATGTAGGTAAAACACTCCATGACATTGAGACTAAAGGCATCTTCA
Source organism: Suncus etruscus (assembly GCF_024139225.1). Taxonomy (NCBI): domain Eukaryota; kingdom Metazoa; phylum Chordata; class Mammalia; order Eulipotyphla; family Soricidae; genus Suncus; species Suncus etruscus. The sequence continues at coordinate 141,160,125 of NC_064848.1, read as the reverse complement.
AGGAGAAAACTACACTTTCCAAACAAGTGGAACCAGAGATAAACAGATGGAAATACATTAAACTGAGAAGCTTCTTCAAAGGAAATAGTGCCCAGGATACAAGAGCCACCCACCGTGTGGGAGAAACTATTCACCCAATACCCATCAGATAAGAAGCTAACATCCAAAATATACAGGGCACTAACAGAACTTTATAAAAGAAAAAAAAACATCTTATTTCATCAAAAATGGAGAGAAGAAATGGACAGACACTTTGATAAAAATAAAATAGAAATGGCCAAAAAGAACATGAAAAGTGCTCCACATCACTAATCATCAGGGAGATGCAAATCAAAACAACTATGAGATACCATCTCATACCACAGAGATTGCACACATTTCAAAGAATGAGAACAACCAGTTCTGGTGGGGATGTAGAGAGAAAGGAACTCTTATTCACTGCTGGCAGGAATGCCGTCTAGTCCAACCTTTATGGAAAGCGATATGGAGATTTCTCCAAAAACTGGAAATTGAGCTCCCATTCAACCCAGCTATACCACTCCTAGAAATATACCCTAGAAACACAAGAATACAATACAAAAACCCCTTTCTCACACCTATATTTATTGCAGCACTATTTACCATAGCAAGACTCTGGAAACAACCAAGATGCCCTTCAACAGATGAATGGCTAAAGAAACTGTGGTACATATACACAGTGGAATATTATGCAGCCGTCAGGAGAGATAAAGTCATAAAATTTTCCTATACGTAGATGTACATGGAGTCTATCATGCTGAGTGAAATAAGTCAGAGGAGAGAGAGAGAGACGTAGAATAGTCTCACTCATCTATGGGTTTTAAGAAAAATAAAAGACATTTTTGCAACAATCCTCAGAGACAAAGAGAGGAGGGCTGGGACTTCCAGCTCACTTCATGAAGCTCACCACAAAGAGTGGTGAGTGCAGTTAGAGAAATAACTACACTGAGAACTACCATAACCATGTGAATGAATGAGGGAACTGGAAAGCCTGTCTAGAGTACAGGTGGGGGTGGGGTGGGATGGAGGGAGATTTGGGACATTGGTGGTGGGAATGTTGCACTGGTGAAGGGAAATGTTCTTTACATGACTGAAACCTAATCACAATCATGTTTGTAATCAAGATGTTTCAATAAAGATATTATAAAAAGTCATTGAATTTCATAGTAAAGTCATTGTCATTTACAAGCTATTTGTTGCTAGTTGATATTTTTGTTATTTGTTTTGTTTGTGAACATTAGGTGGTTTTGGTTCCACATTGACATCTAAATTGGTGTGTTTCTATGTGGATAATAGTATTTAAAAATTTGGAGTTATTGCATGGCCCCATATGTGACTGTTCTGTCCAGAAAGTCTGTGTTGGATATCTTTGTGGCCCAATAGTGTGCTGTTTGTGGACTGTGGTTTTGGCTGCCAGGCCTCCTGAAAGTGAAAAGGTGGATGAAGTGTGCCTGCACTCATTCCTACAAAGTATTGGTGATGTCAGCCCAATTACCAGTATACCTAGAGTTTTGGCCAGCTATGTGTGTCTGCAGAGATCAGTGGTTAAGTGGCGAAGTTAGGCCATGGACAGAGCAGCAGTTGTGGGTGGTATGTGCAGCTGGTAATGTTACTAGAGGGCAGAGTGATGGCCCACTTTTCCTCCTGAGATTGTCTGTTTTTAGCTATGAGGCAGGTATGCCCATGATTTTTCACAGCTTGATTTATAAAAATTTCAAGCAGAAAGTGAGTCTAAGAAGCTGGCCAAACACAGACATGTCAATGGAATTTGTGAGGTATAGTTTTAACTGCTAGTTCTTCTGATAGTATGGGATGGTGGGAAAGGGTGCCTGCACACACCCAGACAAAGTCCTAATGATGTCAGCCCAAATACTGCCATACCTAGAGTTTTGGTCAGTTAGGTGTCTCTGCAGAGAGGTACATTTATTTTGTTATTATGCATATAACCTGATATATTTCAACTTAGAAATTTAAATGTCTCTTCAATTCTGGAAAGTTTTTATCTCATATCTTTTCAAATATTTCCTCCCTTACATAGTCTCTGTTTTCTCCTTCTTATACTTGACAAGATATATTTTGATTTAAGTATTTTAAATGTGCACTTGTTATGTTCATATTTTCCATTTCAAATGCTGGATGAAAGTTTCAGTGTATCTTCAGATCACTGATTCTATTTTTGACCATATGTAGTGTATACTGCTTTATATGTCCAATAAATGTTTTATGGTAATGATCAGTTTTTATTTCCATTTTTCTAACTTTTAAATTCTTTTCTATTTCTGCCTTGATCTCTTCTTAAAATTTTTATTCTGATCTTTATGTTTTCTTATAAAAGTATAGCTTGTTTAAGATTCTTCTATTTCTAGTGGATCTAGGAATGCTAATTATTCCGTAGTCTTCTTAGTGCCTCAATATATCTTAGAGCCTTTCATCTTTTGAATTCTTACTATGTTCTTCAATGGAGTTAGGTTCTTTAGGGAATCTCAATTCCTATGTATAAATAATGCTGACATCTCCCTCCATCAACCCATGTGTTTGCCTCTGCTAGCATTTCACTGATTTTATTAATTCTGAGTCAGTGTTTTTGTTGCCTTCTAGGCATTACTTATGTGATATTAAGCTGATGCAAGTTATACTGTTTGCATATGTCTATATGATTTAAGAATATTTTCTATATCTCTTTAGCGCACCATATTGGATGAAACTTCATAATTAAATTTTAAACAACTAAGAGCAGGAGCCATACTAGATCCTCTTTCTCTATCTCCACCTCCTGCCTGACCAAGATAATCTCCAATACCAGAATTTAATAAAAGTTTCTAACAATCTCAGGTCTCTTGCACTCATAATAGGGGCTTAATTGGGTCTGATACAGTGGGTTGCAACCACTTAAAAGGTACTGGTACTATGGACATTTAGTAAAATATATGGATAAAGTGTTCTCAGCATGCTTTCTTTTTTTTTATTTAAACAACTTTATTACATATATGATTGTATTTGGGTTTCAGTCATGTAAAGAACACCACCCATCACCAGTGTAACATTCCCATCACCCATGTCCCAAATCTCCCTCCTCCCCACCCGACCCCCGCCTGTACTTTAGACAGGCTTTCTATTTCCCTGGAACATTCTCATTATTAGGATAGTTCAAAACATAGTTATTTCTCTAACTAAACTCATCCCTGTTTGTGGTGAGCTTCATGAGGTGAGATGTTACTTCCAGCTCTTTTCCTTTCGTGTCTGAAAGTTGTTATTCAGCATGCTTTCTTGAAGGTGTTTTGGTCATCTAGGATGTGGATTTTTGTTTTGTCTTATTTTATTTTGTAAAACAGCATTCACTATCCTAGTAGAAAAGTGCATTGGAAGAAAACATCAGAATCTTAACACTATTCAATCCCTGGAAAACATGATTAGGAGACATTTTCTTTTTTCTTCTGTTGATTTGTATTTTATATAATTAACATTTTTCCTACTATAACCCAGGTCCTTCTACTTACTGCAACTCTTCCCCCAACGCCCTTTTACCTAAACTTTCTTTTGAGATGTTAATCTCACCTAATGATCAGACCTACTCACACCTGGGATGGGGCAGGCTCTTTTAAATAAAGAAAAAATATTTGGCTGGGGAGAAGCAGAAAAGGGCAGGGGGGTGGGCAGAAAAAGGTTTAGCAGAGGAAAAGCACATGGTGGGCAGGGCATGGAATAAAAGGAAGCTGATTCCAATGAAACTTTAACTGACTGCTTGTGAATTATTTCTCTGTCGTTATCCTGCATCTTCAGATCCGCCGCTGAAGGAGCTAGAGGCTCCATGCTGAGGGAGGAGTCATCCAAAACATGAATCTCTATTTAAGTTTAGTTTTAATCAACAACCTACCACTAAAGATAGCTCAGGAACATTGGGCTTCCTAGGACTAGAACTTCTCAGTAGTCCTTTGTCATGATGGTGCTTAGGCATCACCTTTAAGTGGGAAATACTCAAGAGTACTCCATGCCTAGAATTCTTCACCTTCCCCTCCCATTCTGTTTGCACTCCTTAGGGTACAGTGCTGTGCCCAGTAGATTGTAATAGCCACACACCACACACCACACACAAACTATTTCTGATACCAGATATTCTCTCTAGTTCATTCTTCTTTTTAATTTTCTTTTCCAGACTTTCATTACCTTTCCCTTCTCCTGGTCATAATGGGAAACTCTATTTTTTAAGCACTATGATATATAATAATGTTAATGAAATATTCCAGAACTATACCCAACACTCAAATTTTGGCTTTTCTCCACCATTATCTCAGGATCTCCTTCTATCCACCTTTGCCCCTGCTCTTAGTAGTAAGGTTGGGTCTATATACTAGACTTAGGTTCTGTTGCCTTTGGTCACTTGTTATTCCCATAGAATATATCTTTATAGCATACATATAACAATGGTCATTCTATATTTATCCCACTCCTGATTGACTTCATTCATCATTATATTCATTGCATTGATATTTTTTTATGTAGCTAAGTAGATAACATTGTGTATATACATCACAGTTTCTATATAGTGCTCTGTTCTTGGGCACTTAGGTTGTTTTCCTATTTGGACTATTGTTAATAGTGCTGCAATAAAGGTATCTTTTAAAGATAGTGTCTTTGGAATCTTGAGGTAGATGCCAAGAAATGGAGTTGCTAGGCTATACGGAAACTCAATTCTTGGGTTTTTGTGAGAAGTATCCATATTGTTTTAAAAAAAATGCAGTCAGCATTTCCAACAGCAGTAGATGAGGACCAATTTACCAACATTCATGCTAATACTGGCTCTTTTTATGTATACTAGTCTTACTAGCATAAAATTATGTTTTATTATGCTAATTTGCATTTCCCTGTTGATAAGTGACAGAGAGAAATTTTTTCTATGCCTACTGCCCATTTTTTTTAAATTTTTATTTTGATCGTAATGGGTTATATATCTTTCACAGTAGTATTTTAGGTACATATTAACACTGAATTATGGGAATACCCATCACCAAATTTGTCCTCCCCCCATCCCAGTTCCCTTTCTGCAATCCATATACCCCACCATCACCCCCAGGACTGCTAGAGTAGGTGGTCCCTCTTCATCTAGCTTACTATTAGTGATCATATATCTGTTTGGTCCTGGTACCCTCCCTTGTTTACCCCTCTATTTAAGAGGTGGAGTTAGATAAATCGAGTTATGTGGTTTTGTTTGAAGAAAAGAAAAGCAATAGATTGGGGTACAAAATAAGAAAAAAAAAGAAGTCAAATATGCTGAAAATGGACGGAGTCCTTCTAGATGCTTTTAATCTCAGTTTGAGAGAGGATGTGAAAAGGTAATTGAAACACCACAACAATATAAAAAGAAATATCAAATTAAATATCCAGTGAGCACTACAGCAATAAAAACAAGCACCACACAATAGTCTCAGTTCTGAAATCAAATCATGCCAGAGTGCAAAAAGAAAAAGAAAGATAAGATAAAATAAAATAAAATAATATTGGAGACATCAACTTCAATATCTACACCAAAATAAAGACATCAAAAAAATCGATCAATCGATAAATAAATATGTGGGAAAATGATTGTTTTTGTGCTTTTTTTTCTTTTCTTTTTCCCCCTGCATAGGCACAGTAACTATTGGGGATATTATAGAGGGAATTCCCTTGGCCTAGTAGATACAGGGTTTCTCTACCCCTGAAATATACTGTCATGGGATTAATGCCTACTGTCCATTTTATGTCTTACAAAAAGTTAAGGAAGTAACTATTCACCTCAGCTACCCTACCATTTCCCCATTTTTTATGATAGATTTTTTGTTGTTGTCAAGTTCTACAAGAGCTTTCTATAACTTATATATTAACCCTTTGTGAGATGAGTGATAAGTAAATATTTTTTCCCAGTCTGTCAGGTGCCTTTGAACTTCATGAAGCAGGGGTAGGGGGTGTAAAACTTCCTATACAAAAAGGATCTTGGTGTTCCTTAGAAGCTTTCAGGTTTTTAAGTTACCAGTGTTTCAACTTCCAGAAGTTGTGTGAGTAACAGTAAAAATATTTATGTCCTGCAGAAAGATGGCTTCTGAACATCCATAAAATTAATAAATCACCCAATTTAGAAGGTAACTCAGGATGTCTGTGCCAGATAGAGAAGGGCAATGGTCCTTGCTTATATAATTCTACTGAACTAATGATGGGCTATAAATTGAATCAGCTGCATCAGAAATTGTATGATGATGCTGAGTTTCTGTCCTGGGATTTCACTCCAGTTGGCATTAAGCATCACTTAACTGTTCAGCAGAAGCTAACAAGCTGTGTGGGACTCAATCATTCAGAATCTCCCTGTAGCAATGTCCTTCTTCCCTAGTGCTGCTTTTCACTGTTTTTTTTTTTGTTTTGTTTTGTTGTTGTTGTTGTTGTTGTTGTTCCTAGGAGCCTCCCCCAAGTAAAGATGAATTGAAAGATGGGGTACAAGTATAAGGAGAACTGGAGGACTATGGCATCCTTTTGTTTGAAACATCACTTTTTCCCTCTTTTCCTCTCTCGACTTTACTTGCCTCCCCTTCCTATGGAAGTCAAGTAGGGGCAGACACTGAGCAGGTGGCCCTGGCTGGTACCTGGACTAGTGGCAGGTTGGGCTGGAAGATACTTGTCAGCATATGGGCCAAGGGAACACATGCCCCGATTTCCTAGGGACAGGAGAGGAACAGGCAAGAGCAGATGAACTGCTAAGCAACGGGGCTGGTAATTTCAGCCAGAGAACTTTCCAGTGATAAGAAATAAGGGAAGGCAGCCAATGAGGGGAACCGAGAAGGGAGGATAAGGAACCAGCCATCCCTCTCTCTATATAGTGCAATCTCTGTTTATTTTTTTAATAAGCAAAATGCCATTTCCCACAGGAAGCTTTCCTCAATTTGCAGAGCTGAAAACAAAAGAAAACCATCAACACACTTTGTCACCTTCCCTAGAGGATAAGGTTCCTCACACATACATTTAAATTATTTCTGAGCTACAGGAAGCAACTATGGCTGAACTTAAGCTGGGATCAACATACTGGGAATGGAGCTGTTTTGGGAGGTTATAAATAGCACAGAAAGAAGCATGCCTGGTGTTAACTGTAGTGATGGGATTATGGGTGAGATATTTTTTTCCTCCTTCTTCAGAAGCTCCTATACTTGTCATATTTTTCTCATGTGCATGTGTTGTTTTACAATTTTAAGAAGCTCTTTAAAAACAGACCAGACGAACATTGGTTAATGGAAGAAGCGTGCCTAAGGATTTTTGTCTCCAGAAACCACCATTCTGCAGAGATTAGAGTCTATCTATATCTATAACTTGATTTGACCATCAAACACATCCTTTTTCTGTCTGCTATACAGAGGAGGGAACCAAGAGTCAGGAAAGTTAATTATAATGTTAAAAGTGACATGTAGGGCAACTGGCAAAGTGAGATTTTGTCCAGACTCAGAGGAAAATTCCTGTATGCCTCTGGGTTCTGTTTGGGGGCAGACAAGCAAATAAACTAATGCCAGACAGATTCATAGGAGACAAGATCAAATTTAATCACATACATTTGGAGGACTGTCATAGCATGAAGTCTAAATTCAATGGGATAAATAAAAAATTACATTTCATAATAAAGAGTCCAGCCTGCAGAAAAGGGGGAGATGAGTCCAGAGGACTGAGGACAACAGAACCTTGTCCCTGCCTTCTGATTGACTTTTTCCACAAAATTTTAATCAACATTTCACTAAAGTCCCTCAATGGTCTAGTAGCCTCCGTTGACCTCAACTTTACATACCAAGGGCATACAGATTGAGATAGTTCTATCCTGGACATCTTAAGAAAAGTTGTCTGGACATTTGGAGGGGAGTCAATCTGGCAGATACCAACTAAATCTGAACCCAGGCTCTGTAGGGGCCTGCCAGGGAGTGGCAGTTGAAACTTACTGCTGAAGACTTAATGTTTTAACTAATTTTTATTTTAAGAGTTCAGTAAAGAGCAAGGGCAATTGGACAGAAATGATTGTGCATATTTTGCATGCAATAGTCTCTGATTTGATTCCCTGCATCACTTTATCCTGCAGCATCTCTAGTTAATAGTCCTGAGATCCCAGAACACTTTTAGGGATCCCTACTGATCTCTGAGCAACAATACCTCCTCAGACCCTCACATTGAACTCGTCTGCAGGTTGGTAGACAATCACAGGGAGTGATCTAGGAACCCCCTGAACACTACACGGGAGGCTAAAAAAAGTTTGGGGTAAGGAATCAAAGAGTTCCTGAAGAAAGCTTGTTTCTGAACACACCAAGACTTTGCTGATGCTAGCTGGCCACTGTCAATATTCACCTAACATAGACTAAATTTCTCACTTTATCTTGCTGAATTCATGGAGTCCTGTGTTTCCCTCACGAGGTGTTCATTCCACTAGTAGTCCAACTGGTGGGACATGACCATTCCTAATTCTCCCTTATAGAAGTACATAGGGATAAAGGTAAAGACTCTAGGAAAATCTATTTTCCAAATTTCTTTGAATTAAAAAAGTTTATTATAGTTTAGATAGTTATAATAATATTAATCACTTATGGTGTTAATATACAAAATAACTACAACTCAACACCAAAAAATGCCCATGACTTTTCTCCACTATCCCTACCTCCTCTTCTGGTCTGGTCTCCTCACTTTCCCATGTTTGATCATTGGTCCTACATGACATGATTCGAGTACAATAGAGAGTAGCTCATCCTGACCCACAAATATTGAGCAATCTGGATCCACCATGTCTTTACCCCTTAGTAATAACCTGAGTCTCAGGTTTCTTCCCCTTTGGGATGGGGGTTTCTTCTTCAGCTATAATACACTTTACCATTGCACATCACTTTCCTCTTTCTTTTAGGAGCATCTGGACTCCAGTGAAACCTTATTAACACACCTATTTATGAAGTGTCCCTTTCCTATTTGACCTCGGAGCCTTTTTGTCAGGAATACTCTGCCTGTCTTCTTGTCCCATTCCCTACTGCCAGTTTGGTCAGTCAAATACTCACTTGCACAGACCACAACCTGGAGCCATACTTAGGAGTCACCAGCAAGCTCCTCAAGCATCTTGGTGGTTTCTTTGTTGTTTATTACCAAGAAGTTACATTGGTGGCTAGAATCTGCAAATATCTGGAGGTCTGGCCTATCTCATGTCAGCAGAAGAAAGAGGCCACTAAGAATAAACACCAGGAGCCAGTGGCATTCTCTGTCTCCCTTTGCAATGGCACATTTTAAAACATCTCATAAAAGCAGGTCAGGTCAGCTGTAGCTCTTCACTCTGTAGCTGGGCATGGTTTCAGAGCAATTCTTTGTAATTCCTCTAACTCTGCTATCTGGATGTCCACAGAGTGATCTCACCCTTCTAGAAAAGAGTCATTAGGATCATCCAAATAAAGTTCACTGGGTGCCTGCTAGGTGCTGGCATCCAGTTAGGACCAGAGTTCTGTGTGCATGAAAGGAGTTTACTACTTTGGGGAGGTAGTGGGCTAATGCCCAGGTGTTCATAGCTGAACCATAACTCAAGAATATATACTGGGAAAGCTGAATACAGTCTTTAATGCCCATCACTAACAAGAATTACAGAATAGTTTTCAGGGTAGGGCATGAGGGTAAGACAACTGGCATCAGAGGCAGGTAGGAGAAGAAAGGATAATTCTGTAGGCAGAAGAGGGGAAAGTAATGGCAAATACAAGTGCAACTGACCTGGGTTTGGTCCCTGGCACCCCATATGGTCTCCAGAGCTTCACCCAGGAATGATTTCCTGAATGCAAAGGCAGGAGTATGCCCTAAGTACTAATGATATGACTGACGCCAAAAGAAGACTACACGTACATTTTCTAAACTAGATACTATAATTTTTGTTCTAACATTTCAATTTGGTTTTTACTTTTTTTATTTCTCTTCTGTTATCCCCTACCTGTTTACTTTGAATTTTTACCGCTATTTATAATAGCTATGTTAAAATCTCTGTAGAAAATTTGAATATCTCAACATCTTAAGTTACTTTTCTATGGACTGATTTTTCTCTTGAACCTAAGTATTATTTAAAGAGTGTCTAAAGTACAATCATAAATAATGTTTAATGAATGTAGAATATATAATATGTATAAAATATAAAATAATAATGAATGAGGGAACTGGAAAGCCTGTCTGGAGTACAGGTGGGGGTGAGGTGGGATGGAGGGAGATTTGGGACATTGGTGGGGGGAATGTTGAACTGGTGAAGGAGGGGTTCTTTCCATGATTGAAACCTAATCACAATCATTTATGTAGTCAAGATGTTTAAATAAAGAAAAAAAATAAAAAAAAATAAAAAATAAAAAATATATAAAATAAAATCCATTTTACATATGTAAATTAATGCATACCACATATAATATTTGGGCAAAAGAATAGTTATTTACTTAAGATAATAATTAAAAAAAGTAAATTACTAAATTGAATAACAGACATATATTCTTTTGAGATTTTTACTTATTTTGTCAATATGGCTAAGTCATTCTCTGGAACAATTCTCCATATTCACCCTTATAGCAACAAAATCTGGGAAGATACTCTCTGTCCCCCTAGCCTCTTAATATTGACTGTAGTTAGTGAAGTTTTATTCCTCCTGTCTTTAAGAAAGTTTTAATGATGATGAATAATAACATTTGAGTTTAATGAGAATATTTTCTTTGTTGAATTGAACACTTTGCATATATGTATCAATAACCATTTTAGTTTTATGCTTATTTTTTGACTTTTTGCATTTTCTATTAAGATAATTCACCTTCTATTTAAAATTAATTTTAATATATCCTTTCATATTAAGGATATTCAAATTTTGATATACAGATTTGAAAACATTTTAGTTTATCATTTGGGTTTTTTGCTTTTTTAATTTTTTAATAATTTTATTGAGACTAATGTGAATTACAAGTCCTTCACAGTTATACTTAAGATACATAGTGACAGTGAAGTAGGGCAATTCACACCACCAGTGTTGACCTCCCTCCACTCCTGTTCCCAGCATGCTTGCCCTGTCTTCACCCTTAGCCCCCTGAATTGCTAGTGGAACAAGTTCCTTTTGTGTATAGCTTGTTGTAGTTTGGGTCTCTTGATTCTATTGTTGTTGACTTTGGGTTGGGTATTTAGGTCTGGTCATTTTTTATTTCCACTCAATGTTCATGAGAATACTTGCCCCTGAGACCATCCACTTTTTTCTCCCCTCAGTTTATGAGTCAGAACAAGCTGATTCATGTTCTATGGTTCTGTTGGGAAAACAAAGTGAATGAGCCCTTGTGTAGAAGCCATGAATTTAAATTTAAAAGAAAAAAGAAAGAAAAAGAAAACCTGTTGCAATTCAGCCCTGGATGGGGCTGGAAGATGATGGGATGGAGGATGAGGTCTTTCTCCTCCAGCTCGGACCACTTGTCTGTCACCCTGTTCAGCCGGCGGGTCTGAGGGTTCAGGATAGCTGCGGGTAGAAAACTCACAGGCAGTCAGGCTTCAGGAAATATCAGTTTTATTCAGTGTATAAGGCTGAGGAATCCCCAGTCTTCCACAGACCTTTGCTTTTATTGACAAGAATCAGGTACCACCCTAGGATGGGAGCAGAATACCAAGTAAGGAATAATCCAATATACTATCACCAGGTCACACCCTAGAGTGGGGCACAATTATTGATTAGGGTAGGATCAGTAAATAACACAACAAAAACCAACAAAACAAAACCAAATTTAAAAAAGTGGGAGGGGGGCTGTGTGGCAAGTTTATTTATTTATTTTTATTTATTTATTTATTTTTGCATAGGCACAGTTGTTGGGGAAATTAGAAAGGAAATTTTCTTGAACTAAGAGATACAGGGTTTTTTCATCCTTGAAACATACTGTCATGAGATCAACTACAGACTATGGCCATGTTCATTGTCAAACCCTGAGGTCTTTTTATGGTTTCAGGAAATGTTAAATGTTCTGCTCAGTTGTGGTTGTCAAGGTCAGTCTTCTGTAATTAGAGATATTGATTTTTGCATAGGTCCTAGGACGAAGTCTAGGATAGAGTCTTTCTCTATGATATCAGAAGTTCTGTTCAGTCTTGGTTTTTGCACAGGACCGAGTGTCTTCTGATTTCATCTCACCATTTGGTGATGAATTTGGGGAACCTGCCCTTAGATCAAGGTGTTGCTGCTTCCTCATTGTCAGGATGTTGTATGCACCTAGCCTGGTACAAGTTGGTGCCAGAATGGTATAGGGACTCCCTCAGGAGGAGTTTGATTCCTGGTGCTGGTGCAGGGAATTGTGTCAGATATAAGATTGGGATCTGGGGTTCAGGGGTAGATAGTCAATGTCCAAACTTGTGTGATCTATTTTAAGTCCCTATGATTTGTCCTTTATTTGTTGAGCATACTTTCACATGCACAAAATATTTATGTCAGTCAAGTTCTTAATTTCTAATGGTAGTTGCCCTTAAAATTATACTTAGAAAGTCATTCCATAGCCTAGTATTATGTAGTCAGATTATACCTTTTGTTCAGATGTGTCATTTACATTAAAATCTTTAATTCTTTTGGAATTTATTGTGATAAATTATGTAAGCTAGAAATCTTACCACATAACAAAGTCTTGGGCACTTATTTAGAACTTATTTAGAACTGTTTCTGCATGTTTAGTGAAACCCATTTATCTGCTTAACTGCTATGTTAGGGTTACCATGCTCTGATATTTAAAGTTGAATAATACATTTTGACACAGACGTTACATTTCAAGAGCACCATGGAAAACCAGAAAGTACTTAAAGGAAAAGTTAGAAAAACACTTAATACAATAAATATTTTATAAACTAAGAATGTTACATCTGGATAAGGGAGAATTTAACTCTTGTGAAAAGTAGAGATTCAATAAGTAATCAAAAGGAGTTACATCTTAAGTATTTTCAAATAGGTCAAGATCAAGTAGATGGATAAGAATAGATGGGGAAACTCAAAGAGGAGAGCCAGGCCTAATGGGTGAAAAATTCTGGAGGATAATTCTGCTTCAACAAGAGACATCTTTAATAACAGCAACCATCAGCAAGAAAATGGGCTGGCCCCAAGGATGATTAGGTAAAAGAATCAGGATGTTCTTGAGTAAAAAAGTATGATATTCCTCTTTCTCCATCAAAAGCTCTGCTTGAAATTTAAAACCAATTTTAATTCCATAGCTTTAAAAATTATGTAAAAAACTTAAAAAATAGGTAACATATTTCTTAAGGATACATAGAAAAGACATTTACAACAAATAAAGGGTGGGGTTATTTGAAGAACATTTAAACTTTAAAATCCCGACATGGACAATTTTATTATTCATCTAGTAACTTTGTGGAAATCAAACCTTTATCATTGAAGAACCAGTATTGAGTAACATTAGAGAGCAGAGCAGGGCCACTGGAGTTTTGAAACTTTTTGTAATGTTTTTTCATCTCAGAGCTGTTCACTTGGTTTTTCTCAGTTTGTGTAAGTGTATTAAGTACATGTTTATGATTTATGCGCTCATCTGTGAAAACTCACCTGTGTCTTTTTTTCTTTGTCTATATGGTTTTGAGTATGGGGCTGGATTGTAGGATAAAAGACAGGTAAACATTTTAACAGATCCCAACCCAGTCTTCTCCTTCCCTTAAACTTGTAGGCTTGACACATCAGTACAAAGACAGTATTTTCCCAAGAAGTAAAAGGAAAAAAAATAGTTCCCCATAATTCCAAGGTTATGTTTTCATCCTGCTTTTGCAGACACCAAAATATTGAGAAAAGGCATCTTTCTGGGTATGGGTACAAGAGCTTTAGTATTTACTTTTATATTTCCACTAAAATATTCTGAGGTCCTAAGAGTTGTTCTATTCAAATGCAGTGAGTTCATCTATTATTTATCTCCTAGCTCCAGGAGAGGTGTTTTGGCCAGACTCAGAAGACAGGCAGAGCTTTGAAGCAGTCTCTTAGGGCTGGTATCCCTTGGAAATCAGCAGTAACCCAGAACAGAAGGGCAGAGGTGCTTTGTCCCAGAGGGACTAGGAGGAGATCTCAGGACTGAGGTGTCCTACACATTCTGCCCATAGTTTTCTGAATCCCACAGTTACAACTTTATGAAATAAAGACCCAAAATGGGGAATAGGGGAAAATACCAGAGGCTATCACAACCACTATGTTGAGTGATCCAATAAATTCTTGAGGATCACAGAGCATGAGGCAGAGGCTCCCAGCTATTGATGTAACTAACAATAAAACATTAAAATAGAGAGTATGGGACTTCCCATATAACACAAACTTTTAAAATAGCCAGACATTTAAGTTATGGGGATGAAATGAAAGGTATATGCAAAAAATACTCAACAAAATATAGTTTTGCATTAATCTATTTAATTGCATTTACAAATAAGCAAACTTTTTATAGTGTTGAATTCAAGAGAAGAGGAAGGGTGATGGCAAGAAGCTTTCAGAATGCTTCTAATGTTTGTTCTTCATCTATGTGCTGGGTTATTTCAATGAATGTCCAATGTGAATGTTCATTTGTCATGTGTTTATGTACTCTTCTGCATGTGTTGCAGAATGAAATTATCAAACAAGAGGATGGTCATAGATTGGGCGGGGAAGTTCCAGAGACTGTGTGAAGCAAGGTTTACTTTTATTTGTTCTCAGCCACACAAACAACTTTCAGTTGTTTCAATATCATGGAGGTCCTAAGATTAGGTAATAGAATAGAGTTACAGGGCCAGCATGCTGAATGTGGGGTCTTCCAGACTCAACTAATAGGTTCCAATAGATGAGAACTAAACTCTGTATTGTATAACCCTGAATGAGAGGAGAGTGAGAGTTTAGACTCCCTAGACTTTGACCCACAAGCAAACCTTGCAAGTCGAAGGAGAATCTCCCAGGACCTCAGTAGTCTCTTGTAGGCTCTGCAACACTGAAATTCACTTTTGTCATGAGATCAGGTAGAACCTTCCAGCAAGAGGCACTGTAGTTTCAACTCCTCCCTAAGTTTAAGCAGCTGAATGTCCCAGGGGCTGAAGGAATGCAAGAGAGCACAGGCGGCCTGTCCCAATTTGGACGCATAATCAGATCAGTTAAGCAAAAACTTGGTCTTCACACAATTAAATTCTGAGTTCTTTATGTCCTAGTAAAAAACTTGCTCACTGTCTCAGGCTTTAAGAAATGGCTCCAGATACTGGCTTTGCCATTAAATATCTGCTCTAACCTCTTGAGCTTTGCTTATTTAATCTGTAAAAATGAAAAATCTTAAAGGAGATTTTCTTCTATGTCCTTAGCAGTACAGAATTTAAACCTAAAATATTGGGTTTCACCTTTCTTCCTGGAAAAGGATTCTAACCTCAGATTTGAGCACACGACTTTAGAAACTTGAAATCTAGTTCTTGATTCAAAAAGTGGTCCATTGTCCTTTCTTTTTTTTAATATATTTTTTATTTAAGTAACATGATCATAGTTGGGTTACAGTCATAACAAGAACACCCCCCCCTTCACCAGTGTAACATTACCCCTCCCCCTTCCCATCCCCTGCCTGTATTCGAGATAGGCATTCTACTACAGTTATTTGTTTTTAAGTTCAGTACGTTGTATTTTTTTCTTAAAGGATAAGAGTAAAAAAATATAATAAAGGTGTGATAGAGGCAATCGCCGTTGTTTGCATAGGACGAGAGAAATGGGGAAAATGGAAAAAAATCCTTGACCTGATTACAAAAAGGCCTCACCACAGAAGTTTATTGGCATAAGACCTATTCTGGGTTCCAGGCATACCAGTCCATCCAACTCCAGTCATTCTTAAGGTCCCAGTAAAACTTTTTCACACTTTAGCTATTGTTGGTATCAGACTCTTATATTTAAAGACTCTGGATTCTGTGCATTTCTTTCATCGATGTCAGGCTGATGTGGAGCATCCTCTAGTTTCAGCATACCATTCAATGCGGAGCGATCTGCCCTGCATGCAGACTGTTGCTGAGTCGTCTGGGTGTTGGGAGCACTCTTTGGAGTAAGTCAATGCCAAAGCAGTGGTAGGTCTTCCCTGGTAGAGGCTTGGATCCTGGTAATGTTATAGACAATTGTGGTTGTTTCCATAGATGGTATCCATTGTTCAGGTGTGTGTGGGCGATGCCCATTCTTCTGAGGCCTGAGCCAAATCATTATGCCAATGTTCAGGATAAAAGACCTAATTACATTACCAAATTTGTGTTCCCATCTCTATTAGATAAGAACTTGTTTGCATATGTATTATTTTCCCATTTTAATGTGCCTATGCAAATGAGAACCAATGCCACAAGATATTGTTGGTGCATCTGGGGGCCGACAAATAAAGTCCAACATTCCCCGTAACTTGGTACATACATGAAATTTATACAGAGATACTCTTCTACCAGATCTCAAAGAGGGGAAATCAAACAAATAACAAATCCAGTAGGAAAAATTGCCACTATATGAGGATATTCGAAAAGAGTTACAGATGTTAAGGGAATACATCTGAGATATACAAAGGAGATACACGTGACCCTTTTATGTTTTAAAAATAGTCAAGAGGGAGAAGGGTGTTTCCGAGACACCACTTTGGTCTGTGATTTGGACAAGGGAAGAGAGCATGGAGCCATGTCTTCCCCTTGTTGCCTGCTGAAGCTTCTGACTCCCTGAGAGGCATTTGCTTCCTAATTGCTGGAAGTTGAAAGTTCAGCGGTCCCTTCCTAGCCCCTTGCAGGAACAAGGAAACCTGGGATCTCTTTTAAATTGCACCTCATCAGAACCCACTTGCTGGGACCCTGAGCAGTTGTCCATGAATAACCCTGGAAATGGGGAGGAAGGAGAGAAAAGGCTGTGGGGGGCAGCCGAGGCTGCATCTTCACCTTATTTTGGCCAAAAAGCCTACAGTATGGAACCTTGCCATGACGCGTTGCCTGCTGAAGCTTCAAACGCCACCAAAAAAAATTACTGTGAAAGATATGTAATCCACCTTGGCCAAAACAAAAATCCTTAGTACAGAAAAATGGTTAAATGTGGGGTAACAAGAGCTGGGAGTGAGGGAGTAAAGGAATAAAACCAGCGCCTGAACAGTGTTCAGATAATGACAAGCAGATGAAAAACAATAATATCCATATATTTCTCATAAAGTTCCCTGCGCCGTTTCACAATGAACAGGTTTAATAAGAAAAGTACCCTGGTAAGTCCTAATGTCAGAACCTATTGTGCTGCTATTCCCACCTAGGAACTCCTCCAAGGGACCCACCTCGCTGCCTTTCCCAGCCATGTGGCCAGGCAAAACCCTGGAGTACCGGAGGAAGGAGGTAGAGAGGTGCTGGGGTGACCCATGTCCCACACCCCTTCCTAGGCCTGGTTACAGAGGCCTTTGGCATGGCGGAGAGCTGCCAAAAGCCATGCTGGCAGGACCTCCCTGCTCAACTCCCAGGAAGGAAAGAGATCCTTCCAGAGCCAGAAGGCCAGAAGGTCAGAGCCCCCACCCAGACCCTCCCTTTGGAGCCGGGAGGGAAATGGGAAAAGCCTAGGAAAACCAAAAAAACTTCTCCAAAGGACCCACCTCGCTGCCTTGCCCAGCCATGTGGCCAGGCAAAGCCCTGGAGTACCGGAGGAAGGAGGTAGAGAGGTGCTGGGGTGATCCATGTCCCGTACCCCTTCCTAGGCCTGGTTACAGAGGCCTTTGGCATGGCCTTTGTCCTTTCTTAGAGCATCAGTTTCCTTTCTGGAAGGGAACATTTATATGAAGAATCAGTTCCCTCTATTGGAAAACTATTAGAAGATAGATATCAAGAATCTGTGAACTGCTACATTCACCCCACCATCCCTGGCCTGAAGCATGATGGTTGAAGACTGGCAAACACTGCTGCAATGCAGGCTCAGCCTTCTCTGAAAAGGAGGAGTGGTCCAGGCAGAAACTGGTACAGAAAAGCCAGTTGTGCCCTAAGTTAGCGCTTGGCAGGATAGCAACAATAGCTTACTAAAAATAAAATTAATATTTAATGAGATTAAACAATGCTGAGTAGTATAGATGAAAATCTGTGTGCTTATGCCCTTCCAGTTAGACAACTATTGCTAAAACATGCCTTACATACACTAAGCTGCCTTTGCCAAGATTGGAAGAATTTACAATAATATTATTTGGCCTGGAAAAATTTATAATAATATTATTTAGCTAGTTAGTAATATGTACATTACAAGAACATTTAGTTTTTCAAAAAGTACACGGTTTCCATGAAAAACGTTTTGTCCTCGCCTCCTATAGCTAAAAAACACTGAATCACATCCTACCTGTCCCATGCTGAAAGTATTCCCTTAATAGTCATTAATCAATGGATTTAAAACCACAAGAATGTTTTGATCTTTTAGGTTTTCCTGTAGCAATGCTTAGTTACATTTCAATAGATGGTTTTGTTGATTAATAGTAAATCTTAATGGGGTGCTAGTGAAGATATGATTAACAGGAAAAAAATGATTTCTATGGTTTATGTGTAAGTAGTGAAACTAATGACTATAGAACAAAAATTATGGAAAATACAAAAATGTTCAGAAAGTACAGGTGGCGGTTTTGTACAGGTGTTGATTCATAATGTTTATCCCTGCAACTATAATCTATTTAATGCTTAACATATCATAAATGCCTGCTATTGATAATTTTCTGCTTAAATATGAATGAAAATTCTGAATAGATGGACTCAATTCCAACTGCTCTCGAGTGTGTCTGAGTACCTATTCCTCGCCGAGTCCTAAGCTCCCATCCTGCTTCCAAGTAACCCAAAAGACCCTCTCAGTGCTGCCCAAGTTGGCTAGCCTGTGGCAATGAGCCAGTGTGAGTGTTTTTTCATTTTACTTTTGCACAACAATCCCATGGAATGGCCTTACTAAAACGCAGCCTACTGCTATTATTTCCTCATTGTTTGTGAGCATTGCCAATCTCGGACTGAAAAAGAGGTTAAGATTTTGTATTTCTATCATATCCCAAGAAATGCTCGTGCTGCTGATTTTAGGGTCCCACTTGGGGACCCGTAGGTTCATTTATCTCAATACCTAAAACAGTGTATGACTCAAGATTTTTTCGCTCAACTAAAATGAAGATTGCTTCCCCAATATTAAAATAGAGACAATTCACTTTTTTTTAATAATAAGCTGATGGAGTGTAAACCAAGGCTCCATCAACCTATACTTCTTATTGAGTAAGGATTGGCTCATAGTTCCACACCTACAAACAACAGACCAAATACTCAGAGATTCTTTTTCTATTTATACATGGACTCCACGTTCTTCTACACTGTTTTCTTCTTAGGGATTTCCCCCTTTTTTTGTACACCAAACCACTCAACAGTAGACCATAGCTTCTGGTATGCAAAGAAATACTATGCCTACTGGCTAAGACAATCTTCTGATGATCCTATAGCCTCAAGACCCAGAGAAAGAAAGCACAAGTAGCATTCCATTCCTCTTCACAAGGATCTCCTGTCCTCACAGAGAAGCAAGAATGCCTCTTCAACCTGAACCTGTGATCCCCTAAATCTGGATCTAGCACTATTTGTGTACTTCATATGTACATCTCATTTCAGAGACCATATTTGGTGCTTACTAAGTCCCCTTTCATTTTAGTTGCTTGTCTCTCCACTTGCTCATTGGAATTAAGCTGAGAGAAAGTGACCAGCTCTGGCTACTGGCTTATAATTAAAAAAAAATAAGTATCTGTTCTTTCTAAACCTTATCATCAAGAGAAGCTGTGCATTTTTCAGTCTTTTGTTCCTTTCCCAAGGTGGGTACCAAAAGCAAGTAACCTGATTCCTAACTCACCTTATAAATAGCAGCAATCTTTAGAGGGCAGTCTTCACCTACATGGTGAGAAAGCAACCTTTACATTCGAAATCACTAAGATTTCCCATTGCCCTGCCAACCTCAAGCCCAACTAAGTCAAAATTACTTTAGCTTTGATTATAGTTAACTCTCTAGAATCCAGCCCCAAACTTGGAAATAGATAAAAGAATAGATCACTTAAAGTCCTTCCCATCTATACATAGGCCCATTTTTTCCTGATATTTTCCCACCCTGCTCTACATAAATATCAAAGGCAGATAGTCCTAGGGGAATGGAGACATAAGCTTACCTCTTCAAGAGACCAATCCAATTTTAAGAATTACTTGGAATTGGTGTTGGTTTTGTTGTAGATGGTTGTGGTAATGGTGGTGGTTATATGAAAATATTTATTGGCTATTTGGCTTAGCTCCCACTCTTTATTAAAGGTACTATTAGGTAGACTGTGAATGACGCTCACTCACTGTATGATTTTTTTTTACTGCAGTTCTTACTATAGAGATAACAGATGTTGATCCAAGCAACCTGGGAATTATGATATAAGAACATTGGAATTGGGGCCGGAGAGATAGCATGGAGGCAGTGCATTTGCCTTGCATGCAGAAGGACTGTGGTTCAAATCCTGGCATCCCATATGGTCCACAAAGCCTTCCAGGAGGGATTTCTGAGCATAGAACAGGAGTAACTTCTGAGCGCTGCCAGATGTGACCCAAAAACAAAAACAAACTAACAAAAAAAGAACATTGGAATTACACATTCACATAATCCCAACTTCCTCTAGTAGAAATGTCTTTAGCATTTGTATTCACACATCTCTGTGCATCTTATCATGGCTCTTCTTGTTGCTGGGAAAATTTTTTAAGTAACCAATTTGTGGAAGATCTTTAGCCCAGTGATCAGACAAGTCATAAATGTTCTTTCAAGTAAAGAGAAAGGAATATTTGATACAAGAGGTAAAATTGAAACATTAGAAGACAGTTAATTATCCTGCAATGCCATGACTCTGTAGACATAGACAGGACAGATGGGCAGATAGGCTCCCTGAGTTTGGGCAAAATGAGAATTTATGAAAGAGTATGTCAGACAGAGGCATTTTGATTTTTCACAATTTTGATCAGTCTTTCTTTAGGTACAGGAAGGTAACAGCCTCCCCAAGGAAGATCAACTAAACTTGCAAACAACTTTTTCTCTGGAAAAATTAATTACTTGTCTTATAAAAATACTTTGTATATTTCCCAGGACAGTATGCTTCAAGGGAGGAGAATCTCTGTATCTCTTAGGCCAAGGGAATTTCCTTTATAATTTCCCCAATACTTACTGTGCTTCTGCAAAAGAAGAAGGAGGAGGAGGAGGAGGAGGAAGAGAAGGAGAAGAAGAAAAAGAAGGAAGAAGAAGGAGGAGGAGGAGGAAAAGAAGATTATAAAGAAGAAGAAGAAGAAGAAGAAGTAGAAGAAGATGAAGAAGAAGAAGAAGAAGAAGAAGAAGAAGAAGAAGAAGAAGAAGAAGAAGAAGAAGAAGAAGAAGAAGAAGAAGAAGAAGAAGAAGAAGAAGAAGAAGAAGAAGAAGAGTTCCTTTCTCTTCACATCCCCGCCGAGCTCCCATACAATCCAGCTATACCACTCCTAGGAATACCCTAGGAACACAAAAATACAATACAAAAATCCCTTCCTTACACCTATATTCATTGCAGCACTATTTACCATAGCAAGACTTTGGAAACAACCAAGATGCCCTTCAATAGATGAATGGCTAAAGAAACTGTGGTACATATATACAATGGAATATTATACAGCTGTCAGGAGAGATGAAGTCATGAAATTTTCCTATGCATGGATGTACATGGAATCTATTATGCTGAGTGAAATAAGTCAGAGAGAGAGAGAGAGAGAGAGAGAGAGAGAGAGAGAGAGAGAGAGAGAACGCAGAATGGTCTCACTCATCTATGGGTTTTAAGAAAAATAAAAGACATTCTTGCAATAATAATTTTCAGACACAAAAAAGAGAAGGGCTGGAAGTTACAGCTCACCCCATGAAGCTCACCATAAACAGGGATGAGTTTAGTTAGAGAAATAACTACATTTTGAACTATCCTAATAATGAGAATGTATGAGGGAAATAGGAAGCCTATCTAGAGTACAGGCGGGGGTTGGGTGAGGAGGAGGGAGATTTGGGACATTGGCGATGGGAATGTTGCACTGGTGATGGGTGGTGTTCTTTACATGTATGTAATCAAGGTGTTTAAATAAAATATATTGAAGCAGAAGAAGAAGAAGAAGAAGAAGAAGAAGAAGAAGAAGAAGAAGAAGAAGAAGAAGAAGATGAAGAAGAAGAAGAAGAAGAAGAAGAAGAAGAAGAAAACATCAGCCCTCCTTCCTCTTTTTTCCCCCCTTCATTCTCATGATTATTATTTGGTTGTTTTTGTTGCTGTTGTTGCTGCTGTCTTTTTTTTTTTTTTTTTGTAGTTGCTGGTTTTATTTTTTAAATTATTTTATTTTATTTTATTTTTGGTTTTTCGGGCCACACCCATTTGATGCTCAGGGGTTACTCCTGGCTAAGTGCTCAGAAATTGCCCCTGGCTTGGGGGGACCATATGGAAAACTGGGGAATCGAACCGCGGTCACGATCTTTCCTTGGCTAGTGCTTACCTCTAGCACCACCTCGCTGGCCCCTTTTTGTTTATTTTTTTGTTTGGTTATGTTTTTCTTCTTTTTCCCTTTTTTCTTTTAAATTGATATTTATAACCTCTAGATGGACTCCTCCCAGTTTATTTTTTTTTCTTTTCTTTTTTTTCAAACAGAACCACATAACTTGAACCAATTGTTTTGCCTCATAAATTAGGTGGGTGAGGGGAATGGACAGTATCAGGATCAAACAGTCATATGAACATTGAGTAGAAATAAAAAATGATCAGACTTTAACACCAAACCCAAAGTCAACAACAACAGAATCGATACCCAATCTACAACAAGCTATACACAGAGGGGACCAGTTACACTAGCAATCCGAGGTGGGTGGGTAAAGGAGGGAGATATGGTATGCATGCTGGGAACAGAGGTGGCGGGAGGACAACACTGGTGGTAGGGAATGCCCCTGATTCATTGTCACTATATTCCTTAAATATTACTGTGAAAGATTCTTAATTCACTTTGGTCACAATAAAAATTATTTTAAAATACTTTGTATATTTAGACAGTTTTATTACTTCCCTTCCAAAAAATTATTCCAAGGTATTTTTTTTTCAACATCTCATCACAGCTAGGCTATCTGGTAGATTTAGTAAAAAGGAAATTGGAACTAATGTTTACCTAGGCTCCAATGTTGTCAGGTACTCGGTGCAGGACATAACACTTATTTTATCTTAACTTTTGTAAGAAAGATAATCTCTAGTTGGAAACTAAGAAACCAGGGCTCAGAGAGGATAATTTGCTCACTGTGACACAGAGAGAAACTGCAGTGACCAGATTCCAACTCGGTGTGCCTGACCTCAAAGTTCAGCTTCTTTCCATGTACTTCATTATAACTGTTGACCAGGATCACTGAGCAAATCGATAATTACATCTGACCCAGGGGCATTTTCTCGCTAATATACCTGATACCTCCCTCTGAGTTCTATTGGGCAAATCTTTGTGCATAAAAGTAAGCATCTTTCTTACACAAAAACAAGCTCTTTTACCACAACCTAAACAACCTTGCAGTACCTGATAGATGGCCAGGATTGCATCCTGCTCATGATCATTGCCTCCCCTCCCTCCCCTCACCTATTTCCAGAGCCTAAGCATGCTCCAAAGCTTGTACAGAACAAAGACATTCTAAGAGTAGTTATATAAAACCTCGTGCCAGGATCCAATTTCAAGATTATCCCAATGATGCCTTCCTATTATACTAATCAAGTTCAGAAATAGAATTAGAGAAAAAGTTGTCCTATTTTTTAAGTTAAGAGTTTGTACCCTGATTGTTTCCCAAGTTCATCTGAGATGGCTTATGGAATAAAATAGTTTATGAAATAAGATAACAGGGGAAAAAAAGTTCAAAAGGAACAGATAAATAGAGATTATTAAGCACTTGAAATGAGTTAATTATCACAGCTGAGTCTGAAATTTAGGAAAGGAAAGGAAACCTAGTTCTCAGTATTTAATGATAATAATTTCTAAATAATTAAATAGTTTTAAAAAACCATGCATATGAGGTTCACATGTCACTGATTTCAAGGAGAAATATAACCTGTGATTATTTCTATGCAAAAGACAGCAACCAGGAGTAACGATTTTATTTTTTTCTCTGTCCATCTTCCTTCCTTCCTTCCTTCCTTCCTTCCTTCCTTCCTTCCTTCCTTCCTTCCTTCCTTCCTTCCTTCCTTCCTTCCTTCCTTCCTTCCTTCCTTCCTTCCTTCCTTCCTTCCTTCCTTCCTTCCTTTCTTCCTGCCTTCCTTTCTTTTTCTTTTCTTTCTTCCTTTCTTCCTGCCTTCCTTTCTTTTTTCTTTTCTTTCTTCCTCTCTCCATCACTAATATCTGTCTTCCCTCCCTTCCTCTTCTTTCTCCTCCTTTAGTTTAAGAAGTATAGAAAAATGCAAAGAATAATAAACATCATACTCTCAGAACCAGAAATTAATTTATGCTTTATTTTTTTTTAAAAAATATGATTAATGGGGACTGGAATGATAACACAGTGGTAGAGCATTTGTCTTGCATTTGGCCAACTCAGGAGGACCCAGGTTCTATTCCCGGCATTTTATATACCATATTTTCCGGAGTATAAGTTTTGAAAAGAAAAAAAAACCAACCGAAAATCGGGGGTTGTCATTTAAGCCGAGTATATCCCGAAAAATGTTTTGATATGCTGTTAAATAAAAATCGTCTGGATATTGCCACGAAACGAATTTCCCAACTCGATCCTGCACCAATCACTGCAAGGCTGCTCCACCGCCTCTCTAACTCAGCCAATCCAAGCAGGCTTTTTATGTTCTGGACCCGAATCTACACTGTAAAAAGCCTACTCAGATTGACCAGAGTCAGAGAGGAAGTCTGTTACAGTAGGAATAGGAATGCTCCTCTGCCTAGAAAAACTTCTTATCATCCCAGTCAGTCACAAACAAGCGTTTTCTGCAAGTTCTGCATGTAATTTTCTTTCCAGTTCATGCATCATTGTTAATATTCTCTTTTGAATTTCTTGTTTCTTGGTCAAGTTCATGGCATTGCCATTTGTGAAGAGACCTTCCTATCAATGTACATTACAGTATGTTCATTAAAAAAAAATTAAAAAAAGAACTGGCGTTGCCTTGGAAGTGGGGAATAGTCTTATACAGCGAATATAGGCCTAAACCTATGTTTTAACTGTAAAATTAGGGGGTTGTCTTATACGCCTGGTCGTCTTATAAGCTGGAAAATACGGTAATCTTCTGAGGCTGTCAGGAGCAATTTCTGAGCACAGAGCCCCTGGCCCGAAAACCAAAACCAAACCAAACCAAACCAAAACAAAACAAAACAAAAACAAGTCATTAATGGAACAGATCTTTTAAAATAAAAATTTCTTCTCTAATAATCCTCTATTTCCCTTCCCAGATAAAATCACATTGAGTGCATATTTTTTAAGATTACTGTTAATAGTTTATGTGCAAATATGAATATATGCATATGTGTATGAATACAAACTTGAGTTTTATGTAAATGGTATCATTGTAAGTATCATCTTTGATTCAACATTATGCATCTGATACTAATCTGAGTTGTGCTATGCAGATCTTGTTAAATCATCCTGCTACTGAACAACATGACATTATTTGACTATATCTCAATTTACTTATTCCTTAATCTATTGGATATGATCTTTGTTTCCAGCTCTTCAGCACTGCAGTCAAATTTACTGAGAATATTCTTGTCTAGGACTGCTATACACATATTGGAATGTTTCCTAATTATATGTACCTAGAACTAAATGTCTATTTTAAATTTTCCTAGGTTGCAGATAACTGAATTCACCCTAGCTTATTTAAACAAAAAGTGGAATGATTATATGAGGTTAAATGGTCTATAAATATTCTGACACATCCAGAGAAGCAAGCTGGAACAATATTTCCAGAGAAATCCCCATAGAGATAAAATAATTTTGTAGAATTTTCTAATACAAATGACCAAAGTTGTTAGAGCCTATGACTCTGGTTTGGGCAGCAGAAATCTGAGCTCAATTGTCCCTAAAAAAAAAAAAAAAAGGATTTTCTTTCTTCTGTGATATTTTATAATATCTCTTCTATCAAATATTAAGGACATATATATGAATGGTGAATCTGTGTTATGTTCTATTAACCTATTTGTCTATTCTTATACTATTCTTTTTTTTTTTTTTTTTTTTTTTTGGTTTTTGGGTCACACCCGGCATTGCTCAGGGGTTACTCCTGGCTGTCTGCTCAGAAATAGCTCCTGGCAGGCACGGGGGACCATATGGGACACCGGGATTCGAACCAACCACCTTTGGTCCTGGATTGGCTGCTTGCAAGGCAAATGCCGCTGAGCTATCTCTCCGGGCCCTATTCTTACACTATTCTTATTTAATCATTATTATTATTATTTTTGGTTTTTCAGGCCACACTCGTTTGATGCTCAGGGGTTACTCCTGGCTAAGCGCTCAGAAATTGCCCCTGGCTTGCGGGGACCATATGGGACGCCGGGGGATCCAACCTCGGTCGTGATCTTTCCTTGGCTAGTACTTGCAAGGCAGACATCTTACCTCTAGCGCCACCTCACCGGCCCCTTTATTTAATTATTTTGTATACATACATATGTAGTCTATATTTGGTAAAATTTTTCCTCTTCTTTTTAGAATTATTTTTATTTTTATACAAGTCAAAATAAATGTAATAAGTCAGAATATAAATTATGCTGAAATATTTTACTATATGTGCATTGAATTTGTAGTCTAATAACCTTTCTACTGAAAGTTCCAAAGAGTTTATCTTTCTTTGTATTCTATTCTTTACACATAAGTTAAATTCTTTTCTTTTTAATTAATTCTGATAACATATATTTTATTATTACTATTCAAAAGTACTTTTAGTTTTGATTAATAATATAAATTTTATTATTTTAAATTAAATTTATTAATTTAATTACTGATGACATGTAGAATATTAGAGAACTGACTAAGTGATCTTTTAGGTAGCAAAACCAACTTGAAAAAATGTTATACATTCATGAATTCATTTGAATTTTTTCAGATAAACAATAATGTATAAGTAGAATTATATTAAAGTAGCATTGCATTAAACACTAAGTTTCAGACATTACTAAAAGTTGCTGTCATATACACACTAAATTTACTCCTGAAAGTCTAATTATACCTTTTCTCTTCCAGTTGTCCCCTTTGTCCTGTTTTACTATCCATATTCCCTCTGATAATCAAATTACAATCCTAAATTTTAATATTGTTTACTTTCTTTTTAGGTAACATCTAAGAACCATACATTACTTACTTTCTCCTGACTGTCTTATTTCATAACATGGAATTTTCCCTAGGGCCAGCCATATTGCTGCAAATATAGGTTTTCACTTTTTTTATATACCTCAATTATACTCTATTGTTTTTATGTATTATATCCTTCCTGTTCAATCATCAAGTGACAGGCACTTATGTTTTTGCCAGTTATTTGCTATTATAAATAATAAACATGGGGACATAGAATCTTTTTAAGTTTTTGGTTATTTTGCTATGTTTCTTGTTGGATAGGGATTGGACCATGCCCAGCTGTGCGCAGGGCTCTCCACTAGCTCTATATTTTCACTCAGAAATCACTACTGTGAGTCGCCAATGACCATATGCAGTGCCAAAATTGAACTAGGGCTGGCTGCATACAGGCCAAGTACCTTATCTTCTAAACTACATTCTTGACCCTTGAATCAATATTTTAGATATATTTCCAGAAGTAAAATAAATGCACTTATGGAGTTTCTATTTTTTTTTTGAAGAATATCTGCAAAGTTTTCTATACTGGTTACACCAATTTTCATCCACCAAGACTCCCTCTCTTCTGTCCACAATCTCTCCAATACTTGTTTCCTACTTTTGGGTAACAGTCATTCTCAACGCATAAAGTGATATCTCATTATTGTTTTGACCTATATTTTCCAAATAAGAGATGACGTACATATCTTATGCCATTGGATATCTTCAGAAGTGTTTTGTTTTCTTCAGATTTTCAGAAGTGTGTTTATTCAAATCTTCTCTTTCTTATTCCAGTTGGATATTGTTTATTGAATTTTATGTCCATTTTATCTGTCAACCTCTTTTCAGATATTTGATGTACATATAACTGCATGATTTTTTAGTTTGATGCATTCTGTTTGTTTTGCCTTTGTTCTCAAACATTTCTCTAAGGCACGGGTCAGTGAGTATTATCACTGAGGTTTTATTCTGTGTGTTTATATTTAAGCACTAAATCCATTTTAATTATTTTTTGTATATGGTATTTGTAGTGACTTAGTTTTATTCTTTAGCATGTGTCTGTCCAGATTTTCCAACACCATTTGCTAAAGGGACTTTTCTTGTTTCATGGTAACTACCTGGTGACTATGTCGTAAATTAGTATCTGTTTTATTTCTTATTAGTGTATCTTCTTATTAGTGTATTTCTAAGATCTTCATTCTGTCCTCTTGAATCCTGTGTCTTCTGATTTAATATAATGCTATATATAATTAATATTTTAATTGCTATCAATTTTTAGTTTAAAGTTGGGAAGAAAGGAGATATCTTCATGGTTACCCTCTTTCCTGAGGAGTGTTGTTGTTATTTAAGGTCTTTTGAAGTTCCAAATAAATTTCAGAGTTTTTGTTCTACTTCTGGGAAGAAGGTTACTCAGATTTTGATGAGAATTGAATTGAATCTGTATATTGCATAAGGTAATATAGTCATTTTAACATTGTTAATTCTTCTGATCTGTGAGCATGGATTATCTTCCCATTTCTTTGTGTCTTTTGTAATTCAGAAATGTCTAGTTTTCAGTGTACAGGTTTTTCATGGTGTTCTTTAAAATTTTTCCTAAGATATTTATTTTTTTAACACAATGGTAAGTAAAATTGCTTTTTTGTTTTTCCTTTTCCACTAGTTCATTATCTTCATATAGAAGTAAAGCAGACTTCAGGACTAGAGAGATGGTACAGTTCCTTGCATGAGGTAAGTGCAAAAACTGGTTGGTGAACCCAGTCATAGAGGTCTGGATCAGATAGATTCTGAATCCAGTAATTTCTCAAGAGAGATGTAGATTTGTGACTTTAGATGAGTAAATTATCAGTTTAAATCAATGGTCCTCAAACTACAGCCTGCGGGCCACATATTGTATTTATTCCCATTTTGTTTCTTTACTTCTAAATAAGATATATGCAGTGTGCATAGGAATTTGTTCATAATTTTTGTTTTTACTATAATCTGGCCCTCCAACAGGAGGAGGACAGTGAACTGGCCCCCTGTTTAAAAAGTTGAGGACCCCCGGAAATGGTCATAACTCAAAAAGCATTTAATTCACTTAATTAGCCAAGAGCCATAGCTTAGTCTAGACTAATTTAATACTCTCAGAACATTTCCATTATCTTATAGTTGAGCAAAATTTAACACAAAGACTATTTTATAATAAAATGTTGACATTCATGTAACTTATGGAACACAGTGCTAAAAGTGAAACCAGAATGATTGCAGTTTCTCGGTCTTAACATGCATAGCTGAAAGCATACTAGGTCTGAAGAATGTCTGAGGCATTGAAGTAAAATCAATCACTACAGCTACAGAGCATCATCAATTTTCCTCTCTTCTGATAAGCTCCAGTATAGCCAGTATAAGGTTGTTACCCTCATGGATGTGAGACTGAAGAGAACTGTGGCTTGCTTCCCTGAACAATATCACAAGAGAATATCATCCCACTTATCACTGACCCCCCCCCAAAAAAAGAATAAAATTCAAAGTATAGTTTCAACTAAATGCATCTAGATTTATTATCATTATATAGTTAAAATATAATAATACATATTACATATATTTTCCAGTAATATCATCTGGAGATGAGTCTCTATATCTCAACCACAGGTGTAAGGGGACATTTTAGAATTATTATTCAGGGGCCGGGTAGGTGGCGCTGGAGGTAAGGTGTCTGCCTTGCAAGCGCTAGCCAAGGAAGGACCGCGGTTCGATCCCCCGGCGTCCCATATGGTCCCCCCCAAGCCAGGGGCGATTTCTGAGCACATAGCCAGGAGTAACCCCTGAGCGTCAAACGGGTGTGGCCCAAAAACCAAAAAAAAAAAAAAAATAGAATTATTATTCAATGCATCCTCAATATGAAATTTGTCATAGTAAGTTTCTAAGTTTCAACTGTATAATATTTTGCTAGTCATGAAACAAGGATTTGAGAAATTTCTGAAGTAGAAAGAAAAATAGAGTTCCTAACCCTCTTAATAGAATTCTGAGAATAATAATGAATAATAAGAGTGCAAATATCAAGGACATTTTTTTCCTGTTGTTTCAAGTTGTGTAGCTAGTAACGATGTCCCTAGATATTCAGGAGTTACTCTTTTGGTTATCACAGAGATCTCCCTGTAAGAACCATGGAAGTTTTTGTGTTATTTGGAATTTTTTTCTAAGAATAATTTCTAAACTAGAGAAGTAGTCCAGACCAATCCTAGCAAGCTTTACATTGTAGAGTAAATAAAAAGAGGGCTCCCATTAATGAAATCTTACCAAGTCAGTAAGGCAGAGATGAAAATGTATCATCTGTGCAAATGACTTGTGGTGGGACAATCCAGGAAATGTCCCAAATATCTATTTATCCATCTCTCCTTGCCTCCATTTCCATTTATCCATTTCTTTGCCCTCTATTTTTTATTTTTCATCTAACGATTCATCCAACTCCATCCAATCATCCATCCATCCATCCATCCATTTTTTCTCTCTCTATTTTCATTTATCTACCTATTCACCCTCCATTCACTTACCCATCATCAACCCATTTATCATCTCTCCCCCTTTTCATCTCTATTTATCCAGCCATTCTACATTCATTCACCATCCATTCTCTTCAATTTATCCATCTGTTCATGAATCTACACCTTTAACCATTCATGTACTTACTTAGTCCTTGCTTATTCATTCCAGAAACAAAACAGAAGCAAAAGCACTTGATTTCCATACGTTTCTACATCATAAGCATGGCACAGAAGATATGGGCAGGAGACACATTAAAGGAAAAAATACAGATGGCTTAGTAACAAATTTTAAATATGCATTTGGCCTTATTATAATCAAAAATTGTAAATAAAAGTATTTTTCCTACCTTACAATGTGGTCATGGTTTTATAAATAGACATGTGAATGTTTTTAAGGGTGCTAGAAAATTATCACTCTAAATAATGGTGCTTGGAGTTCCAATATTGCAACCTTTCCAGTGAACAGGAAGAAAAGGAAAAAGGGGTGTATATGGTGCCTTCATCAACAAGACATCTGGATCAGCTTCACTGTGTGTGGTCTGCTCATGCACCACACAGGTCCTCTGTACCCTCTTAATTTGTATAAATATGCATTTGCTTTGACCTTGCTGCTTTTCTTCTAGAACTGTATTCCTGAAAATAACAACAGCATGTGTAAAACATATAGTTGTAAAGATGTTCTTCACAGGTCTGTAGTAATATTTAAATCTAAAAGCCAGAAATGGGTGCTTCATGAAGGTGGCAATACAGCATAATAACTAACTAGCTTAGGGCTAAATGTTGCTTCCAAACTAGCTTTTTATTTATAAAAATGGGGTAATAATAGTACTTACCTCATAGATCTATGATGAGGAATAAATTAGATGGTGCATGTAATGCCTTGCCCATAGTAAGCATTTTATAAATATTTGCTATTATTAAATAAATTATGCTATAATCCTATGATGAAATTCATTGCAGACATAAAAAGATGCTGTACAAAATTATATAATGACACTAGGAAATGCTTATGAATATTGTTAAGTACAAGAAGTGGATATATTTATGGATATTATTAAGTTATGGAATGATATGCTTTTACTAAAATAATATGTATCTTTAGGGGGAGAAGGCAAAATAATGTACATCAAATGGCTTAGCACAGCTATTTCTAAGTGATGAGATGGTAGATTTTGTTTTCTTTTTATTTATTTACTTGTTTGTTTGTTTGTTGCTGCTTTCCCTCCAAATAGTGAAGGAAAGAGGATGCCATAATCATGGGACTTGACTCATTTTTCTGAAGATGCATCAGTCCTTGTGAAGAGAATGGGCATACTAGACAACCACTCACATAATACAAAGCCCCTCTCTGTCCCCATCCCTGCCCTCAGGGAGAGCCAAAGCCTAAAAAAGCAACTTCTATTGCCCAGAGCACTGACTACTGTAAGCCCTTTCTGAGTCTGTGTCCACAGAATCAGTCTATTAGCAATGAAAATACAGGCAAAGAATGGCCATAAAAAGAGGTTAAGATAATAGATGAATGGCTAAAACCCAGCCGAACCCACACCTCATCTCCTGCAAGAAAAGACAGCCAACTCCCCTGTGGACTCATGCTGCGAGACCCTCCCTACCAACTCCCCATAACGTGGACTGTTTCTTGAAACCGGACTTAGGTCCAATAGTATCCCCAATGCAAGAACTCTTCCAAGACCTCCCTGCCGCAAATTTTTACCAATCTGAAGAAGGTCAGGGGGTGTAATTGGAAGATGCCTGGGAACCCACACACCACAAGAAAAATCCAAAAGACAAGGGGAAAAACAGTACTTCCAACATAGGCATAAGACCTGTAATACACCACCTCTTTACCTGTTCTCCCCCAATTGTAAAGTAGTCTGTTGCACCACTTTGGTCCTTTAAAAACTTCACTAACTCATTATATTTCCTTTTTTTTTTTTAATGTTTGCCCTACATATACATTTGTGGGCACATGCACTTTTTTTTTTAATCGTTTTTGGGTATGAGACCTATTTCTGTTATCCACTCGGTCCACCCCAAATACACCAACAATATAATGGAGCACCACTTCCCCCTGCAAAGGCACACTAAATAAAGGGGAAATCTTACATAAAAAAAAAACAAGAGCTCTGACCTACTAGAGATAGGAACTCATAGTTGTTTACAATACAGGGATATCTCCTACCTTGAAAATATGTCATGTGGAATCAACTTAGACCTCAGGTGATCAGATTCCATTCATCCAGCCTTGAACCCTGGTGCCCAGGCATAGAAACGGCACAGCTCTTCACAACAGCTGCAAGAAACAAACTCCATCTGGGATGGCCTCAATACTGCAGGGTCAACAACAAGGGCCAGCACTAACATGATATCCCGACAATGAAGAAAACATGAACAACTTGACCTTAGAGCAGTTTAGCCTACCTTACCAGCTAACGACAAGACAAAACCAGAAGACGTAGCACCCTTTGGTAGGTCCAAAAGCCAAGATCGTGATTTACAGAGGACCGGCTGCTAGAACCATGACCAGACTGTAAACATCTTGGGACCAATTAAAAAGCCCTAGTCTAGGCTTTGAACTAAGACCGGCACAATAAGCATGATCCCCAGTTCCAAAGGTCCGGCAGAGACAACTGTAACGGAAAGGGGCTTCTGGAAGCACAAAGAAAGACACTATCCTAGATGCCATCCTAGGTTCAGTACAAAGACCAGATCACCAACCACAGAAGATGGATTCAAATGGCACTGAGGTAACAGAACCTCTAGATTCACAAAGACTGACTTCACCATAAGGCCCACCTCAGGATCTGTACAGATACTGAGACCACTAAACACAGAGCTCTGAATGTATCACCCTGGACAAAGCAGAAGTCTTCCACACACAAAAAAAACAAAACAAAAAACAAAAAACAAAAAACAAAAAAAAAAAAACCACACCACCGGGAGAGTAATGATCCTGAGCAAAGACTAGAACTGATCCCATGACAGTATACTCCAAGGACGGAGAATCCCCATATCTCATAGGGCAAGTGAATTCCGTTTCGAATGACCCCAATATTTACTGTGCCAGGGCAGAGGGAAAAAACAAAAATGCAAAAAGCACAAAACCTTGGATATTTTTTTATATACATATATATATATATATTACCTTCATTTATTATTGTTATTATTATTTTTATTTACCTACCTATTTTGGTCGATTTCTCGGTTTGGATGTGATTATTGAAATTGTTGTCCCCAATTATTCTTTTTTTGTTTGTTTGTTTGTTTGTTTGTTTTTTTCTCTTCCTTTCTTTTCTTTCGTTATGTGCTACACCATGTTTCTTATTTCAAGACCACGGCAAGTTTTTTTGGTTTATATGTTTGTTTGTTTTTGTTTGTATTTTTTTATCAGTTTTTTGTGGTGCTTATCGATGTAACTGGAGTCCTCACTGGATATTTGACACTTCTTTTGGTACTGATGGGGTGTTTCACCATCTTTTTTCTCCTTCATTTCCCAAATCGATGAGGAGAACCTCTAGAAGGATTCTGCCCATTTTTGGGGTATTAGACTCTTACCCCAGCTTACTCATTTTCTCTTTTTCAGGCAAAACCACCCAACTTGAACTGCTAGCCCTGCCCCCACTTAGAGGGGGAAATAAGGGAGGCACCAAGACCAAACTGATGCAAGACTACTAAGTAGTAGGTCAAATACAGAGGGGATCACATATTCTAGCCACCCTGGGGGGGAGGGAAGAGGAAATGGGAGGTAGGACAAAAACGGAGGTGTAGGGAGGACAATTTAGGGATGGGAATCCCCCCTGATTTTATGTAAATATGTATCTAGAATATTATTGTCAACAATATGTAAGCCACTATGATCAAAATAAAAATTATATATATATAAAAAAAAGAAACCCCAAGCCAAAGGAAAAAAAAAACATGACATTTTGATTTTCCTTCTACTGAAAAAAAAAAACTATGGTTCATTTATATAATGAACAACTATGAAGCTGTTAGAAAAAATGAAGTCACAAAATTTGCTTATACATGGATAGATTTGGAGACTATTATTTTGAGTGAAATAAGTCAGAGGGAGAGAGATAAGCACATTATAGTCTCACTCATCTGTGGGATTTAAGAAAAATAAAAGACAATATAATAATAGCACCCAGAGACAATAAAGATGAGTGCTGGAAGGACTAGCCCGTGATAACAAGCTTATCACAAAGAGTGGAAAGTACAGTTAGAGAAATAACTATACTAACAGCTACCATAACAACGATAAAGAAATAAAAGGCCTGTCTTGAAGATAGGCATGGGGATGGAGAAGGTAGGGAATGGGGGGCCAATGGTGGCTGGAAATTTGCACTAGTGAAGTGTGTGTGCATTTTATGGCTGAAACCTAATTATGAGCATGTCTGTAACCTTGACACTTAAAGATATTGTTAAAAAAATTA
The DNA here is from genome assembly GCF_024139225.1 of Suncus etruscus. Classification (NCBI taxonomy): domain Eukaryota; kingdom Metazoa; phylum Chordata; class Mammalia; order Eulipotyphla; family Soricidae; genus Suncus; species Suncus etruscus. The sequence goes on along the minus strand of NC_064848.1, from coordinate 141,124,885 downwards.
AGTGGTAGGGAGAATCCTGAGCAATAGCACAGACAGTAGGGCTTTTGCCTTGCATATGGCTGACCCAGGTTCTATCCAGAGCATCCTATATGGTTCCATGAGCCTGCCAGAATGCAGAGCAAGAAGTAACCCTAGAATAGTGCAGGTGTACCCTCCATAACCAAAAAAAAAAAAATGGTGGGAGGTAGTGAGAGCAGAGATGAGAGGGCAAAAACTGGGCACAAGGATACCTGATACCCTTGTACTGCACTAATCCATACTTTTATCTCATGACACCACACACACTTTACCTTTCTTCTGGAATCCCATAATCAGCCCACTGGCCTTCCCTGTGTTACAAGGAAGAAGATGGGGTAGGTGGAAGGGGAGTGTCCATTAAGAATAGTACCTGCCTAAGTCAGTCTAAAGGCATAGAGGGCTTTCACACACACATACACACACACACACACACACACACACACACACACACACACACATACATGCTCATGCACACACCATTTTAGGAGTCAGATAACTACTGAGATACAAAATTTTAGGCCCCAGCACTGAAAGTGTCCCTGAGAGGAGAGGTTTCTGGAATGCAGGAACAGGTTGGCATATGAATCCTCCAAAGAAAACCCCCTTACCTTCTTCTTGTGTTAAAACATTCAGACAGTTGAGGTGGGGAAAAAAACATTCAGACAAAGGCAAAGTTGGAGATGGAAGGATGGATGCACAAATGCATGGATGAACTGATGAGATTGTCTGGGAAAGACTCAAGGCCCCTCAACAAGCATTGTTTGAATACTGAAAGGTTGGAAGCTCAAGGCCATCAAGTTGTAAAGGTCTGCTCTTAGCTATTGGTGACATCTTGGGGAGAAAGGGGAATTACAATCTACAGATTGAATTGATTGCCAGATCCCAGGGAACCCCAATTAGAATGATAACCACAGACTCTCCCACCTTGCACTTTTAGCTCTAATACAAGGCCACATTGTCCCTGCCTGTGCCATCCCAAGACTTTTGTCATCAATCAACCTGGCTCTTGTTGTTTCTCAATTTTAAGGGGAAAGGGCTAAAAGATTCTATTTGGGGACAAAGATAGGAAAAGAGAAAAGATTTGCAGAGTAGGGCCACAGTGGTATTGGTGACACCATTCTGTACCGCTAATGGCCTCAGCTCTTCACCACAACCCTACAGCTCTTCTATCTTTGGCTGGAACTAAGTCAGATGAAATACCTCTGCTTTAGGAAAGATTGCTTTCCTCTTGGTGGGAATTGTGCCTTGCATTCTGAGTGCTAAAGTCATTTTGGAAAGCCAGGCAGTAATGACAGGACTCAGTGTGGTCCCACCTGGGGCACTTAGGAGTGAGTCATCACCACATTTGTCTGATTAAGTTAGGTCCTGTCAGTCACCAAGTGTGCTATAAATACATCAAGAACCAAACAGAAGCAGGCCTCTTCAGGTTAGGAACTAATGGGAACTGAGCAAGGCATGCATTGTGGGTCTTGGAAAAGTGGATTGGTCAGGAAAGGCTATAAAGAGGTGGGGTTAGTGGGGTCTATGTAATCTTTAGAGAGGCCGACACACCCACAAAATCTATCTCACTGTGTCTCCTAGCACCAGGTTTTTCCATATTACTAGGATAAAAGAGTGTATACGTAAGAGAAGGCAGAAGGGTAGATGAGTGGGGACATGTCCCTGGGACATGTTTGATGCCATTGTTAGGTGGAGCACTAGAGCAAGCCCCCTCCACTCCCTTGTATCCCATCACAGATTCCCTGTTGCCTGGAAAAGTATTTCCCATCATCCTCTCTTCCTCTTGTCAAATGCTGGCACTGTTGGAGCTGGAAGGCAGGCTGACAAGGTTAAGGGGAGAAAAGATCTGATAAGCTATCTCACTTCTCAGTTCCTTGACAGACAGGAGTATGTGGATTGGGCCCATGGCTTTCCTCTACCTCCCTCCTAAACATGCCTTCACTCTGCCAGTCAGAGTCAAAGATAAGAGGCCAAATCAGCCCTCCTCCCAGAACCTAAACCTTGAAGCAATTATTTATGGAAACTTAACGGGTGTCTGTCAATACCCAGCCTGGGGCCTCCTGCTGTGTTGTGGTGCATAGAACCTCGGGTAGCTGCATGGTAGTATGGACTGTATTCTGCTGAGGAATGGCATCACTCTTACACATATCACTGAGCTCATGCTGGTCATCATCTCTTTACAATAACCACAGAAAGATCTATAATCATCCCTAAATTTTTGGCAGAGCTACTAACCTACCTTTTGGGAGTTCTGGGCATGGGGCTTTCATAAAAGTCCCAAGTAATAAAGTGAACTTCCACCCCAGGTCATCTAGATCTGAGCAGTTGAGAACATTTGAGGCTAAAAATTGTTTCTTCCTTGTCTATCATACACTAAACAAGGACATTTATAGTAAACCTTCAAAACCTTTCCGGCATGCTGCGTAAGCTCTTTCAAGGATCTGTTCTACTCAGAATTGTAATTAAAAAGGCGTGTATTTTTATATCTTTTGGGGGGACACCCCATTGACTCTCAGGAGTTACTCCTGGCTATGCACTCAGAAATCACTCCTGGCTTGGGAGACCATCTGGGATGCCGGGAGATCGAACCACAGTCCATCGTAGGCTAGAGCCACCACTCCATATTTTTATATCTTTTTATTTCACCTTCCCAGAAATGTATTCAAAAGACTCTAAATTTTTACAATGTAAATATATATTTTATCCAAGTCTCCTTCTGCAAGAAATTCTTCAGTAATAAAAACCCATGTTCTTTTTTTCTTGGTTACTTTTTGAAGTGTGGAACCAGTATTATCCCTTAGTTTCAAGAAAATGGCAGGAAAGCTCCAGGTTGCTCCACTGCTCGTCTACTAGGAATTCTGAGAAGAATCTGAAAGAGAAAAGAGAAGAGGGAAGTAGGAGGCAGTCTGGTGAATAGGTGCAGAAATAAAGTATCTTAGTTGCAGCCTGTTCCACCCACCATCCAGCGTCACAATAACTAACAGGAATGCCTCATCTCACTGTTCAGTGGCCACAGAACAAGGCCACTGGAAGGCAAAACACCATAGCTGTGACTTCTCTGAGTGTCACACAAAAGGAAGTGTCCCACAAACCCTTAGCAAGACCCTCCATCACACCTATCCTGGTCATTTTTTGGTTTAAAGAATTCTGGGAAAACAGAATCCAAGTTGACCCCTGGTTTTCCAGTGAAACTAGACTTTCTATGAAAATTTTCCAGCTCAGACTAGGTATCCAATGGTTTAGAGCACCAGTCTATAAGTCATCTATCTTTGATCTTGCATCCTGGACACTCTATTCTGGATCCATATGTCTGGATCTTCAGTGAGAGCCTGTGTGTCTGAATCTAGAAATCTAGAACAATACCTGACATTGTATCTATTTTTGAGTCTATCTGCTAAAGGTTGGTACTTCCATGATTTGAAAAGACTCAAAAATCACCCATTGAGATATATATGTGAGATTCTCATTTTTTTCAGGTAAGGGTAAGGACTTGCCACATGCTCACAGGGATCAAATCTCAAGACTCAGTTGTATTGAGCCACCAGGGACATCACTACCTAACTTGAAGCATTGCTATGAAGATAAAATAGTGATCAGAGGCTGTTTCTCAAGATCAGTGGCTATAGCTTTTGACAATGTTTCCCTAGAGCTCTCTGGGAGCATCTGAATCTCCTCTGACTTCAAGGATACCACCAAAGGCAGCAAAAAATTGGCACATTCCAGAAGGAACTAAGCCAGGGTTTTCTTGGCAGGTGGCCCAGCATGCATATCCTTTAATAGTCCAGGGTCCCCTATAAATATGCCAACAGCAAACCAAAGGCTCTGAAGCAAATCTTGATTGTTACTCAATTTCAGGCTCTGAAGCATTTTCAGTTTTTTACCTTTCATACCAGCTCAAAAATTCTTCTAAGTTCCCAGTTCCAAGCTTTTTGTTTCTCCTCTTGTTCACAGCATTACTGCTTTCTGCAGAGTACTGCAGCAATCACCTAGTAAGAGAAGGGATCAGAGCCAAAGAATAGGAAAAAAATTTGGTGAGGTTGCCTGATTCTCCATAAATATTTATGTCCACTTGATGAGTTAGTGTTAGAGACTATCCTCGTGGCTTCCCATGGAGGATTCTTGGTACAGGCTCAGGGTAAGGCTGAATGCTCACTTCTTCCCCAGCCAAGTTCTTGAAAACCCTCAGAGCCAGCCTAATGGGGCCTTTATGGGTTCTGTGCAAGTGCCCTTGATATTTCTCTAACCACACACTACCACAAAAACATTAGAAATAAACTGAGACTAGGAAAGGTAAGTAGCTGATCTGGTTCATTAGAAAAGCTAGGATTAGAACCCATTGATCTCAGCTCATCCCCTTCTAGGCATAATGTGTGTTGTTCTTCTGGGATTAGTCTGAGTCTCAATTGCCACTCCTCCCTCTTCCCTCTGTCCCAAGGAAAGGTTTCACTCTACTCCTCTCATCCCAAACAGTCCTCCATGATTATGGTCTGCACAATTTGTAGCTGAGGTACACATGTGTTTTCTTTACCTGTCCTTCTTTGGGTCTCATGAATATTTTTCCAAGGTGCCAAAATGAGCAGGGCAAAATGATTTCAAAGATTAAGCTACAAGCATTATTGGAGTCATTGCTTTGAGGAGGTCTTAGATGGCTCCCATTTGTAGGAACACTAATGTCAAAGCTTCTATTTGGTGTATCCTCTGTATGGCTTTTGGAAACATAGAGTCATAAAATCACATATTCTTCACCCCTAAGGAGGGGTTGTGACAACTATGTCATCATGAGACACGGGCATACTAAGCCCTGTGTTAATGATGGCAATGTGCCTACAGCACCACCTGTATCACAGTCCCCTTGAGTGTTTGCTTGTTAAACATAGACGAGCTCCAATCTACTCTCAAAATCATACCAGAGTCTGCAACAGAGACCAGGGATCGTCCCAGACTTCCAGATTACCTGAATTTCACAGAATTGTACAGAAATTGTATGAGCATTGGAATCAGAAAAACCTGGATTTAATTCTGAACTTTGATCAAGTTGTTTAATCTTCATAAGTTTCAGCTTTTCTCTATAATTAAATGGGTCTAGGAGAAAAGGAATAGAATCTGCATCCTAGGTCAAGAGAGCGAGTGAGAGACAGACAGACAGACAGATAGACAGACAGAGACAGAGAGAGTGTTAGAGTTTAGCTAAAGTTTTTCCAGCTCAGAGTGCTTTCACCCCAAACTTGAATGTAGTGCCCAGATGTGGTAAGCATTGGAGAAATGGCTTGGATCTGCTCCTGTAAACTAAAGAAAATTGAGACAAATCACTGATGAGATCATTGCAGGTGATGGAGAGTGTTTAGAAGATCAAACGCTTCCTAGTTTTAAGCAATCAATCAACATAGTGAACATCTATTATGAGCTCAGCACCTGAAGCAAAGTTCTCACCTACAGAAATTCAGGTTTTAGTGGCAGAGATGGGGCAAAAGCATACAATATTAAATAAAAATAGGAATGAGCTAAAAGAATAAGACAGTTACAAGGGGCTCCCCATAGGTTGATTTATTCATAACACACTTATTAATAATGCATAGTGTATCTGGACTATATCAGAAACCAAATATCCAGGTTTGAATAATATGGTTGTCCCCTCAAGTTATTCAAAGTCTAGGGAAAGAGATGACTGATAAAATCAGTGTCCACGTTTAATTTAATTTCTTCCTGCTGTGAATATGGCAAATGACTAAGTTTTATAACAACTGAGATATTTAATTCAAAGCCTAGGACACCAGTTCTAACACTTGTATCAGGAAGATATCCAAGGTCAGCTTTCCTATTTTAGGTTATCCAGAGCTTTGAATTCAAGGACCACAGTCAAATACACAAGGTAGATCATTATCAAAGAAGTAAAGTGAGACAATTTTGCAACTCAAAGGAAGTGCACTGACATGAGCAAGTAAATCCATTCTAACTGATAAAATAACTTAAAGAGAAGGAAAATACAGGGCATACAGTATTCTTTGGATAATTCCAATTAGCATGAGATGAAGGGATCCAAACATAGCCATGCGTGCTGTGAACTTTATATATGCTTTAATTTCTTGATGAAGGTATGTAATAACATCTGCATCTTTTCTCCTCTGTGGGCAGCACTTAGTAGATAATATACAAAGTCACTGAGGCTGGAGAGATAGCATGGAGGTAGGGCATTTGCCTTGCATGCAGACAGATGGTGGTTCGAATCCTGGCATCTCATATGGACCCCGAGCCTGCCAGGAGCAATTTCTGAGCTTAGAGCCAGGAGTAACCCCTGAGCACTGCTGGGTGTGACCCCAAAAACCAATATATCTAATAAATATTCCTTGAGGTCTTCAGAAATGGCTCAATGGGCTGGAGTGCAGTGTCTGCAGGTAAGGTTCTACCATCCTTTGATCTTTTTAGTCTTTTATGTTTGTTTATTTTGGACAATACCAAAAATAATTATCCAAGGATTACTCTAGGCTCTGCATTCAGGGGTCTCACGTGGTGATGCTTCAGTAACCATATGGAGTACCAGTGATCAAGTCCAGGTCTGTCACATGCAAGGCAAGTAGCTTATTCACTGTACTATCTCACCAACCTCCACTTTTCTCTTTTCATTGCTGACAACAGTTTCAGTTCTGAAAAGTGTCCTGTAGAATACATAATGGACTTGGACTTAAGGCTGAGGCAGCAGCCATAAGCCAGGATTTCCTTATCATCCCAATTATTTATATTTACAGAAATTCAAAATCTTCCAAAATCTGTAAGTAGCTAGAATGTGTCTCATACTCTGAGTCAAACACTCTACACCTGAGTGTCTTGTTTGTATCCAGTAGTAAAAACTGGGGTATCAGAAGGAAGAACTGAAAACTCTAAGGAGCATGAGTTATAGGAAGCAGGAAAATGGAGAGATAGAAGTCCATTTAGGCTGCTGTTCAAAGTCCTATTATAGAAACCTGAGTCTAAGGCAACATACTTATTATCCCCACCCCCCATAGTTCAAGAATATCAAATAAGTCCACCATGCCATAAAGAGGAAAGCCAAATGATAAAAACTAAAAATCTGAATGTGCACCAGTGGGAAAGTCACATGCTGTCTCTTAAATGTCCTCTTCTAACCTAGGTTCCTTTGTTCCTTTTGTGACTTGCTTGTGCCTTGCTTATTCTGCCTCTCCTTCTTTGGGGCCAAAAGACACATTTGTGTTGATGAGGTCCCATCAGGAGACTTAAAAGGTACTGAAAATCGATGACCTTGATCAGGCCAGGCCTATTCAGCACTTGAAATGTTCATCTTTTGATTCTAAAATACACTTTGAGACATTTACTCAAAGGAAAGAGTCAACAATGAGTATAAATATGCATTTTCAAATATTGATTGAGACATAGAAAACAAATCTTCCTGAAAGTTAGATTAAGTAAACTATGATATGCCTGTACATGGAATTGAAAGTGATAGGGAAGCTCAACAAAAAAAGATGAATAGACATATAGACTATTCAAATATATTCATGTGTTACTTGATATGAAAGTTACTGTAAAATTGAAAAGAAAAGAAAAACAAGCCTTTTGGTTTTTAAGCCATAGGAAAAAAAATGTTCTATTTTAGGGGCCAAAGCAGCAGGTAGGGCACTTGCCTTACAGGAGGCCAACCCAGATTTAATCGGAATCACTCCATATGGTCCCTCCAAGTTCAGTCAGGAGTGATCTTTGAGGGCAGAGCCAGGAGTAACCGAACACTTCAGATGCCCCCCAAAAGTCTTATCTTGCGTGAAATTTAAAAAATGTTAACTGTCTAAGAAACTAGTTGTTTTTTTTTAATCTAAGCAAATTTTAATATTATACAGGATATCTTAAAGTGGTCTCATTTGCTTTTGGTGGAAGTATAAAGTATAAGGGAAAATTTGACAGTCCACCAACATTATAAACTCCTAAATATGTCCAGAAGAGGAACTTATCCTGGTTCAAATCTATATACACAAATCTATATAAATTTGTATGTGATGATTTTTACAGCATTGAATTTCATAATATTAAAACTTGGAATAAAACAAATTATAGTATATTTGAAAGGTAACCCTGTGTCATTATAAGGTTATGAGGCAGAATGAGTTAACTCAATGCATACTATTATGAAAATTAGACCCAAGATACACAGACATAGGACTGGTAGATAAATGAGCACAGAAAGCAGAAAGATATTAAGTAAGTGTAAGTGGTCTTACATATTTGTGATATGTACATATGAATATTTTCACTTAACATAAAGATATTATAAAAGATAGAAATTAGATGCTAATAGTGGATACTTCCGAAGGACAGAACTTGAGTAGGAGGGAATCTTTATATTTTATTGCTTATCATCCAGAACCACCGATTAAAAAATCCAGTACTTATGTCTTTTCCTTATAATTTTAAAAATATAACTGGAATCCATATCATGGCTATTGTATTAAACACTGCAATGAACACATAAATTTTTTGTTTTGTCTTGTTGGGGGGGCCACATCCGGTGACACTCAGGGGTTACTCCTGGCTATGTGCTTAGAAATCACTCCTGGCAGCTCGTTTTATTCCTTGTTGTCCCACATTTAACCATTTTTCTGTACTAATGATTTTTGTTTTGGCCAGGGTGGATTACATATCTTTCACAGTAATTTTTTGGGTGGAGTCTGAAGCTTCAGCAGGCAACATGTCACGGCAAGGTTCCATGCTATAGGCTTTTTGGCCAAGCTAAGGTGAAGATGCAGCCTCGGCAGCGCCCCCCCCCCCCCCCCCCCCCCCCCCGTCCACAGGCTTATTCCTGTACACCTGCTCAGGGTCCCAGCAAGTGGGTTCCGGCGAGGTGCAATTTAAAAGAGACCCCTGGCTTCCTAGTTCCTGCAAGGGGCTGGGAGGGGACTGGTGAACTTCCAACTTCCAGCAATAAGGAAGCAAACGCCCTCGGGGAGTCGGAAGCTTCAGCAGGCAACAAGGGGAGGACATGGCTCCATGTGCTCTTTGGTTGTCCAAATCACAGACCAAAGTAGTGTCTCAGAAACAATACCCTCCCTCTTGACTATTTCTAAAACATAAAAGGAACACGTGTATCTCCTTTGTTTATCTCAGATGTATTCCCTTAACATCTATAACTTTTCGAATATCCTCATATAGTGACAAGTTTGCCCACTGGCTTTGTTATTTGATTGTTTGATTTTCCCTCTTTGAGATCTGTTTTATAAGCAATACTGGTAGAGGAACATCTCTGTATAGATTTCATGTTTGAACCAAGTTACGGGGAATGTTGGACTTCATTCGTTGGCCCCAGATGCACCAACAATATCTTGTGGCATTGCTTCTCTTTTGCATAGGCACATTAAAATGGGAAAATAATACATATGCAAACAAGTTCTTATCTAATAGAGATGGGAACACAAATTTGATAATGTAATTAGGCCTTTTACCCCGAACATTGGCATAATGATTTGGCTCAGGCCTCAGAAGAATGGGCATCGCCCACACACACCTGAACAATGGATACCATCTATGGAAACAACCACAATTGTCTATAACATTACCAGGATCCAAGCCTCTACCAGGGAAGACCTACCACTGCTTTGGCATTGACTTACTCCAAAGAGTGCTCCCAACACCCAGACGACTCAGCAACAGTCTGCATGCAGGGCAGATCGCTCCGCATTGAATGGTATGCTGAAACTAGAGGATGCTCCACATCAGCCTGACATCGATGAAAGAAATGCACAGAATCCAGAGTCTTTAAATATAAGAACCTGATACCAACAATAGCTAAAATGTGAAAAAGTTTCACTGGGACCTTGAGAATGACTGGAGTTGGATGGACTGGTATGCCTGAAATTCAGTCTGTCTTATGCCAATAAACTTCTGTGGTGAGGTCTTTTTGTAATCAGGTCAAGGATTTTTTTTCCATTTTCCCCATTTTTCTGGACCTATGCAAACAAAGGCGATTGCCACTATCACACCTTTACTATATTTTTTACTCTTATCCTTTAAGAAAAAAAATACAATTTACTGAACTTAAAAACAAATAAATGTAGTAGAATGCCTGTCTCAAATACAGGCAGGATATGGGAAGGGGGGAAGGGGGGAAGGGGTAATGTTACACTGGTGAAGGGGGGTGTTCTGTTTATGACTGTAACCCAACTATGATCATGTTACTTAAATAAAAAATATATTAAAAAAAAAAGAAATCGCTCCTGGCTTGGGGGACCATATGGGACGCCTGGGGATCAAACCAAGGTACATCTTAGGCTAGTGCGGACAAGACAGATGCCCTTGTGCCACCTCTCTGGCCCCAAATATTATTCTTAATTGATGTTTTTGTTTTGAGATCTTGAAGTAGATGTCAAGAAGTGGAATATTGGGTAAAATTAGAGATTCCATGTGACCCAATGATTTACAAGCCAAATTCTTTGATGAATTTAGCTATCTTTGCTTTCAAATGATTTTTTTAAGAGACTCGAAGATTTGTTTCAAAAACACTGCTTTCTATTCTAAAACCATTAGAATTTTTAAATAGTAAAATTCATAATGCACCACTTATAATAGACTCTACCTCTGTGATACAAAATTTTTATTCCCACCTTAGAACTAAAAAGCCAATCTTTAAGTTATGAAATTAAGAATAAACTTGAGCCAGAGCGGTGGCACTAGCAGTAAGGCGTCTGTTTGCCTTGCAAGTGCTAACCTATGGTGGACCGCAGTTCGATTTCCCCAGTGTCCCATATGGTCCCCCAAGCCAGGAGCGATTTCTGAGCGCATAGGCAGGAGTAACCCCTGAGCGTCACCAGGTGTGGCCCCAAAACAAAACAAAACAAAACAAAACAAAAATAAAAGAATAAACTTGAGACTAAGTGGAGAGGACTATTTGGAAATTAAATCAATAAAATGTTTTCTTTTATTAATATTGTTAATCCAGAGATTACTTAAGATCTGTACACGTAGCTGAAGTTTACATAAAAGAGATTTCTCTCTGTATGTCTAATTGTATGTCTTCCTTTGTTTCGTTTGTCTTCCAGATGGCATAATTAAAATGAACATACTTTATGATGCTTTAACTAACCCAAATATTTGAAAAGAAAAGAAAAATTATATTTTAGAATAATATTGGTTAATGAAAAACTAGTTTAAATGTGATGATTTAGTTTAAAACATGTGTGCCTTTAGAATTATAAAATTAGATATAATGCTATTATTCTACTTGAGTTTGTTAAGCAAAGTTAACCCCTGTTATCTGTGCAAGAAAAATATAACATGTTCCACAGGCTTTTCTATTTAATATGAAGAAGATAGAACTAGTATGAAGCCTGATACTACCATCTACATCATCCAAGAATGTTGGTATGTCAGATAAAAACTTAAGTTAAAAGCTAAAGATGAAAAACTACAACTGCAAGGAAATATCCCTCATATTTTTTTGAGAACTGGAAACTTTAGAACTATATTAAATCAAATAATAAAATAAAAGCAGTATTATTTCAGGCAAGATAATCTTTCTAGCTTGGTTTCATACATTATTACATTAAGATTCCATGACTGAACATTATCAGAAAAAAATGTTCACTTTGTAGGAAATAAATGATATAAATAAATTCATTAAATAAATTTAACCTGTTTAACATGAAAATGAAGTTTTAAAAAAATCTATATAATAAAGTTAAGAGCAAAATTAAGTCTTCTAATGTTATATTTGTATATAGATTAGTATAATTTTTCTTAAAATTTATATAAAGTTCCTCAACGTTGTCTCGGTATAATGCTAATAGGTTTTTAAAAAAACACTAATTTTTTTTGTGTTAGAAACTTTAAGTAAGACAAAAGTACAGAAAAAAAAAAGAACTAGTGACACTAAATATGACTTTGAAGATGGGAAAATTACAAAATTTGAAGAATACTTAAGGCTTCAGCTATTTAGATTTAATGTGCATATATACATGCCTTGAATACTGCATATATATGCATATTTAATTGACAAGTGGTTTTTGAAATTAAAATTTAGTTGGACTGAAACAATAATAGAATGGACAGGGCACCTTTCTATGCAACTGACCTATATTCTATCCCTGGCACTCAGGGTTCCCTGAGCACTGCCAGGAGTGATTTCTGAGCACTGACCCAGGAGTAAATCCTAAGAACTTCTCAATGGGCCCAAAAATAAATAAACATTTGAAATTAAAGCAGTAAAATCAAATATTTATTAAAGAAAATTTAGTAATTATGTATTTAGAAAGATATCCATTAATTTCAAACTCTCTAAAGAGAGGTTATACTTTGGAGGGTTCACACCTTGTTTCTGGGGAGTACACCTAGCTTTGCTCAGGGCTTACTCCAAGTGGAATTAAGAAAACAGAATGCAGTGTAGGGCTCAAATTGTGGTTATCCACATGCAAGATAAATATCTTAACCCCTGTACTACTATAGAGATTTCCCTGACAGTCTCCTTATTTTTGTTGTTGTTTGGTTTTGTTTTATTTTGGGGACATATCCAGTGATGCTCAGGGTTACTCCTGGCTTTGCACTCAGCAGTCATTTTTGGTAGTCTCAGGGAACTATATGCATGCTGGAGATCGAACCCAGGTCAGCCTTGTGCAAAGTAAGTGCCTCACCCACTATGCTATCATTCTGGTCCACAGTCTATATTTTTTACAAGAAAATAAATCTTGTAAGAATAGGACATTTATATCAAAGGGTCTCTGAATTAGGCCTTCTCAATAGTGAATCTCCTAACTCACAAGATCTATTGAAAACTGCCTCAGCTCCTGAACTCTGCAAATAACAAGAAAGAACCTGAGAAGGCTCAGACTATCACAGATTAGGATGATGAAGCAGATGACATCAGAGGTGACTGCAGGGCCCAAAATACCGGGTACTTGCTGTGCAGTCAAAATTTAATTTCCTCTCAATTTTTCCTCCTATGACCTGTATAATCTATAATGAGCTTCCTGCTTGACAGGCCTATGGATTTAAAGACATTCAAGTATAGAGAGATAGTCATAGTCGAATGCCAGTATAGCAACAATATGTTAAATATAGAAGTCTCCATGATGTCAGGCGATTTCTAGACCCACATGTCCTTATATGTCCCGACTGTCTCCCAAGGTGGCACAAATGTCATAAATACTGATTACTGTAACTATATTGTCAATCCCTCTACAAATGTTATTCATGTCCTAAATGATCTAAGGACCCAACTTACTTCTATGAATGATGTACTGCCTTCTCTGGGGAAGATACAAGAAATTGGCTTTCTGGTTCAAATTTAAGTGTTTCCTTCTTTCTCTAATACTAATTATAGTTCTACTTACAATTGCTCCCATCTTGTTTATTATTTGTGCACACATTTTTACAAACGTATTAACTGTTTATATATAAATGAAATGCACCTTTTATTTTTCATTTTTTTTCTTTAGGAAAGATTTTTGTTCTGATTTTATCTGAATGCCAAGTCTGAATCTGGATGTAAGAAATAGCAGCAGCTTAAGCAAGCTCTCCAATTCCAACTATTTGATTAAAATGAATTTAAAGGGCAGAATCTTCCCTGGGTGGGTCTGCATCCATCAGTGTGAGCTGATCACCCTCAGCAATTTACAGGTGAATGCCTAAGCACAGGGGGGGGTGTATAGGATAATTTGATTACACAGGAAGTGACTATGGTGGGGAAGTCAGTCCTTCCCTCATTGGCTATGAAAGTCCCGAGGTCCCAGCCCTACTCCATCCCAGCTTTTGGCTAGCTGCAGCTACCCTAAAAACAAGGTGGAAAGACAGCCGTGGCTGGAAAGACCAGGCCAGATGTCTGTGCAATCAAAGCATTTTGCTCTTAATTCACATTTTATCATATCTAGAATGATTTTTCCTTTGGATAAAAAAAAATCTCAAAATTCAAAATGCAAATTTTTGTTCAGCCAATATCTTGGAATTACTTTTCAAAGACACCCTTAACTATAACTATTTGTCTCATTATTTGTTTTGTGGTACCATGAATTGAATCTAGGTCTCAGTTACAGAAGACATGCATATTTATTGTTCACCTAGTAATTTGTGATTACTTGCCCCAAAACTGCTTTGAGTCCAGAGTCATAGTAGGGCATTTGTCTTGTATGCAGCCAACCTAGAGTCAATCCCTAGTACCCCATTTGGTCTCCTGAGCTTTGTCAGTCAGTAGTGATCCCTGAGCCAAGAGTAAGCCATGAGCACTGCCAACTGTGCCTTTCCCCCTCCCAAATAAAAACCCAAATGCTTTATCACTTTTATTATTATTTGTTTTTTGTGTTGTTTATTTGTTTTGTAGTGACAGGAATTAAATCCAGGTCCCAGGTATACAAAACATGAACTGTACCATTAAATCACATCCTCAGCTCTTAATTATTAGTTGAATAACAACTTCCCTTTCTGTACTCAGAATGACCCGCCTATAATGGTACAGAAACACAGGGAGGGGGTGAAGAAGCAGCTGTCAGACCCTAGATGTCTGTGTCTATCTCTTTTGCTGTCACTTTATCTTCTGTCTCTATCTCATCTCTCTCTTTCATCCTTCCTCTAAGGACACCTAAACTTTAAACACTGAAAATAAACTGTGCATTACTTTCATCTAGGCAGAAATGATATTCTATTTTAATGAGCCCAAAATTATGTATATTTAGTTGACATATATTGGCAAGAAAAAATTACTGGGCCCGGAGAGATAGCACAGTGGCGTTTGCCTTGCAAGCAGCCGATCCAGGACCAAAGGTGGTTGGTTCGAATCCCGATGTCCCATATGGTCCCCCATGTCTGCCAGGAGCTATTTCTGAGCAGACAGTCAGGAGTAACCCCTGAGCACCGCTGGTGTGACCCAAAAAAAAATTACTTTACCCATCACTTATGAGAGAGAGGGAATTTAGGAGGCACATGTCTATCCTTCTCATAGATAAACAGTTCCTCAGATGTATCAAATAGTGGGTAGGTTGGTTCTTTAAAATCATTTCCAGGAACACAGAAGAAAGGGATTTATCAATCATTACTATTTTCCTGAAAGACAAGGTTGTGGTAGTTGGACATTGTGTAAGACAACCAAAACTCTCTCCCAAATTTAATTTAGAGGATTTGAGTATAAAATATCAAATAAATAAATAAAAGTTACAGAGATGTCTTCAAATGCTTTAGAGAGTGACTCTTCGCCACTAGTGTGGTCATATCAAGTCTACATTTAGCCCCTTAGCTTTGCAGTTTCAAAAGTGCATCTGTATCCACTCAGGACTAGACTAAGAGATCACTGTAACAGAACAGATGGCTCTGAAATGGGCCTGATTATGTACAAAGATGTAAGATTCATTACAGCTCAATGAGGGAAAGAAAGGATTGCCCAATAAATGGTGTTGGGACAATTAACTAGCAATTTGGAGAAACAGTAATTTTAGAATCTTACTTTACGTTATGCAATAAAATACATTTCAATTGAGTGGAAGAGTTAAATGTGTTTTTGAACATCAAATGCTCAGAAAAATAGAACTAAGTATTTCCAAACCTCTAGAGGTTTGTGTGTAACTTTATGTGCTTAAAGGCAGTACAAGAAGTAAAAATAAAAGAGACAGAGAGAGTAAGAAGTCTAAATTTTATGACAAAAACTTTAAAGTATAAAAGCAAAACCAAACAAAAAGATAGTATAGCAAATGTAACCAAGAGGAACAATATTTAAAATCTCTTATATATTGATCAGAAAATAATTAAAATTCAATAATTTGCAAACATTTTTAAGGGTTCAGTTTCCAGAAGATAGAAATGTAAATGAAAATGCTAAGCTATTGTTTTCTTCTGTTCAATTTGAAAAAAAAAATGTATAAGTCTCTGGGCTTTTGTTTCTGGTTAGACTACATCCTCAAATCTAAAAAAAAGAAGACTATAGAATTTCTCCTAGAAATGAGAACTTGCTTAGAACTCACTATTTAGTGTAAAGGTTTTGAAACTGTTCAGGATGCAAAGAAGACTAAATAAACTGAATTCCCAGATGTGGAAAGTTCTTCCTTGAATTGAAAAAAAAAAACATGTCTGTTTCTAACTATGAAAAAGAGGAATAAAATGTTGAGTAAAGTGCTGTCTACTAACTTAGAAATTTTAATTTACTATATATGAGCTATTAGATTCCTAAAGATCCCAATCACAATGCAAGTCTATATCTGATCATAAATCAATATTTTTCTAAAGGCCTTCATAATTGGTCTATATAAATAATATAAGTTGAAGGATAAAGGCAAAGCAGAACTGCAAATATTCCCTGGGAAATCTATGCTTGACTTCAAGTTCAATATCTGCTAAGATTAGAAAAAGAAATGCTAAAAGAAGTCCCTGCAGGGGATATAGAACAGTCACCATATGTCACCAAGTTACCCTCCAGAGTCTTGGAGCAGGATGAAAGAGGGTAATGGTCTCCCATTTTGCAGGAGAAGAGGTAAAACCCACAGCTGACATTTGGTTTTAGAGAGGAAAGAGAATTCCATCTATGTCTCAGAACGCTGACACTACGGTTGTGAGTCACTAAAAGTCTCCTGAGTCTCTGGTGCTTGAGTTCAAACCTCGGTAAAGGGAGAGTCTGATACTATCTCAAAACATTTAAAGTCTGTGTTGAACTCATCAAACTGAAACTATAATAAAGTCCATGTCCATGTCAAATATAGTTTTAATTGTCTCATTCCATTACATTAGTGGTCTAATAGAAAAGACATAAACTTCTTTATGGGTTATCTGATATTTTACAGAGAGTATACACTGTAAATAAAGAATTAAGAAACCATAAGATAGCAAGAAAATGTGGGCTAGGGTCAAGAAAGGAACAGCAAATAGAAGATTCAGAGATGTCCCAGATGTTTGAATAATCTAGACAATAATTGTCAAGTAAACAAAATAAATATGCATGTACATGTGATGAATTTTGGCAGAGAGATGGAACTATCACTATCTCTAAAAGACCATTAATTTTATTTAAAACAAAGATTTATAACAATAAATTATAGAATTTATATTGGTCATATAGCAGAATATATATAGAAATGAGGATGGGTGGGTGTGAGATAAGTAGAATGATACTATATTAGATTCCTTATAATATTTGTTAATTAGAACGTTGTTATTTGGAAGTTAATACTAATAAATAAATGGTTTTTAAGGTAATCTCTAGAGAAACCACTAAAAGAATAAAACAGGAATAGTTAAAAATCTAATAAAGAAGATAATATGATACATTAAAATTACTTAAATTAGTCAAAGGAATGCAGTAAAGGAGAAACATAGGAAAAACATATGGGACAAATAGAAAGCACATACCAAGTATTAAATGTAATTGTATTACATTTAATATAGTTTTTAAAGAAAAATGTGTTCTGACACATACCAAGATGGCAAAGTTAGTTGTACTAAATGTAATGCATTTTATTTAAAATATACCAAGATGGTAGCTCTAATTATATTATAGGGAATACTTTTGGTTCACAGCAAAAAGACACAAAATGGTTTTTAAAAAATATAATAAAATTTACTATTTGAATTTCAAACAAAATTTGATTGCAACACTAACATATAAAGTGAAGTTCAAGGGGCTAGAGAGATACTACTGAAGACAAGGCACTCGTCTTACATGCGGCACACCTTTGATTAATTTCTGATGCCGCATGATTTCTCAAGCACTACCAGCGCTTGCTCCTGAGACCCTGACAGCTACCATGTATACTCCTTCCAAATAAGCAGAACAAAAGTGGAGCCACAAAGAGCACTCTTAAAGTCAAAGAAACACGCCATGTTAGCATAAATGGAAAAATCAGCAAGAAAACAAATCTACAGATACATTTACATATAATCACAGAATATGCAGGAAACAACACATGACAAAATTAAAAGAGAAATAGAGAGATATACAAAATTGAGTATTTTAATACATCTCCTTTCAATATTTATATTTAGAATAGACAAAAATAAATAAGAATGGTATAGACATGGTGAAATTTTTATTTATAGAAATTGTGCTCAAATATCTTATAAATATTTTAATTGCATACAAATAAACACACAAACATGCAATAGGGTGAACCCTCAAATAATTCTCAATGTGCTTCAAAGGATTAAATCACACAAATTGTGCTATTGAACCACAATTATACAGTTTAAAGTCAATTATATTTATATATATAAAAATCCAAAAAAATCTCCAAATATTTTGTAATTGAATCACATACTCTAAA